>NC_022031.1:37780943-37782499 GCF_000317375.1 Microtus ochrogaster
CCTCTGCCTCTGCCTCTGCCTCTGCCTCTGCCTCTGCCTCTGCCTCTGCCTCTGCCTCTGCCTCTGCCTCTGCCTCTGCCTCTGCCTCTGGAATGCTGGGATCAAAGGTGTCGGCCACCACACCTGACTCCTGATCTGGATCGAAAGGACATCACTGTGACAAAAGGAACCACTGTGCAATAATAAAGGGCTTCGAGTACAGTGGTCCACTGGGAAACAGTGCCTCATTCAGAGCATGCGCAGGAAAAGGGACTGTCTGCACCCAGCAGGCACCCAGCTGGGAGTGTGCTTAGCTTGGGCATTACAGATCAGCAGTTTCAAATGTAAGGTTAATACAAAAGTACAGTGTATCAAAAAAAGATGAGAGCGGACTGGCTCTGATAAAACCAGGGCCTTGCTTACTTAAGGGTCCCCTGTTGTCATTTTCTGCTGCCTCCTGCGGTACTTCCCAGGGGTCCTAAGACATCCTAAGAGCAGTTTGACAATCACACCCGAGCATCAGAGGACCGGGTGGAGATGTAACAGTCACCACAGTGCTTTGGAAAGGCTCTCTGGCTGCAGCATGAGGTCTGAAGGCTGGAAGAGCGCAGAGTTCGTGGAGATGGAGATGCAGACATAGGATGGGAAGCTGTTGGGGCAGGGACATCAATAGAAGGAGCTGTTTAACTATGCGGAAAGGGAAGAATTGTATTGCCCGGGTTTGGGGTGCCCAATAGGGCATCAGTAGATGTGGGAAACGACAGAGAGGAACTTGTGTGACCAGAGGTTAATAAAGAAGGCAGAGGGAAAACTCCAGGAAGTGTGCTATTAAGAGCCAGGCTGGTTGAATGAGATACCCAAGAGCTAAGAACCAGGTCCTTAAAGGGGCTGTGCCGTGTGTCTGGACACGAGAGACTTCGTTAAGGACTTCAGTTAACAGTCTGGGGCATTCGGACCTGTTGTCTTTGGAAGCCACAGGAGGCTGCAGAGCCCGGGTTTTCAGACTGTGCTCATGTTTGTCCTATATAGCACAGGCTCCTTCCCCAGGCGGCCCCTGGGTGTCTGAGTCCTGATCAAACCCTACTGCGAAGCCTTAACTAGCAACCACTCCGTACTGTACAGTTCTAGAAAAGGAACAGGAAGAAAGTATGAGCAGAGGCTGGTCCCATGCTCAGTCGTGATCAGGTAAGGGGAAAAAGAAGAATTCAGGGCAGTGTTCCCATGCTGGTCCCTGGGGTCTCACTGATCCTCTGGACCCTGTTGGTAACCCTTTCCTCCCAGCTTTATTACTTCTCTCTCACCTCCACTCTAGGAAAATGTGTGTGATCTGCACACACACACACACACACACACACACACACACACACACTCACACGCACATTCACACAGGCACACAATGCACACACTCAAACGCACACACACGTGCACAAGACACACATTGCACACGCATACTCACACACACACACACTCACATGCACACAGGCACACACACTCACATGCTCACACACATGCACATGCATACTCACGCACACACACTCACATGCTCACACACATGCACACACACTCACATGCACACA
>NC_022031.1:37782599-37794667 GCF_000317375.1 Microtus ochrogaster
GCACACACACTCACATGCTCACACACATGCACATGCATACTCACGCACACACACTCACATGCTCACACACATGCACACACACTCACATGCACACACACTCACATGCTCACACACATGCACATGCATACTCACGCACACACACTCACATGCACACACACACGCTCACAGACATGCACACACACTCACATACACACACGTGCACATGTGCACAAGGCACACATGCACATGCATACACACACACGTGCACACATGCACAAGCACACAGACACACACGCTCACACACATGCACGCACAGGCACACACACACACACACTGGGTATGAGGCTGCTAAGTGGGGTGTGAAATACAATTTCCATGAGTGCTAGCGTCTGCTCATTAAACACTTCCCTTTGCAGCTCCCCTGCGCCTCTTACAGCCTGGCCTTTGACACTGTTGTCCCCTCCCCCCTTTAAAGGGACCATGTTTGCACAGAAGGGGAAGTGGTCTCAAGATCCATCCGCATTGTGCCTTACAGCCTCCCAGTGAAAGCACAAAAGAACCCGCTACCCAGACAGGCCCAGGCAGGACTCAGCCTTGCCTCCTGCAGCAGCTCCAATCTGATTCACCAGGCCTAGGGGCTGGATGGAGAAAGACAACCCCCCCCCCCCAACAGCCATGGTGACAGCTGCGGTTGCAGGCAACAGCAGTTACAGGCAACAGGCCTAGGTTCTTGGCCTCCCTCTCTGGACCTCAGCTTGTGACAGAGGGAGGGGACTGGACAGGGGTCCCAGCATGGGGGGTCTGGAGGGAGTCAGAGGCTGGAAAGCTCTGGGCACCCAGCCCCACCCCGGCTTTCTGGGACTTGGCTTGGCCAAGCCTCCACATCTGGCAGCAGAAACTTGAGCCTCAAGCGTGTCATCTTCATAAGACAACAGCTCTGTCTCCAAAACACTTTCCCATATGTTTGCTTCCAGCCCTGAGAAGACGGGTGGGGCAGGGTAATTAACCCGGATTTGCAGATGGAGAAATGCAGCTCAAATCTGGGATTTGGGAGCAAGATTCTGGGAGCAGGAGCTGGTGTCGGATTGAAGGTGGGAACAAAGGGGACTCTTTCAAGAAAAAGGTCAAGCCTAGAAGAGGGGACCAACTCCTTCCCTCAGTCATGGAGCAGGGAACAGGCCCTGGTTTGCAGCCCTCCTTCCTAGGATGATGGCGGTAGTGAGGATACTAACTAGCTGGAGACTTTGTTTTTGAGACAGGATCTTGCTCTTTATCCCAGGCTGGTCTAGAACTCATGATCCTCCTGTCTATTGAATGCTGGGAGTCAATTCACACAGATACCATGAAACTGAAGGTTTGGCCCCATTAGCTAGTATTTTTTGAAAATTTACTATATCCAATGTTGTGAAGATTTTACATACAAAAGATATTTTTACTTCTCACTTGTTATCATGACTTCCATTTTATGAGTGAAACACTAGTTGTAAGGCTCTGACTTTTCCAGGCCATGGCTGTGTGGGGAGATTAAACCAAGAACCAGGACTTCCCACAACCATACTGCTAAAACCACTACTGCCCAGAGTGCATCTTAGGGCAATGCTCTGGCTGATACTGTGGTCCCAGGTTGGAAGAAGAGCTGGCTGAAATGAGATTGAGAGGTCTCATACAGTCCTGGAAAATGGGCTCCTGGTACTTCTGAGCCCTAACTCAACTCTCTAACAGAATTCCAAAACTTGTGCCTTGTGATGCTTCAGGTCAAATGGCAGAAGGACGACATGGACAACAACCTTAACTTCTTCTCTGTGTCATCTGATGGCAGGATTGTGTCATGGACCCTCGTAAAGGTGCCTGTTTCCCAGAAAGGGTCATGGAGGGGGAGGTGGGAGGAGCTAATGGCAGAGCTCCTGAACCAACCCACCCCTCACCTCTCCCTATCCCTCTCTGACTATAGAGCGAGCTGGTTCATATAGACGTCATTAAGCTGAAGGCGGAGGGCAGCACTACAGAAATCCCCGAGGGGCTGCAGCTGCACACTGTAGGTAGGAGCCCCAGCCCTCACCCCTCCAGCAGGACAAGACCATTGACCCCCAGCACCTCAGAATCGGTGACAGTGGCCATTTACTTTCCCAACGCTCTCTCCTCATTTGTACTGGAGCCTAGACTGGCGGAGCCCAAAAAGCCCAATCTCATGGGCGGAGCCCTTGAGCACCCGGCACACACCCCTATTCAGGCAGGTCCTTTCCCGCGTGCAGACCCCGCCCCCGTTTATGCAGATCAGGTGCTGCTCTGCAGAGCCATCCCGGCTTAAGCAGATCTAAGCCCTGTTTACCCAGATCCCGGCCCTGTTTACTCAATTCCTACCCTGTTTATGCAGACTCCATCCCTGTTTGCACAGACCATGTCCCTGTTTGCAGACCCCCATCCCTGTTTACCATGACCCTGACCCTGTTTAACTCAATTCCTGCCTTGTTTACCCAGGCCCCCATTCTTGTCTGTAGAGTCCTAAAGGCCTAGGGCAAGCAAGCCCGTGGTCCAGTTTCTGCCTTCCTGGCCTGAGCCCAGCCCTCACAACGGCCCAGTTCTATCTGTCCTACACTGAGCTGGGTGGGAGGTTCTCTCTGTGAACCAGGCTAAGTCTGTCCCCTACTCTTCCAAGGTTGTGGCACTGCCTTTGACTTCCACAAAGAGATCGACTACTTGTTCCTGGTGGGCACAGAGGAGGGGAAAATCCACAAGGTGAGGCAGCATGCCCCATCAGCTCCTCACAGGGGCCTCCAGACCTAGGGCGGGTATAGAACACAACAAATCTTGTGTGACACCATCTAGTGTTCACTGCTCTGAAGCCTTTGGGGGGAGAAAAAGGCATTTTTTTTTAAATGTTTTTAATTGTTACTTATTTGTGTGTGTGTGTCATGTGTATGTGCACATTCATGTCACACTGAGCATAGGTGGTCACAGGATAATTCTGTGGAGTTGATGGGGCTCTAACTCCAGTCTTCAGGCTTAGTGCAAGCACTTTTAGCTACTGAGTTGTCCTGCAAGTTCTTTTTTGTTTGTTTGTTTGCTTTAACATTTATTTATTTGGTGGTGACCTACATGCGTGCCGCAGTACATATATGGAGGTCAGCAGACAGCTTGTAGTCTTCCTGGGGTTGAACTCAGGTCATCGGGTTTAGCAGTAAGCACTTTACCTGCAGAGCCCTCTCACCAGCTGAACAATGCTTGTCTTGGTCCGCTCGGGTGGCAGGAAGAGGGGCTACAATCGGGAAAGGTGATGGAAAATCTAGAGAGCAACTTGAGTCCATCTCTTCCCTTCTCTCCTAAGAGGCAGATATGAGAGTAGGGGCTTGGGGGAGCTTGAACATTCTGGGCAGACTTCCTGGAGGAGATCTGAACTCAGCTGGGCTTTGAAGGCCAGGTATCAAACAGATTCATCTCTGAGTATGAGGGGCAGAGCTGCCAGCAGGACACAACCTCACAGCCGGTGTTCTGCCGTGTCTCAGTGTTAGTAGGTGAACATCCCTCTGAACCTCCATCGTCCAGAAATAGCTTTGCTGTGAGCTTTTCTTAGGCTCAGAGACTCAGAATGTTAATTACAGACAGCCTCCCGGGAGCCCCAGAGGCCCAGCCCGAGTTGGTCTGAATGCAAAAGAGGTCCCCACCCCCTCTCCACCCCTCCCAGTGGCTGCGGGAGAGAGGCAGGGGAAGGAAAGACTAGTCACTGTGTCTCCTGGAGGGAGGGAGAGAGGCTTGCTGGCCAGGACAAACACTGAACGGGAAATCAGGGGATCTGAGTCCCCTCCTGGCTCCACACCTGCTCTTGCCTGTACAAGGTGGGGTGATGCTCACTGTGGCGTGGATGATGTCTGAGCTGCGGGGAATCCAAGGCTGTGTCCACCAAGGCGCTCGCCTGGACAAAAGATTAGGCTGTGTCGCATCCTTGCCCAGGGTGTGAGACCCACTTTGCCTTAAACAGAGAGGGAAGTCGCTTTCTTACTCAGTCACCTGCCCTCACTCTCCAGGAGGGCGCCATGCCCAGCCTGAACCCCAGTCCTTAAGTGCTTTGGGAATTCGGGAGTTTGGGAGGTGATGCAGATGGATGATGGACAGCCAGGCTCAGGTGCTGATCCTCTAGGGCTCCTAGGGAGAAAGGTTTACAGCTGGCTTTGCTCTCACCGTTGAGCCCAGCTTTCCGGAATCATCCATCCCCTACCCTCCACAGTGCTCTAAGTCCTACTCCAGCCAATTCTTGGACACCTATGATGCTCACAACATGGCAGTGGACGCTGTGATATGGAACCCATACCACACCAAGGTCTTTATGTCCTGCAGCTCTGACTGGACAGTGAAGATCTGGGACCACACCATCAAGTGAGAGGCCTGCCTCGGCCCTTGCCCAGCCCCAGGGCCTCCCCTCAGCTCTGGCACTATGAACCCTCTGAGTTATGGGCTGACCTTTTTGCCACTGCAGGACCCCCATGTTCATTTATGATCTGAACTCAGCTGTGGGTGACGTGGCCTGGGCACCATATTCTTCCACTGTGTTTGCTGCGGTCACCACGGATGGGAAGGTGAGTAGTTCTTCCTCACCCTGCAGAGCCACCATGGAGACCCGGAGGTGTCTCAGGGTCTCTAGAGAGCCTGCCACATGCTACCCCAGGTCAGTAGGGGACCATGGGACATAGAACTGTGTATTTTAAAGGGCAGGCTATGCAGGGAGGTGTGGAGGAATCCTTCATCACAGGGGGCCTTAAGGAAGGACCTTGGGGAGCAAGCCCTCTGGAAAGCTGAGATGCCATCCAGAAGTTGTTTTCCTTGAGGTCCCGTGAGGGAGTTAGATGATGCCTAACCTCTGGGCCAGTCGCTGGTCTGTAAGGTAGTAACCCCACCCCCATCTCCAGAAGTGCCCAAGCTGGTCTGAGGAGCTTGAGTAGAGTGTGACAGACACTTGGAAGCCACCTTGGTGGGGGACCTTCTTAGGTGCAGGCTTGTTTTCTTTATGGAATTTGACAGAACCTGACGAGCACCTGCACCCAAGGAAAGAATCTAGCAATTAAGGCATCACCCTCATGTCAATCAGCGCCCATGAACATGTTACTAAGGGCCAGCACGATGCTCCGTTCCAGGCTAGGATCTGGCAGTTCAGGCACCCGCTTTTATGAGCTCACGTTATAGTAAAGAGGAAGACAGAAAACAGGCACCATGTTCTCACCGTGTTAGAGCCGAGGACCAAAAGAGTGTGGTGCATGGATGCAAATGTTTATAGCAGCGTTATTCATAATGGCCAAACAACGAAAGAAGCCAGTGTTCATCAAGTCATGAATAGCAAGCAAGGCAATGTCTATGCAAAAGGATCGTATTCAGCAGACAAGGAACATATGATAACATAGATGGGCATGAAAAGCTTATGTTAAGTCAAACAGGCCAGACACAAAAGAACAAATATATGGTATGTCCAAAATAGATTTGCCCTGTATGCCTCATCTCAAGAGATGGGTCTATAGAGATGCAGAGTGGATTTGTGTTTGCCTCAGAGGGGTTGAGAAAAATGTGGAGTGACTGTTAATGAGTACAAAGTTTGCCTTGTGGGTGAAGAACACACTCTAAAATTGCTTATGATAATGGCTTGATAAGTGGGTATGCCTAAAACCAAGAAGCATATACTTTAGGTAGGTTAAATGGATGAGACTTATAGAATGTGAATTATTATCTCAATAAAGCTGTTATATCGAACAGAGAAAGCCAGGCTTGGTACTTCATGCCTATGCCTATAATTCCAGCATGCAGAAGGTAAAAGCCAGAGATCAAAAGTTTGAAGCCGGTCTGCATGACGTAGTAAGTGCCAGCAGGCCAGACTGAACTATAGAGTAGGGCCCTGGGGTGGCAGTGGGAGCCAGGTAGTTTCTTAGGAAAGGCTTCTTTGGTGAGGTGAAACTGGAAGCTGAATGGCAAGTACTAGTCTTGAACCTTTATTTATTTGGAGGCGGTGTCTCTCTATTATGTAGTTCTGCCTGTCCTCTTATGTAGACCAGGCTGACCTCCAACTCACAGAGGTCCACCTGTCTCTGCCTCCTGAGTGCTGGGATTAAAGGCCATGCCCTCCCCATAGGAGCAGCATTCTGAAGATGAGGCGGGGAAGCTGTGCACACTGAGGTTCCAGGGAGACTGGGAGAAATTGTTTTAAAGGGAAGTCAGGGTACTGCGTGGAGCACAGACTGTAGCTGGGCAAGAGCAGAAGCAGGGACACTGAGAGCTGTCACAGCAGGGGCTGATAGCGATTCGGACTCCGGTGAGGCAAAGATAATATCAAACATTACTGGGCACTTAGGCATCAAAGTCAGAGCACTCTGTATTTATTAGCTGGGATAAACCCTGGGCTCTGTCACTTACAAGCAAGTTAGCCTCCAATAGCTTCCAAATCCTCATTTATAAAATCGGGATAGTAACAGAACCGCCATAAGGAGTGGTTGTGAGGGGTATAATTAGATGATCCAACCTTGTAACACTCCTGCCCAGAGCCTGGAACATGGTAAGTTTATTAGACTGGATAAATGGTAGCTGCCATTACTGGTTCTTTTTACAAAGCTTTGGGTTTCTTTGTGGTATTTTTATACATACATGACATTATAGTTTGTCCCATCTTCTTCCCTCACTGTCCTCTCCATCCCTCTGACTCCCCCTTACCTGCTCCCTTTGTCCCCTCTGACAGCCTCCCCTCTGCTTTCATGCCACCTGCCCCCCTCATAGCTGCTATTAATATTTAGTCTACATAGACTTAAGATTTCTAATCTTTTTCATCCTCGCTCCCTCATCACGGGAAGAAAGGTAACTGACACGAACCGCCCCCCCCCGCCTCTGTCTCCAGCTCAGCCTGCTGTGGGGTTCCCAGAAAGCCCAAGGTGGGAGACCAGGACCTCCTTTACGTGACTGGTTGACTGGTGACACTAACCTCTCCGCAGGCCCATGTGTTTGACTTAGCTGTCAACAAGTACGAGGCCATCTGCAACCAGCCCGTGGTGGCCAAGAAGAAGAACAAGATCACCCACGTTCAGTTCAATCCCATCCACCCCATCATAATCGTGGGTGATGACCGTGGGCACATCACCTGTCTCAAGCTCTCTCCTAACTTGCGAAAGATGCCAAAGGTATGGGCTCTGGGAGTCTGGCTGCCATCAAGAGATAGGGGGTGATAGGGAAGATCAGAGGCCACCCCAAGTTTCTGGAATGAAGGCTTCAAGGTAAGGATAGTGCCACTGCTTGAATGGAGAGGCTGGGAAAAGGTTTTGTGAAGTAAGAAATCAGTTTGACCTGCTGCGTGTGAATTTCCTGGAGGGCTGGGAGGGGGTGATTTCCAAGGGACAAGTGGGCTTGGAACATGGGGGAGGCAGGCATCATTGGCTTATTGGAAGTGCAGGATGCTGTGGGTATGACAGGTCACCAGGAGAGGGACTCAAGGCTTAGCTGAAGCATCATTGCTGGGCTTAGAGTTTCAGCTCCAGTGATCCCTGAACTGGGAGCCAGGAGTCTACCCAGGGAAGGAGGAAATGAGCCATGAGCAGGGTAACTAGGTCAGCAGCAATGCAGGCCTCCTTCTGAGTTCTGGAGTCTGTTTCTTGGGTCTTTAATGATGAGAAGACCCAGCCCAAGGACCCCAAATGTATGACACAAAGCCCAGAGCAATGACTTCAAATCTATACCTGAGCCCAAATTCAGATTTAAGGCTCAGGCCTCACAGTGCAGGCCTTAGAATCAAGAGCCTCGGGACCCAACAAAAAGATAAAACAACCCATTTGTATGTGAAAGCAGAAATGACTCTTTGCTCTCTGCCCAGCTTTGGGCCAGGGTCATGGTTGGCCAAGTAGCCCTGACCATTGAACCTCCAGGGTATAATCTGAGGCATATACTGCAGTTTGGGGCAGGGTCTGGGGCTGTCTTGTTCAGCTACTGTCTTCTTCCCCAAGTGTTCCTACCCAGCCAGGCACTGTGCACCATCCTTTGGATACTGGCATAGACTATTCCCCACCATGGCCAGGGAGGCATGGGCTGGAAGTATGGACGCCCGTAATTGTAGCCAGCTGGGGGAGGGGGTGGACTTGGCTATAAATACTCAGAAGGCTGCTAAGCGCCTGCAGCTGTGGCCCGCAGGCTGCGGTGGGCTCTGGGGGTTGGGGGAAGTCAGGCATGGTCTAAATCTCTTTGCTGAGCCCAACTCCTTGGCCTCCAGAGGGAGAAAGGAGGCAGCAATGTTTGTGGAACAGATAAAATCTGTTCTTAATTTAATGAGGGGCAGGCTTAAGATGGCAGAGCTGGACAGCCCCCTGGGAGGATGATGGCCACCCTTTAGGAGAGGGGCACAGCCCTGACACCGTGAGCATGGTGGATACGGAGGAATGCTACCCAGTTGATCCTGGGGAGCAAGATTTATCATAGTTCCATCTCCTCACAAAGCAGGGGTCAGTTATGACTGAGGGAGTGAAACTCTGACTCAGGAAACCTAAATCACCCAGGATCTGAGCAAGGACAGTGGGGGCTAGCACTTGGGAGGATTAGAAGTTCCTGTGAGGTGACCCTGTCAGCACTCAAGTGATTCATACAAAAGGAAGTCCCCTGGGCATCCCTCCTGCCCTTGCCATCATAGGTCAAGAGCTGCCTTTCGTTTCCTCCTGTATGGTTGGGAAAGCGAGGCTCAGGAAGGAACTTGTCCAGTCTTGGGGGACTAATGACAGCAATGGAACTAAAACTCAGGTTCCTTAAATACCAAAGGATGGAGTAAGACCGAGAAACAGTTTAATTATGGAGAGAGAATGGGAAGATAGAAAAGACAACCATCCTGTGCCTCCCCCAAACGGATCAGTGAGCCACACCAGACTGCCACCAGGGGCTGCGGGAACAGACCTGGGAGCAGGTGTGGCGGTCAAGGCCAGAGGAAACTGGAGCTCTGCAGAGTAGCTGCAGCTAGATGGGGCCAGGAAGGAGCCCACTGGCTCTCAGGCTCCCTTGACCTTACAGCCCCAGCAGGTGTGGCTGGGCAGGTGCCAGGAAACAGTGGGCACAGGTGGCAGAGAAGAAAGGGAAGGCAGGAGGGAAGACAGCTGCCCAGACTGTCTGGGCACAGTCCACATCCCACCGTCTGGAGAGCAGGGAGAATGTGACCGATGTGGCCTGCTACAGAATTTTTAAGCCTGTGGGTCAAACATACCTGTGCCCAAACTCCATTTTCTCAGGGCCAACTTAGAAGTGGAGGCACTAGAAGGCTTGCAGGTGGGACCAAGGGTCAGATACTCGGGACCTGAGAGACAGTCCCCACCGCATGGAGTCGCATGGAAAATTGTCTGCTCCCGTGCGGCTCCTGGTGCTTTCCCCAACCCTGGGTACATGACACATCAGGTCTAGCTTCAAGTGGCACCCCTTCTCGAGCCGATGAGGACACCTGTGGCCTAGTCCTTGCCTCCCTCTCCTGCAGCAAGCATCTAGCTCCTCTTTGCAGGGCTGAGCCTGGGTGGTCCTAACGAAAAGCTCTCCCCGGAGCCTACAGCTCTCCCTGGCCGACTTCTGAGAATCTAGGGATAAAAATGCCGTTTCCCACTCCTGCCTGCACGGAGCCCCGGCTGAGCCTCGGAGCTAGAGTTGGAATCCTCCTCCCAGGCCCTCCGATGAGGCTCCGAGTCACCTGACCTGAGCAGGGGAAGGACTGAGTGCCAGCAGCAGGAATCCAATATTTACTGGGCAGGGGAGGGTCAGGGAATAGCTAGGGCAGGCTGGGCAGAGGAGCCAGGGTGGCACCTAAGAAGAGGCAGCTGGTCCTTCACCATGTTCACTGCTATCTCCCTCTCTGCAGGAAAAGAAGGGGCAGGAGGTGCAGAAGGGACCAGCTGTGGAGATCGCAAAACTGGACAAACTGCTAAACCTTGTGAGGGAAGTAAAAAGCAAAGCCTGAGAGACTGGCCCCAGGCCCTGCCCTGCTTTTAGAATCCAACATGTCCAGCCCTTTGCCTGGGTACCAGGGTGCCTAAGCACTAGGGATGCTTAAGTTCCTCACTTTGATCAAGTCCCAGTATTTGCTTTCCTCGATCTACTTCTTAAGATCACAGCACCTTTTCCCGTGACTTGACCCTCAACCTCCATTGCACTCCCTTTACCCAAATAAACCTGTTTGAAAACTCACCTCGTCCCTTTGATTTTTTTCTATCACACAGCCCCCAAGAAGAGGAGAAGTCTCAGAGTAAGCCATAGTTCCATTTATTATCCAACAATCAGTGGGAGGACCGGAGAAGGGGCCCAGCCCGGACACCCTCCCGTTATTGCCATGGGTTCCAGTTTGCTTCCCCAGCCTAGAGAGCCCAGAGGCCCTGAGCTTAGGGAGCTAAACAGCCCTTGGCCCTTGGGATGGAGCAGAGTCCAGATGGCCCTGACCCTAGCACCAACTCCTAACCCCCCACTCCAGGTCTGTCTCTGAAGGGCTACTCAGGGCTTTCTGAGTCAGGCTGGCTACAGTCTAGGCTGCTGGGTCCAGCTTCAAATAGACTGGACTCTAAATTCTGGATCCCAGACTGGCTGAACTGGATCAGACGCCACACTCTGACTCTGGTACACTCAGGTCCAGGACTCCAGGGTAGGCCAGGTGCCTTCAGGGCTGCAGCAGGTAGCTGCCTTCATGGCTAGGCTTCTGGGGGGGTGGTGCCTTCTCAGGACAGGGGCCAGGGCTGGAGTTGGGACTGGATTCTGAGAGAGAATCGACGTCAGTAGAACGAGAGTGGCAGGCCCAGCAGAGAATGACCCAAAGCAGTAGCAGCAAGAAGCCTACAAGGCCGTTGCAGACGATGGCGATGAGGGCCCCCTGGGAGATGGCTGCCCCCATGACAGGCAGCACCCTCAGGCCAGCGCAGTTTGCAGAGCTGCCTCAACGGCAAGGCCCATGCCGAGGCACAACTCTGGTATGGCCGACGTTCCAAGGAGGCTGTCCTGTCCACACACAATGATTCCTGGGCAGTGGAGATGCCCACATGCAGTCCAGAGCCTGGGGAAGTACAGAGGAAAGTAGAGGGAGGTGAGGAGGAAGAAGTGGGCAGAAGCCTAAGGGGACAGCTCCCCTCTCCCACCTCTGGCCTCTCAGGCAGAGGGCACTGAGTCCCAGCAGGCTCAAGTACCTCCATCCTCGGGCCTGGCTCTGAGCACCTGGTGCTGTGGCACGGCCAGAGTGGGCAGACAGTAGTAGGCAGGCAGCCTTTATCTCATTTTCTTCGGAACTGGTGGGTATAGCCTAGCCCTGCCCACCAAGCCTCTAGCTTTCAGACATGCTGTTGGTGGGCGGGACTGAGGTGGGCCAAGGCCCAGGAGGAAGAGGATTATGACCATCATTGTAGAGGCTAGGGCATCCTCTCTTTCCCAAGGCTGCAGTAAGCCAGTCCAGGAAACCTGCAGAGGTGCCAGCTCGCACAGAATGGAACTTTGTGGAGGCCCTGGCAGGAATGTGTGGGTCTTGTATATCCAGGGCTGTGTGCCGAGGTGTGCCTTTCCCTGGAACTTTGCCTTCTCCCTGGGTCAGGTGTGTGTGTCTGAACGTTACACCTTCCTTCCTGCCTCTCTGTCCCTTGATGGATCTGCATCCTTGTCCCT
This sequence comes from Microtus ochrogaster, assembly GCF_000317375.1. Lineage (NCBI taxonomy): Eukaryota > Metazoa > Chordata > Mammalia > Rodentia > Cricetidae > Microtus > Microtus ochrogaster. Next base: position 37,794,195 of record NC_022031.1, read on the forward strand.
CCATACCTACCTCTGTGAAGGTGTGTGGCTGTCTGTCTCTGTGTCCCTATCTCAGAGTGTTTTGAGTGTTTCATGTGTGTGTCTCATTTCTCCACCAGTCTGTCTCTGTGAATCTCTCTTTTCACGACTCTATGCCCCTCTGCTCTCTGCCCTTTCTCCATGGGGTCGGCATCTGTGGTTCTGTGCGTCTCGCATGTGTCTCTGTCTTTGTCTATCTCTCCTCCAAGCTATGTCTCTTGTCTCCGTGTGGGTCACTGTCTCTTCATCTCCGTTCAGGATCTCTGTATCTCGACCCCCTGCCCGTAGGGGAGCACCCCCCTCCCTTACCTGAGTTAAGCCCGGTGCGCGCCCGAGGGAGGGTCCGGGGCAGCGGGATGCTCAGCGCCGACTGAGGCTCGAAAGCCTGCGGGCGGGGGGCGGTGGGAGGTGGGAGGCGGGCAAGGGCGACGTCCACTCCCCGGGCCCTCCCCCTG
>NC_022031.1:37794846-37796961 GCF_000317375.1 Microtus ochrogaster
GGCGGCGGCTGGAGCTTCGAGGAGTTCGGCTGGGCTCGGCTGAGTTCGGCTGGGTTCGACTGGGCTCGGCTACGGCGGGAGGGAGTCGGCTGAGCTCGGCGGAGCTCGGCGGGCAGCACAAACAGCGAAGAGCCCCGCCTCGTGAGTGGCCAGCGGCCTGCGGCCCTTCGGGGGCGGGGCCATCGCTGTGCCGCTGCCGCCGTTCAATTGGCTGGTCGGGCCAAGTTCCCGCACCATTGGTTGTGCTCTGGGGTGGGACACGACTGTCCTGGTGCAGGAGAAAAGGAGGGAGGGGCGGAGGGGGGTGGCGAGAGTGGTGGTGGTGGGGGATGAAGGGGCCACTTTGTTTTGATTCATCCCTTGAGGGTGGAGGGCCAGGCTCACCTTTTTGGGGATTTCTTGCACCTTCCACACCTGGAATGCACCCCAGGCGTCCACCCCTCCATATCTGGGAGAAGTCTGTCCCTGTTATCTGGAAAAAGTCCACGCGTCTCCACACCTGACCCTCCTCCCCCCCTTATCTTCCTACACCGCCCGTGCCCACTCCGCATCATCTCCTATGGATTGCCCCTAAGAACAGTGTGACCTCTGGCAACACAAGACCTTTGTTGCGTTTTACTGATTTCTCACCCAGTGTTGGTCAGGAGCTTGTGCTTTGCTTGCTGGAGAGACACCTGAAGAATGGTTCAGGGAGCCTGAGACACCTGAAGAATGGCTCAGCTCTAGTTGAACTAGATCCGCTCTTGGTGGATGCCTGCCTCTTCGTCCTGATAGCTCTCCTGAGACCAAAGTAGTTTGGACAGGAGCGGTCAAGCAGGCCTTCCTCTCCCTGACCCTCACAAGGATTTTGGACTCATGCATGCCACTGAGCTACATTCCGAGCCCTCCAGTGATTCCTAAGTGTTCTTGTCTGAGCCTCTTGCCTCACATACATATTGTCCACCGACGATCAGTTTTATCAGGGCGACTCTCACTGCCTCATACCCGGCCTTAACTTCTCTGTGGAATACTACGCTCACAGCAAAATGTCTACTGGAGTCGCGGTGGTGTTGGTTCACAGCTCCACTTTCTAACTTTGTGATGTTGGGCAAATTTCTTGACTCTCCTAACAAGGGCTTTCTTCTCTACAAGATGGTTATAATAATAGCTATTTCTCAGATTTCTCATTAGTACCACACCAACTGCAAGAGCAAATGCTGGCTGACATAACCCCCAGGACCAGGTGGCTGAGGGGCAGGGCCCCTCCTTCCAAGAAGCCCGCTGGAAACCTGGATACGATTTGAAGAGGAGAAGGGGAAGTAATCTGGAGGGCTGAATCATCTAAAGCAACTGTGTTAGAGGCTGTCTAAAATAAACTACAGACCCCGTGGAGTTTGTCAGAATGGATTAATTTTAGTTTCCCCCCTGTTACCCAGCAGGGTGGGGGTATTGTGAGGAAGATCAGATCAGTGATAGGAAAGAGAGGAGACATATGGCCGCACATCTGAGCGTGATGTGAGCGAATTTGTGACCCCGCCACAGGGGTCCGGATTTTATCCTGGAAACGGTGGGGAGTCACTGAAGAATTCTGAGCATCGGAGTGGTGTGATCATATCCAGAAATTAGAGGGATGATTTGGGCTGTTGGGTGGAAGGGAGTTTTGAAAGCATTTGAGGGTGAAAGGAAGACAGGGGTATTGATGAGGAGCTAAAAATGTGGCTGGCAAACAGAGTCGGAGGGCATTTGGGGTCCTCAAGAGCATCAGTAGGCAGAGCTCAGAAAACAGGGGAAGTTTGAAGAGGACATTTCGGGGTAGCTGGTTAGTAGCTGCAACACTCTGATGTAAGGTCTAGTGATAACGAACACACAGGAGGGGCTGAGGAGATGACTCAGCTGGTAGACAGATGCACTTGCCACCAAGCCTGATGACGAGTCCAGTCCTGGGATCAGTGTGGGAACTTGAGACCTGACCCCAGTTGTCCACTGACTTCCACGCTCCTCACTGTAGTGCACGTGCCCCCCACACCTAATAATCACTGTAGTACACGTGTGCCCCCCACACCTATTAATAATCACTGTAGTACACATGCCCCCACGCCTAATAATCACTGTGGTACACGTGTGCCCCCCACACCT
>NC_022031.1:37797322-37817913 GCF_000317375.1 Microtus ochrogaster
TAATCACTGTAGTACACGTGTGCCCCCACACCTAATAATCACTGTAGTACACGTGTGCCCCCCACACCTAATAAATATAATATAAATATAAGTTTCAGCAAAGGACTTGGGCAATGTTTGGAGATGTCAAATTTGAGGAGCCAATGAGATGCTTTAGTGGAGCTGTTCAGTAGGTGTGGGTAAGCGACTCTGAAGTCCAGCAAGGATGTCCAGTGAGTGTTTACAACAGGGTGAAAGAAAGTTAAGTCAAAAACACTATATGAGCTCACTTAAGGAGAGTCAGAACTGGTTTATACTGTCCCAAGAGCCTGCTGCATGCCCTGGTCATCCCCACTCTCGTGTGGTCTCTAATGTTCACATGGTGAGAACAAGAACAATTCCAGATATCAAAATCTTACTGTGGAGGTAGTCAAGGGGAGACAGGTGGAGGGGCTGCTGCCACCACTGCTGCTTTTGAGATGCAATTTGAAATCCCTCAGAAACTACTCTGATTTGCTTGACTTTGAACTGCTCAACAGAGGTCAAGAAAAGGGAGTCCAGCCAGCTAGCGTGACCCACATGATAACCTTATGGAAGTGAGGGTGGGTGGCGTCCAGAAAGGTCAAGAACAGAACGGCAAATGCTTGCTGTTTCTATACGTTACTGCCAGACACGGACACATCATTTTCTCTGTATACAGTTCCACAATATCCTCAGAAACTAGAATCTGGATCTAGAACGTCCCTCAAGGCCACGTGTTACAGGCTTGAGCCCCAGGTTGGCGCTATTGGAAGGGGGGAAGTGTTGAGTTACTGCAGGGGACTGTGGAACTTGAATCTTTTCCTCTGTTTTACTTGTCTGGGCCAAGAAGCAGGTAGCTTTGTCCTCTTTCTGCCCTGATGTACACAAGCCCCAAAGCAACTAAGCTAGGAAGTCATGGACTCCTACAGAACTGAGAGACAAAATAAACCTTTTTACTTTAAAGTTTTTATTATATGTATGATTTCTTTTTTTAATATTTATTTATTTATTTATTTATTTATTTATTTATTTATTTATTTATTTATTTATTTATTATGTATACAATATTCTGTCTGTGTGTATGTCTGCAGGCCAGAAGAGGGCACCAGACCTCATTACAGATGGTTGTGAGCCACCATGTGGTTGCCGGGAATTGAACTCAGGACGTTTGGAAGAGCAGGCAATGCTCTTAACCACTGAGCCATCTCTCCAGCCCCATGTATGATTTCTTTAGTGTGTGTGTGTGTGTGTGTGTGTGTGTGTGTGTGTGTGTGTGTGTGTGTGCAGGAGCCGCACAGTGTGGAGGTCAGAGGATAACTTTTAGCAGTTGGTTTTCTCATCTCATCAGTGAGTTCCAGGAATCAACTCAGATCATTTAGGCCTGGTGGTAAAATATTTACCCACTAAGCCATCTTGCTCTTTTTTATTTTTTTAAAGTTGACTATCAGCCAGACATGGTGGCTCATGCCTTTAATCCCAGGTCTCGGAAAGCAGAAGTAAGAGGATCTCTGTAAGTTTAAGGCCCGCCTGGTCTACATAGTGAATTCCAGGACAGCCAGGGCTACATAGTGAGACCAAGTCCCAAGAGACAAATAAATAATGTTGAGTATCTCAAGTGTTTGTTACAACAATGTAACTCACTGTCTTAGTTGCTTTTCCTGTTGGGGTTGTTAAATACCCTAACAAAAGCACTTAAAGAAGAGTTAAGGGGCCGGAGAGTGACTGCTCTTCCAAAGGTCCTGAGTTCAATTCCCAGCAACCACATAGTGGCTCACAACCGTCTGTAATGAGATCTGGTGCCCTCTTCTGGCCTGCAGGAATACATGTAGGCAGAACATTGTATACATAATAAATAAATCAAGAAAGGAAAGAAGGAAGGAAGGAAGGAAGGAAGGAAGGAAGGAAGGAAGGAAGGAAGGAAGGGAGGGAAAGAAAGAAACAAACCCTGTCTCAGAAAAACAAACAAACAAAACAATGACGCCAAACCAAACAAGAGTTTATTTTGGCTTTCAATATGAAGGTGTAGTCACCATGACGGGGAAGCCACATCAAATCCACAGTCAAGAAGCAGGGAGTACTGTATAATTGTGTTAGGCTTACTTTCTCCTTCTTATAAAGTCCTGAATCATCTCAGCTCGGGGAATGGTGTCACCCACAGTGGACAAGTCTTCTGACGTCAACTAACCCAATGGAAGTAATTGCCACAGCCACACCCAGGTGGTTCTAGGTCTCATCAAGTTGACAATGGGAGATTACATATGTGTGTGTGTATGTGTGTGTGACAACAAATTCGCCCCCTTGCCAATGAAGGGCAACTCAGCCAATACCTCTGAGGGTTATTTTACAGGACCACCATTCAAATACAGGTTCTCTGGGTAATGTCCCTTCATGATCTGCTTAGGTTTCCATGAGATAGGAATATGGTTTCTAATAAGCCCAGTACCCTTTGACTACCTTTAAACTAATGCTCTGTCCCTCCAATGAGATGGAAAAATAGAGAATAAAATGGAATAAAAATGAAACATTACATACTTGTCACTAATCCACAGCATCATCTATATGTCTGGGGCCACAAATAATAAAATTCTGAGACTGGACAACTTCACGATGCCTGTTTGCTGGCTCACGTCTCTGGTTGTGACGTTCCTTGGCCAGCCTGTCCAGCTTTTATTCACAATGATGAGATTTTTCTTCAGTGTTAGAAAGGACTGTTACAAAGGCATACTGCCTTTCTAGTGTTGTTTTAGGGATTGTCCTAAGATTGAGTGAGCATAGATTTCTGCGTTGATGAGGATTAGGTGTGGAGGTCCCTCTCCAGATGATACAATACACAGGTACAGTGTGCTGTCTCTGTCGTCTCTTGTGTGTGTGTGTGTGCCAATAAAGGCATCTGAAAAGTCTGATGACCTGAGCTGGATCCCTGTGACCCACACAACGGAAGGAAAGCGCCAACTCCTTCAAGTGGTCCTCTTATCTCCACTGCTCTGGAATGCCACCGCCACCGCTGCCACAACCACCACCAACTAAATGTGAAAACTCAATAAATAAAACAACAATAAACAACTTAGCAATTTCATGGTTTTATGGGTGGAGGTCCCATTTGCTAAAATGCGTTTCATTGATCCTAAGGGTTTTTATTTCTTCTGTAGCTTAAACAACTTTGGAATCAGAAGGGGTTTTTCAAGTAATGGCATGTAATAGATTTCGAGTCCCCTTTCCCCTTAGGAATTCACAAAGTAACTTGCCTCTTGTAATCAATGGGATATAAACTTTTTAAAATATAGTAATTTTGCCGGCCAGGGTTCTTTTTCACAAACAATAGAATCTACACTGGATAGTTAGAGCAGAGAAGGGACTTGCTAAAGGAGATTATTTAGCCCAGAATTGTTAGGGGAACTGGGAAATGGTCTTGAGGCTAAGCTACTCACCCAAGACCAGACACCCAAGCCAGATCACAAAGCCCGATGAGGAAGCCACAGCCATTGCCACTCTGAGCTCCATTGCCTGCCAATGTTACAGCCCACAGCACTGTTGTTGTAGGAACTCATTATTGCAACCACTGGGAAACCACGGCTGTTGCCACTACCAGCCCCAAAGCTGGACACTTGCGTTCCTACCAACAGCAGAAACCAAAGTCCTATGTCAGCATGCTTCCTATCTATGTCAATCAAGACTATCTAGGAGGCAGAATTATTACAAACAGCTCTCATATTGTACTGACTTCAAACAGCACAGACACATTTCTTGCTTGGACTATAGTTCCAGTGTGGGCCAGGCTGCAGGGAATTACACCCTTTATATAGTCAGGGTCTTACTCTGTAGCCCAGGCAGGCCTGGAACTTGCAGAAATTCTCCAGTCCCAGCCTCCTAAGTGGCAGGATTACAGGTGTGAGCCACCATGCCCATGGATGCCACCTTCCTAACGGAAGTGTCAGGCTTGCTGTTGCTATGTAGACACACACACACACACACACACACACACACACACACACACACACACACACAAAGCGTCTCCTGAGCCTCTAAGGCCAGGACTTTGGGAGGTGAAGGCAGAAGGATTAGGAGTCCAAGGCCAGCTTCAGCTACATACCAAGTTTGAGGCCAGCCTGGGCACATGAGACATTGTCTCAAAGAAAGAAACAAACAAAAGCAATCAGACAGTGGCTTCTGCCGCCATTGCATTGATCAAATCTCACAGCCACACCGAACATCAAAGGACACAGGAAGTCGATCTTTCTGTGCTCTGAAGGAAAGGGAACCAGAAATACTAGTCTACTTTAGTCAGATTATTTTTGTTGTTCCCATCCACTCAGAAGTCTCACACGCTGGTGGACCAGCAGCCTGAGCTGCAGGGAGCACACACCACTTCCAATTTCCACCCCCTATGGAGGCAGGATTTGTTTTCCTTTTCTGGAGACAGGTTATCACTGTGCAGCCGTGACAGGCCTGAAACTTAGGAAGTGGACCAGACTGACCTTGAACTTACAGAGCTACGCTCACCTCGGCCTCCAGTGTGTGCCAACACTCCTGATAAGATGTCAGGGAGACAGGGTAAAGCATAAGTAATTTTTATTTCTAAAGGTAGGATTTTAAAATTGGACATTTTCCACGTGGATAACTGTCTGGAGGATGAAAGACACTCATGAACATCAAATATTTCTACTACTGTACAATAGAGCAACACAAGAAATTAGTGGAGCCAAGGTCCCCGAACCACCAAGAAGACCCACAGTCTGGGCAAGGTTCTGAGTGATTTTTCCTGATTCCTCTCACCATGCCTTCGGGCTTATTGGGAAACACAGGCTAATGGCCTTTTTTTATACTGTCCAAGAATAATGTGCTCATTTTATCCCACCCTAGCCAATGACGTCATAACGAAAGTGTTACCCCATTTGCCCATCAGGCTAGGAACACCAAGTGGAGGTTCCCAGTCTTCTGATGGCTCGGTGTATCCCGGCCCTGATTGCTGGTAACTCAGTTTCTTAATTAGAGAGGAACAAATAACAGCGTCTGAAACTCTGCAAGGCAGCATAATTGTCTTACTCCTAGCAATCTGGGGTCAAGGCGAAATCAAATTCTCTTCTCCAGATCCAAATCACTCTGTTTCTTCTAGCTGCTAGCGACCACCCACTCTGGAGAGCTTGGCTTTTTAATCACTGCATCTTCAAGCGAGTCAGCTTTAGCTGGCGCAAGCTCTCCGAAGAGACAACTGTAGTAAAGTAATTGCACTGCTGTCATAGAAAAAGGACTCCCAAGAGCCTTACACTGGGGTTATTGCATTTTAATGTATGTACATATGTATGTGTGCATGCATGTATGTATGCATGTATATATGTGCGTGTGTTTGCCGAGTATGTGTGTGCAACTTGGGTGAGCTGGTTCTTTCTTTCAACCATGCAGGTTCTGGGTATCAAACTCCAGTCATCAGACTTGGGAGCAAGACTCTACCCACTGGGCCATCTCACGGGCCCCTCTCACACTGGGGTTAGGAGATGCCTACTGCCTTCTGTCCACCAGCTCAGTCAGGCTCTCATTTTCAGGTCTAGTTTTGAGAATATTTTAGTCCTAATACCTGTTATGCTCCACCCCCTGGCAATCAATCATCGATAAGTATAAGTTTTTAAATGAAATTTTAAATTTCTTATGTGTACAGATACTGGTGGGAAGGAACCAGAAGGAAGGATAAACTGACAGCTATTGAAACCATTACCCGCTTCCCTTGTGTTGTGCAGGATCAAGGACAGAAGCCAGAGCTGGGTCACAAGATAGGAGCCACTTTCCCAAACTGCAATAGAAAGTAGGACAGGGAGAGGAGGTGCCTGGCCTCAGCTTTGGGTGACCCAAGCAAGCCGTAGCCATGGGAGCACCAGGTACCCAGACAGAGAAGCATTGTGTGAAGAACAGAGTTCCAGAGCTGGAGCCAGGTCTCCCTGGTAGGGCTGGGTAGGGCAGAGCCACTTCATTCCGGGACAGTACTTGCTATGTGCTGACTTCCTTTCCCCCAAACCCTGCCTATCACTGTCCCCACTCCCTAACTCACAGCTCAGGCTCCCCAGCCCTTACCTCCTTTCCTAGCTCCACCCTCCCACAGCAAACCTCAGCACCCTCCCACCCCACCCCATCTCAGCCTTCTGCTCTCACTATCCCCGAGGCTGGCTCACCAAGGTCCCTTTCATACCCGTGTCGTTTCCAGCGAACACTTTTAGCCCTTATCTGTGTCGCCCGTCTGGCAGCGCTGCAGCCAAGGATACCTTTTGAAACTGTCCGTTCTTGTCTCCCAGGCAGGTGCTTTCTCCGACGAAAACAACTCTTGCTTATGAAGCACCAGTACTCTGTTGGCGCTTTACATCCTTGTAGATACTCCTTCTCCTCCACGCGAGACAGGTGGAGGAGACAGGTGAGGAAACCAAGGCTCCAGACGACCAAGGAGTTTTCCCAAGGCCCCATAGCAACAAGTGATGGAGTCTGTATTTGAACCTAAAGCACTCCTTTGCCCTTGACTCTAGCTCACTGGCTCCCAGACTCTCTGGCCCTCCTTAGCTCCTTCGTGGACACTGCTCCCTGTGCCCACCCTCTGTCCCTTCCCTGTCCCCTCCCCCATCCCCTTCTCCCATCTGCACCAAGCTTCTCTGTATCGCTTCAGTGCCCACTTTTGTTTAGACAATGCTTTACCACTAACCCAGATCTCACTCCCCAATTCCCAGATGCTATTTACTGTTGCTTCTGTCGTTATTAAGACTCGAGGTTTGTAGTGTTACCATAGGTAGATGCGGTGCCAAGCTCATTATGTGTGTTACTTTATTAAATCCCCAGAACACAGAGAGGCAGATATTAATACGCTATTTTCCTAAAACAGAGTAGTAAAGAGGATATCAACTTGTCTTGAGGTCAGCAGAAGCCAAGATTTATCTGACCTTAAAGTCATTGTTTGAAACATGATCTTGCTATGTAATGCAGGCTGGCTTTGAACCTACCATCCTCCTGCCTCAGACTCCCTAGTTCTGGATTTACAGGCACCTAGCACCACCCCAGGCTTAGTCAGCATTTTATCAGGAGGTAGCTTTAGTAACTGGTATCTGAAAGTCTCAACCTGTCTGTCCCTCACCAGCTGTGTGATAGGATGTTCAAACTATAGCCCAAATCTTGTCTTCTCATGCCGGCTATTTTAGTAGCTGGTCTTATTATCCTCTCCCTCCACTCTCCTTCCCAAAACCTTGTTCACCAAGATTTAGGACCGTGTATTCCAGTAAGCACACGTCTCAATGCCCAACCCTAGTCCTTCTGCCTGAACATAGCAAGAAGCCGAACTTTGTGTTGCCGTAGTTGGCTGGTTGCTAACTGAATGAACGGAAGATGATTACGGACCTATCAAAGTGTGTTGGCCCTTGCTTCCACCTTGAGACAGGGTCTTTGATGTTTCTTTGTCGGCTATGCAGGCTAGCTGGCCCACATCCCGGCTCCCATCTTCCTGTGGGAGTGCTGGAATTATACTGTGTTGGGCTTTTATGCAGGTCCTGGCGATTAGAACTTTGGTCCTCTTGACTGCATGGCAAGAGCTTTTGGGTTGTTTTGAGATAGGATATCTTCAAGTCTAAGCTGGCCTCAAACTCACTATATAGCCGAGGCTATTCTTGAATTTATCCTCATGCCTTCACTTCCCAAACACTGGTATGACAGGCATATGTTGTGACACCCAGGGTTCTGTGCATGCTTAGGCAAGCATCCCACCAACTGACTACATTCCCCGGCAGGAGCTGCACGTGACTTTACACACCATCTAACCAAAGCTTCTCCCAGGACTTCTCAGAGCCCCCCCCCCCCCCCCGTCACCAAGGCTCCACATTCTTTTTCTTCCCTGTATTCCTACGCACAGTGCCCATGAAGCTGACCTATTGTCTCAGTCTCTGAGTCTCAGCTGTCAGCGAAAACTTCAGAACCTCAGCTCGATTCCAAAACCTTGGGCATGTGGCCCCCATCTTCTGCAATCCCAACTCCTACCCCAGCCCCCATGAAGCACAGAAGAGTCTGGCTTTTTCCGCTCCTCTTTCTTCATGCGGTGCTCTTCGCAGACAGGTGGTGTTTTCTGCCTCATCATAGCCCCAATCTTTTTCCCATTGACAAGTGTTTCCCACTGACATTAAATCTAATGCTGTGTGTGCTCAGGTGTACAAAATCAATAGTTTCTGTTTCATAAACACTAAGTATACGGGGCTGGAGAGAGGGCTCAGCAGGCAAAGACGCCTGCTGCCAAGCCCAGCAACCTGAGTTCAATCCCTGGGACTCACATATAGAGAGGAATCCCTCAAATTTTCCTCCGACTACTACATGTGCACTGTGGAATTGTGTACTCTCTCAAATAAATAAATAATTGTTCAAAAAAAACACTAAGTGGGGGCTGGAGGTATGGCTTCGCTATTGTGAACACTTGTTACTCTTGAGGAGAACCTGGTGGTCTCCAGTTCCAGGGAATCCAACACCCTGCTCTGACCTCCAAGGGCACAAGACACACATGAGGCACGCATGCACACATTCAGGAAAACTATACAAACACAAAATAAACTAAAATAAGCCTTTGAAAACCCACTAAGTGTATGCAAACAAAAACACATGCTCACATAGAGAAAGTGCATGTCTGACATTCATTGCCTTGATAAGACACGAACAGAAAGTCTGACTCAGAAAAGTTCACCGGCATCTGGGAGTGAGCTACACGCTTGCTATGACGGTTAGCCTTTTGTCAGCTTCACATAAACTGGATGGAGTTATTTGGGAAGGAACCTGGGTTGAGAACATGTTTCTTATCAGACCAGCCAGTAGGCAAGTTCAGAAGGGGCATTTTCTTGATCAATGATTGATATGGGAGGGCCTGGTCCATTGTGGGTGGTGCCACCTCTGGCCAGGTGGTCCTAGGTTATATAAGTAAGCCATGAGGAGCAAGTCAGTAAGCAGCCTTCCTCCCTGGTTTCTGCTTACATCCAGGCCTCCAATTCCTACCCTGGCTTTCTTCAGTGTTAAGTTGTAAGGTGAAAAAAACCTTTTCCTCCCAAATAGCTTTTGGTCAGGGTGTTTAACCCAGCAACTGGAAGCTTACTAAGACACCTAGAAACCCAGCACTTAGGAGGCCAAGGCAAGAGTATAACAAATCCAAGGCCAGGCTAGACTTCAAAATGAGACCGTGTCTAAAAACCTAATAAAATAAAAAAATAAAATTTTTGTTGCGTTGTTTTTTTCCATAATAGGCTAGGCACAGCCTTAAATCTCAGCAATCAGGAAGTCAGGTGCAGGAGGATCTCTGTGAGTTCATGACTAGCCTGTCCTACAAACAAGTTCCAGGTCAGTGGTCATAATATACCCATGTTAAAATAAACTAATCCAGGAGTCACTCGACAAGTACCAGATAGTGCTTTGAATCAATGACAGTGACCAGCTTCCTAGAAATAATGCTCAGAAGAACATTATGTACAAGACAAGAGAAAAAGCAGGTAGATGTAGTAATAGGGAGAAAGAGGGAGAGAGGCCGAGACCCATGAGTATCCACAACAGGCAGTGACAAGCACAGTTGAAGGTGGGAGTGTAGTAACTGGCTGGAGGAAAGGTCGACTGGGCCATGGGAAGGGTATGCAGGAAGTGCCAATGAGCTTCTTGACACCGCTGTAACAAGTTTGTAGAAACTTAGTGTCTCTGAACAACACACGCCTTTACTTAGTCAAAAGGCTGGTGGTCTGAAGTCCATTTCACTGGGCTAAGGTCAAGGTGTCAGAGAAACTGATCTCAGCTTCTGGTGGATGCTCCTACTCCCTGGCTGTGAACGATGACCTCATCCTCAGAGCACAACATCCAGCATTTGCTACCATCATTCTGGCACCTTCTCTAAGTCCCTCCCCCCTTTGTTAAGAACCACCGTGATTCTCAGGCACGTCAGGACAGTCCAGAGTAATCTTCGCATCTCAAGATCCTGATCTTAATCACGTCTTCAAGCTTCTTTTCTCAGGTGAGGTAATAGTCACAGGTCTGGGAACTCAGACTTGGACATGTTGGGCACCATTATTCAACCTAGCACAGGAGGGTGGCCGATTATCTCACGATCTTCAAAATGCCCTCTAATGTGTGTTTAGTTATCCTAAAATTTAAGCCTAGCACTCTGATGTTCATATAAGTTAAGTCTCTCTCTGTCTCTGTCTCTCTCTCTCTGTGTGTGTGTGTGTGTGTGTGTGTGTGTGTGAGAGAGAGAGAGAGAGAGAGAGAGAGAGAGAGAGAGGGGAGGTTTCACTACGTAGCACTGTTTGGCCTGGATCTGGCTGTGTAGACCAGGCTGGCTTCACGGAGATCCATCTGTCTCTGCTTCCTGATTGCTGAACTTAAAAGCATGTGGCACCATGACTGGTCTTAGGCAGACATTTTTTTAAAATACACCAAAAAAAGTTATTATTAAAGTTGTATATAATTTTTAAAAATTGCAAGTCAGTGTCACCATCCTTAAACAGTCGATGTTAGATTTAGCATATGCATACATAGAGAAAGAAGCATTCAGGTAAGAGGGAACAGTGTGGAGTTAAGAATGGAACTGTTCATATAGTTCTAACTGCACATGATACAGCACATTTTTTTTTAACCGAAAGCAAAACATTAACTTGAATTTAACCAGGAAAAGAGACAAGTAAAAATACAATAAATGAACTCAGGTTGAATTATTTCTCAAAAAGCAGTCATTCCTAAAAGACCTCTCTTGAGTTTAGAAAAATACTTTCAATTAAGAAGCTGGGGTAGCTGGGCAGTGGTGGCACAGGTCTTTAATCCCAGCACTCAGGAGGCAGAAGCAGGTGGATCTCTGTGAGTTTAAGGCCAGCCTGGTCTACAGAGGGATTTCCAGGACTCCAAAGCTACAGAGAAATCCTATCTCAAAAAACAAACAAACAAACAAAAACAAACAAACAAACAAAAAAAAGAGGCTGTGGTACCTAAGATTCCTAGCAACCTAGTTTAGAGAGGGTGCCTAAACTGGCCTTCTCCTGTAATCAAATTGGTGAATACCTCAATCCAGTAACTGATGGAACCAGATTCAGAGCTCCACAGCCAAGCAACAGGCTGAGCTCCAGGAATCCAACCAAAGAGAGAGAGAGGAGGGAACATGTGAGCAAGGGAGGTCACGATCATGACAGAGAAATTACAGAGACAGCTGAACCAAGTTCGAGGAAACTCATGAACTCTAGACCGGCAGTTGTGGAGCCTCCATGGGGCTGAACTAGGTCCTCCGTATGTGGGAGACAGTGGGGAAGCTTGGACTATCTGAGGGGCCCCTGGCAGTGGAACCAGGATCTCTCCCTGGTGCGTGAGCTAGCTTGTTGGAGCCCATTCCGTAGGATGGGATGCCATGCTCAGCCTTAATGCAAGGGGGAGGGGCTTGGTCCTGCCCCAACTTAATGTGCCAGGCTTTGTTGACTCCCCATGGGAGGAGTGGATGGGGGGTGCCCAGGGGGGTATGTGAGAGGGGGTAAGAGGAGGGGAGGGGGAGAACTGTGGTTGGAATGTAAAATGAAACTTAAAAATAAATAAATAAAAAATTTAAAAAAGCTGGGATAGGATTGTACCATCATGTTTCAGTTTTATACACTGTTAATTTACTCTGCACTGGGGAAGAAAATGTGACCGGCACCGACCTCCTCCCACCCTTCTCTCCAGATTGTGTTGCCAATGTTGTTTTTATTTTATCAAGATTTATAATATTTACATTTTGTCCTACGACTGAAATTCCCACAGTTTAATCTTAACCTAAATGGAATTAATGTCACCACCAGCCCTTTTCCTTACAACCATCTTTCCTCCAGTTGTGGTTTTCATTAATTTCTTGGCTGACTGGATTTTGTCTTTCAAAAACAAAAACAAAACCCACAAGGTTTTCTGTGTCCCAGGATGGCCTCAGACGCACTATGTAGCTGAGGATGACCTTGAACTCCTCATCCTCCTGAGTGCTGGGATCACAGGCCTGTATCTCCAGGTCTTGATTTAAGCGATGCTGAGGACTGAATCAAGGGCTTCACGCTGGGCAAACTACTGAGCCCCACCCTCAGGTTCATGATGACCCCTGAGCCCTGTCGTTTAAACTTCCCTAGACGCCATTACCTTCGTACAGCACAAGTCTGGAGCAGTGCCGGACCGGTGAGACCAGCAAGCTCCAAGGTCAACCACTCTGGTGTGTAGGCCATCTTCTTCAAGACAAGTATCCGGTTCTTCACTGGGGGATTTCCTCTGTGTAGCACCTTCTTGTGTTCCATTTTCAGAGCCTTCACTTGTTTTAAGGATATTCATGGCTACGCTTGTGGTTTGGTCCTCTTGCCTGCCTGCTGCTTTCCTGGCCTCATCTTTTTCTCCCGGCTGACTCCACGTCACTTCCGACCACTGCATGCTACTGTTTCTGGCTTCCTGGCTGCACCGACAGCATTACTGCTTTGGTTCTCTATTATTCCTGTCCTCCACTGCCCCTTCTCACCTCGTTCTCTTTTACCATCTTGTCCTTGGGTTCTTTGTCCTATCCATTTTATATATTAGCCAGACCTACATAGGAAGAACTTGTGGGAAATCTGCTTTTATTCCTTATTTATATTTCCTCCTAGATTGGTGTGTGTGTGTGTGTGCACTCAAGTGTGCAAGTGTGTGTATGTTATGTTCCACATTCCTCCCCCTCCTCCTTCCCTCTCTCTCACTTTCCTTCCTGCCTGTGTTTTGCTTATGGTCTTTGCACCCAAAGGCCACCCTCTTCTTTTTCTCTTTCTGCTACCTGCCAAGGCGCATGCTTAACAAACTTCTCCTTTGCATTGTAGACCCCTCCATCCCTACTAATTTATCCTCCCCTAGAAAACAGATGCTGTTTTTGGCTGGCCACGCCTCCTAATTCTATGGCTAGATGGTGGCCTGATTGAGACTACCAGTCAACCTTGCTGGTGCTTATGTATCCGTCCACCCAGGACCCTACCAGACATTGGCTCCAAGTGAAGGGGGAGAATATTCCAATCTTACAGCTTTAGCTCAAGCCCCTGGAACAGCAGTCAGCACCATGGAAGATGCCATGTTCTTCTTGTTTCTGTGGGGATGTCACAGAAGGGCACAGGGCTTCTACTTAAAAAGTTGCTTTATCAGGATATACTGTAGCCAGGGCCACGCTGTCCTTTGGGCCCAGTCTGTTGTCAAGGACCGTGTCTGAGTCTGTGGCCCTATAGTGGCCAGGGTTTGGATGGGCGTATGTGGCTCCTGTTGCCACTGGAGGCTGTGTGGATGCTCAAGGTCAGGTCAGCCACCTGAGTCCTTGTTGGAGTCCGAGGACCAATTTCCATGATGAAGGCCTGGGCCATGCAGATCTGAGTGGCCTGTGTGACTACCCAATGTCATGGTGACAATCATGTCTGGGTCCATGGCCTTATTGCAGCCAGGGTCTGTGTTGACGTCCAAAGCTCCTGGTACCATCGAAGGCCATGAGGATGCCTGAGGTCTGGGACCACGTTGGTGTCTGAGGGCCACACTGCCTCTGGGGCCGTGGCTATCTGAGTGGCCTGCACTGCCACTTGGGGCAATGGTGACATCCAGATCTGGCTGTTGTAAGGACTATGTCTGGGGCTGTGATCCTAGAGCAGCTGGGGTCTGTGCTGGGGTCCAAGTCCCGTATTGCCACCAAAGGTTGCACAGAAGCCCAAGGTTGGGGCTGCAACCTGAGGCCTTGGTGGTGTCTGGGGTGTCATGACGCCACTAGCACCATCCCAATCTCAGTGCCCAGTGCTTCCACCCAGAGCCAGGATGCTGTCCTGGCCCAGGCTGCTGCTGAGGGCCATGTCTGGGTCCATGGTCCAGCAGAAGTTGTGGTCTGTGGCCTGTGTCTCCTCAGGAAGACATAGGAACCATGCATGATAAAACCATAGGGCCACGCTGAGCTGGCTCCGCCCTTCACTGGCCCAAGGAAAGCTGGCCCTGCCTCTCGCTGGTCACTGCAGCAAAAGATCTGGCCCTAATCCCCATGGGAGAGCTGACCCTTGCTTTTGGGAGAGAAGGCCCCACTCCTCACCACAGGCAAGGGAGAACCAATCCTGTCGGCAAGGGCAAGGGCATTGGGGAGCTGGCTCCGCCCCCTCACCTGAGGTAGGTAGCCCAGGTAGCCTGGAATGGCCACCTAGGACCACAGCCCGGCTTGAGTTGGCCCACCCTAACATCTACCCCATTTAGGACTTGCTGGAGCTCATGGAGGGACTGGTCCAGTGGAACAAGACCAGCAGGATCTCCATGACTTGGGAGCAACTGTGGGATATTCCAGAGGAGCTCGGTGAGGGTGCAGGGATGACGGTGTACCAGAAACCAGACCAGTGACTCACTGCAACACACATTTGCTAGTGAAGCTGATAGGACCAAGTGTGTACTGTGTGACACACCACTCCCAGTGCCACCAGGACGAATGGAGAGGTGCTGGAGAGGCGGGAAAGACAGAGAAACAAAGAGAGGTGGGGTTTTTGGGGGGTGGCGTGGGTTTGTTCTTGTTTTTCTCATTTGCTTTGTTTTTGTTTTGCAGGGGTGAGGGGAGGATATGGAGGGACCAGGAGGTGAGCAGAATTAGGGTGCATGATGTGAAATTCCCAAAGAACCAATAAAGAAATTACTAGTTTTTTGTAGTTCCTTCATTACGATGCCCGACTTTCCGTGTGCTTATGAGCTCACCTGAAGGGTCACTGTTAGTATAAAGTCTCGGGCCAGTTCACCCTTTCCGAGTGCCACTTTTGTGGAAGGGAAGGGTCACTGCACTAGACTCTCGTGTTACTCTGACGGGGGTTGTCATATTTAAGGGTTTCCTCTAAGGTCCTTTGGTCGGGCATGGGCAGTGTTCTGTGTTGGTTTTTGTTCATTTTCTTCATGGGCCCGGGGTGGAAGGATTCTATGATGGCTTCAGCCCTGTCTCACCCTAGCCCTCCTTCGTCCTCTTCCCAAACCCCTTTCCTCTGCAGTTACATTCACCTACATCCCTGTCCTAATAAGGCCCCAGGTGTTCCTGTTCTTTCCACGGCCACGGGCAAGGCCTCAACTATGGCCACACCGGACGAGCAACAAGCCAGCATACCACACAGCTGTACCCTGTCCACCAAGTCACCCAACATGTAACGCTGCA
Organism: Microtus ochrogaster; assembly: GCF_000317375.1. NCBI lineage: Eukaryota > Metazoa > Chordata > Mammalia > Rodentia > Cricetidae > Microtus > Microtus ochrogaster. The sequence goes on from NC_022031.1 coordinate 37,812,462, forward strand.
TGTCTGCACATCACCACAGTTGGCGTGCCAGGCCACAGTGGCATCTGCTGTTGTACCCATATCCTTTGCACACAGCCCCAGGCCTCTGGCTTCTCTGGAGCCATTGCCTGAATCTCCTGAGAACCTGCCCTGCCCCCTGGTGGCCACTCCCCGAGCCACCGCCCTGGAAGTACTCCATACACCTTGGCCTGCTATCCCGTCAAAGAAGTCTGACCCAGAACAGCCTCCCTCTCAAAGTAAACTATCCGATTAGAAACCCTAAGCTATTCCCCACACCAGTCCGTCCACTCAGATCGGGACGGGCAGCAAAGCCGTTGCAGATAGAGAAGCTGATTGTCCCACTTAACCTGGGATGGATTTTCTGAGATTTGAGATATTCGGTACCAAAACTGGGCAAGTCCCAGGCAAACCAGGACCAGCTGGAGAGCTTATTCCTTTGATGCACTGTGTCTTCAGATACGTCTCCTCAGCCAGGACCTGTCAGGCCTCCTCCTTCTGACTAGTCCTTTCAACTACCATCTCCCAGGATGCACCGACCAGACAGCTAGGCCCCTTCAAGCTGACCCTGTTACCCAGGCCTCTCACGCGGCTCACCCTCAGGTTAACCCCCCAATCCAGAGTGGCATTACCAGATAAGGTCCCCCTGCTGCTTTCCTCACACCCCCCTTTTCACCTGGGGAAGAGGTGGAAGTAGAGGGAATTACGCCCAGATCTTTCCTGCCAGGGCTCTAGCACTTAACTGTCAGAGATGTGACGTTCCTGAAGGTTAGGAGCGCTTGGCTGTGGGTACGGAGGGCACAAGGACACACAGGTGTAGGACATACTGCTAGAATCTGGAGCCAAGCACTCTGTTCTCTCCTTGTGGCAATGAGCTTCTTGAATGGCCTCATACAGAGGTAGTGAGCGCCCTACTCTCGACAACTCTCAGGGTCGAGGGAAGTCCAGAACGAGCCATGCCTAATCGTTACCTCTACCCTGGCTAGGGCAGGAGACACCGGATTTCTATGCTGATAGCCACTAGCCTCGGAACAGGAATGAAGGGCAGGCAGGTGGCCGAGAGGGGGCAGCAGAATCTAGGACCTGACCCTGGCTCAGGTCAGAGAGGAGCAAAGGCCACAGACTAGGGTCTGGACGTGGGGCAGGGACTCAGAGGGAGGCCAAGGAAGAGTGGTTGAGTCTGGGAAGAGGGCCCGAGACTGAGATGGACAAAGGGATGGAGATGATGGTAGAGAAAGACACTTATACACAGAGACGGGGATGGAGAGATGAAGAGACAGACCAGACAGGGTTGGAGGCAGAGGGAGATGGGGAGAAAGGCAGAGAAAAGAGAGGGACCAGGCAGAGAGACCCTGGGAAAAGGAAGGAGTCTGAGGGCAAGAGATGAATAAAGAGGGAAAAGAATATAAAAGACAGAGGAGGAAAGACAGAGAGATGTACAGAGATACAAAGATTGGGACCAGGAGATACAGAGAAGGCTCAGTAGGTAAGAATATGTACTGATCTTCCAGAGGACCTGAGTTCACTTCCCAGCGTCCATGCCAGGCAGCACACACTGCCTGTGACTCCAGTTCCAGGGATCTGACCCCACGGACAGTCCTCCACATATATACACTTGATTAAAATAAAATAAATCTTTAAAGAATGGGACCAGTACAAACACTGATCCAGAGGGAGACAAATATAGAGAAAGGAGTCAGGTCAGGCCAGGTCAGAGAGGAATGAAGGGGCTTGATGTTCTAAGCATACAGCAGCCACACTGAGAGGAGGGAATCAAGACACAGAGGGTACCCCATGCCCAGTGCACTTTGTGGGTGCAAACAGAACTAATGGACTGGAAGTCTGGGTTGCTGCTACCCAGGCTGCAGATCTGAACCCCTGCTCCCCTGGCCCCTCAGAAATATTCTGATTCTTTGAGTTCTGTTCCAGCTCCAAGAACTGATGTCTGTCCTCATCCCAGGCTCTTGAGAACTGCCCCTGCAAAAGGCTGTGGAGAGATGGTGCTCAGAAAGGCAGCCAAGACCCCCCAAAGAGAAATGTTCTCCGGGGTTAAGGGGTGAGGACCTGAAAGGAGGGATACCCTTAGCCAGAGTCAATGACACTAACCAGAAGGGCTTGGGACAAGGCTGATACCCCAGTTCTCCCTGCCACCAGCCTCTAAGGCTTTAGCAGGCCCCCTCTCCTCGTTCTGCCCCCTCCTTCCCAGGCCCAACATAATTGCTTTCCCATGTTGCTAATGGAGGCCAGATTGCTGATGCCCAAGCCCTGGGTGGGCGGTGGGTGGGTCAGGGCTGACCAAGGCTCTCAAGGCAGAGAGGCAGCACAAGTCAGAGACCCCCTAACTTCAGCCCACCCACCTTAAAGATAGACAGAGTTCTAACACACTGCAGGAATATGATATTCTTGGCAAGGGAACTGGTAACCCCTGATCTCTCTAACCCTGCTGTTCTTGGCAAGGGAGCTGGTAACCCCTGACCTCTCTAAGCCTGCTGGACCTAGGATGCAGACTCCAGCCTGAGCCACACCTCGCCGAGCCCAAACCAGCAGGCAGAGCTGGGAGTTCAGGGTGCAGATGCAGTTCCACAGTTACTTCTCAGGATGCCCACTCTGGGAGTCTCTTCCTGTGCCCAAGGAGGCACAGTTCCCATGGTTTGGAAAGTCACAGGTTAGCCAGGCATAGTGGCACACGCCTTTACTCCCAGCACTTGGGAGGCAGAGACAGGTGAATCTCTCTGAGTTTGAGGCCAGCCTGGTCTACATAAGTGAGTTCTAGGGTGCCCAGAGATGCATAGTGAGATCCTGTAACAGAAAAGCTACAGTTTGCCCTGAATCAGGTCTTTTCTACCCACAAGTCTCCACCTGACACTCTCTCTCCGCCAGCTTCTCTCCTTCACTCTGCAGTTCCGGCTCCGGGACTAACTGGGTCTGGACCTTGTCTAGTCTAGGTCTGATGCACCAACACTCCAGGTTCTGGGATCTCCCTCCCAAGGCATGGCCTCACATGGGCCTGGTCTGAGAGGGTGGGGTTGTGTCGCCATCAGGAGAATTCTTGGTGGCATCTAGCACCCACCTGCTACGGTGAGCGCAGGCTATAGTAACGCACTGGTGTATGGGGCTTTGACGACACCCCCCTTTACTCGAAGTACACAGAACATCCTGGCTTTCAGGCTAGGACTCTGGCCTCTTCCCACTCTACCTCAAAAGTCTGTCAACCTAACTCTAGCTCTGGGTATTTCCAGCAAAGAAGCTCTGGCACGATGGTTTCTGTAAGAGAAATTGGGTCTCTCTCCACATAGCCCCGGTTGTCCTAGAACTCACTATGTACACCAGACTAGCCTCCGACTCAGAGATCTTCCTGCCTCTGCCTCCTGGATGCTAGGATTAGAAGAATGTGCCACCACATCTGGCTGGAATATAATCTAAATCTGAGGCTTAACCCCTGTATAATGCCCTTTCTGAAGCCCAGGTTCAGTTCCTATCCATGCTCCAGGAAGCCTCTGCCTTCAGGCTGCCTTCTTGCTTGGCCAGACCCAGGACATTGTGTTCTGAACCTCTGTAGCCTGGAGGAATCCCTGCTGATCCATCTGGACTATGCCCCTTATCTGGGCACTTCTAGAAAGAATCTCTGGGGATAATCCATAAGCCGCCAGTCAGAACTTCAGCAGCTTCTACAAATGACTGGTACCCAACATGGGTCCAGCTTGCACTTGGGCCCATTTCCCACAAGTTTGTCCTTGGATGCATGCTCCAGGGAAGCCCAAGCCCTTAAGAAGCAGAGCACATGATTGTGACCTGAAGGCTGAACCGTTTTCCACCTTCCCCAACCTGGCTTCTCTCTCCTTCTGTGACTGCAGGGCAGAGGTCCTCGGAAGAGTGGTTCCCTCCCAAAGTGGTTCTGTTCCAAGATCTCATGAAATGGTGACGTTTAATGAGAACCCCTACCCCCCACCCCTGTATATACATCTATAAAAAATTCAAATACAGCAAGTTACCATTGAGTCAGACTAGAAGGGACTGACAGGACATTAAATACTGGGGGGAGGAAAGGGTCAATGGAGGATCGTACAAAACAGGGGCAGAGGTGGAGGGGGCTGAAAAGTGTGGGCACTGGGGGGAGGGGGATGGCTGGGCCCCCCCAGTGTCAGGAGCTTATAATCTGATGGTGGCAACAGAGACCCTGGGACAGACAGGAGGCTGGGGCAGGAGGAGAAAACTGTGGATATGGGGGGGTTCCCCTTAGGTCCCCCAAGGGCTCCTGGGAGTCGCTGGCGTTGGAGGGTCCAGCCCGAGGGGGGCAAGATGAGAGGGGTCTTTGGTGGGTGGGTTAGCTGCATGGTCCTCCTCCGTGGATAGAAAGGAGGGCCGGCTCGGTGTGGTGGGGCTAGGTGACGGCAGGCCCGGGCCTGCCGGGGTCTCTACAAATTGTGTCTGAAGAGAATGCAAAAGATCCTCCTGCCCGTGTGCAAAATAGAAGCCGGGGTCTGCAGGCTCAGCTCCGGCCTCCTGCTCCTCTGCAGGCGCTCTGGCATGTCCTCATGGGATGCCCGGCTCTGAGGAGACACGCGGGAGGCGGGGGTGGGGGGGTGGGGCTGTGAGGGCTGCGGCTGGGATGGAGGTCCCTAAGGCCTTCCCTTCCACAGCCGCCCAGCCTCACTCCACCTACCAGATCAGGAGATTGTTGGCTGTGACAGCAGCGGCAGCCAGGGCCAGAGTGACAGGGACACCGGTCAAGAAGGGTATGGAGGGTCCTCCGCCGCTGCCTAGCTCTCCAGGGTCACAGATCTTCGTGGTGGGTGGGGGTGCCAAGGAGCTGGTGGTGCTGGTCGTGGTCTCTGGGGAGCATGGGGAAAACTCAGGGCGGGGCCAGGACTAGGTCCCACCCAGAGCTGGGGTTTCCTGAGGTACATTGTCTCTGCTCCCTCAGATTAGTGTTGTCTTTCCCACCCACCCTGCTTCCCAAGGCACATAGGCGACCACTGCACCCAATAACCCCCACCAAGGGCATCTAGAGAACAAGACCCAGGAACACAGGTATTGGGCAGATGGGTGGGTCTGTGACAGTCAGGGAGGATGCGTCTCAGAGGCCGTACTACGAGGAGGAGCTTGAGGGGTGTGTGCACAGAGGACAGGGCAGGGGGCAGGCAGGCTCACCGGGGGCCTGGGCTTCAGTGGTGAGATGTCGTGGCTCCTCTGTCCAGGGTGTGGCGTGAGCAGCCACGCTCCAGTCACTCCACGTCCCAATCTCGTTGTCCTTAGCTGCCACCTGGATGATGTACTCCTTCCCAGCATAGGCGTCCGTGATGGTGTGCGCTGTGCCATCTGACAGCTCCACCTGCAAGCCCGATCGCGGGATGGGGTAAGAGACACCTTTGGTGTGACAAGTGACTCACACACACACACACACACACACACACACACGCACACACACACACACACACACACACACACACACACA
>NC_022031.1:37818013-37840716 GCF_000317375.1 Microtus ochrogaster
CACACACACACACACGCACACACACACACACACACACACACACACACACACACACACCAAAAGAAGCAAAGATACATCTGGGGAGAGGAACATGAATGGATCCCTGGAGGGAGTGAGGGCTTCCTGTGGGGAGAGGGGCCATAATGAGCGACCTTTCCTGTCTGTGGGAGAATAAAGACGTCTGGAAGAAGAACCTAGCTTCGAGGAGGGGACCTCAGGCTCCCAGAGTGACTTTGCTCAGTAGCCGTGATGCTGTTGTCCAAGATGCCATGGTGCCAAGAGGAAGTCTAGCGGCGAGCAGTGTGCTGGGTAGGCTGCCTCCTCTCGGGGAGCCACGGGGGAAAGGTCACAAGCACTGATACTGGAGAGATACCTAAGATAAAATTTTGGCTCCATCTCTTGCTAATTTGGAGATCAAGCTACTCATCCTCCATTGGCTTTGTGTTCCTATCCATAAACTGGTGTTCCTGACAGGTCTACCTCAGCGTTATAATGAGGACTAAGCTATGAAGAGACTGCCAATCAGGCTTCAGCTGACACTGTCACTGTGGGTTTTATCCAGAGCCAGTGTACCCACCACCCAGCCCCAGCAGGGCTCTCCCAGGAAGGCTTCCACGTGTTATCACTCCACCCTAGGGTGACAGGACTGCTGCTCCATTCCTTCCTGGAGGCATGGCATCACCACCCCACCCCCATTTGCTGGCCTCATCCTCCTGGTCTCCCCTCGACTCTCCAGGGCGGCCTGCCTGTCCGGCACCCCCCAGGCCCAGGACAAGCTCTGGTTCATCTCAGCAGCACCCGCTGCCTCATTAAAGCAGCCTCGTAAACAGGGGCAGCCGGTGGGGTTGAAGGAGGGGGCTGCTCTGGGCCACGTCTGGTGTTAGGGCTTTTTGGTTCACGTTCCAATATTCTCCACAGAAAAATAAGATCTAGGCCACCTGACGTGCTGGTCTGTGATATGCCTGCGTGCGTGTGCATGTGCATGTACGTGCACCTATCCACAGGCTGGCAGGCCCATGTAGAGCAGTGATCCTGACGCTGGAGACCCTGGGAAAGGTCAGGGTCATGCTGAAATACACTCAAGCCCAGACCCTGGCACAGTCAATCCCATTCCCAGCCCTGGGATGTAGGTGGGCATCACAGGTCCTCCTCTATCTATAAAGATCCCCTCTGGCCGATTAGCTCACCTCTCCTTTCTTCTTGGCCTATAGACCTCCCCAAAGACAAAGGAGAGAGCCAAGGTGGGTAGGTCACTGGTGGACTCATGACACTATGCTTTTTGCCCATGATCTCTGGGCAGTGACAATCCTAGGCCTGGACCCTCCTTGAGAGGTTGTCACTAACCCTTAAGAGAAGAACTCTTCAATTAACAGGAGCTGTCACTGCCGCTCACTTCAGACCCTCTCCTCAGTCGGCTACAAATGTCAGATACTGATTAGGTGGAGTTAGGGTCACAGCAGGTGACAAAGGGACCCACACTGGGTTCCAGTTCTTGCCTTCCCCCTTGTTCGTGCTGAGACAGCCTCTGCCTTACCTCCTGGTCCCTGTTCTTATTTACATATTCCTAGGCTACATCGTCCCCGAAAATCCAAGTGGTGTTTTTCTCTTCTCTCCTCTTACAGACAAACACCTGCTACTCCCCAAAACCAAGGACAGGGAAGATGCTGTACACAAAATTCAAGCTGAAAAGAGCCACAGATCTAACCTGTTCCCATGACTATGAGACACGGACTAGGGTACATGTGCCATAGGACATGATGTTCTCAGTGTAGAGGCGTGTTCTGCCCACAGCACAGGCCAATGTACGGTCCCTGGCATGTTGGTCTCACACATGTATACAGCATGGTTCCTGCTGGGAGCCACGTGTGTGTGTGTGTGCATGTTCCCGTGTGTGTGGTGGGCAGGGTGCCAGGTCCACTGCAAGGCGTGTGCACTGCGACGCGCAGGGCTGCTGCCTGTAGCTCGTTAGCGGGGGAGGGGGCTTGTGAAACCAGACCCTGGTTATTAGCAATGCATTAGGCGCGGGCAGCTGGCCAGGCAGGAGGGACTCCGGACTCTGTCAGGGAGCACGTGAGAGTGTGAGTAGCCTTTGTGGGGGCCAGGCCTACAACCAGGACAGGCACCTAGGAATCAAATTACGTACTTTAAAGGCCAGACAGGAGAAAGGCATAAGGAGATGGCACTGGAGTCTGGTGGGGGTTCAAGCTGACCCCAGCAGACAGGCTGGCTTGCCTCATGCAACACTCCCAAATGGTCCTAGCCCAGAGCTCAAGGGCCACCCAGAGTGCCCACAGCCAAATAGGCCCTGGGCTCTCGAGATGAGAACAGCCAGAAGTCTTCACAACCCTGGCTGTTTCCTAGAGTTCTCTGTCACAGCTTGACCAATATCCAGACCACAGCCTCGCCCTGGATTGCCCCCTTGTCCACTGTTTGGTTCCCAGCCCAGGCTACTACCTGACCTATAACCTTAAGCTGACCTTTAAACTAGGCCTAACTTTGGGGCCTGAATAGCCATCATGATCTAAACTCACCCCCTAGACCAAATGTGACCATAGTGTCTGGTCCTAACCCCTTGGGCCCATCTGCCAGTCTCTGAGGGGTGGGGCCACCCTGGTCTTTGGGTCCATCATAGACCCATTGTGGCATGGGAGGCACCTGGTCAGGGCTGACAGGCAGAGATTAGGAATAGGGGACATCAGGGACAGGCTAGGAGACCCTGTTGCCTCCCTCTAAGCACGTCTTCCTTCCACTGGGAGCCCCGAGAGACATGTTCTGATGAGGACGCTTCCCTCAGCTCCATTCACTTTCCCAAGCCTACCTGATCCCTTTCTCCCCGTGGCAAGCCTCTTAGACCACCATCGGGTCCCTCACTGGCACTGACACTGCCTGGGGCAGTCTCCTCTCTCACCCTACTGCACACTCGGGCACCAGGATCCGGGCAAGGCCAGACACTCACATGCTGCCACTGGTCCAGGATGAGAGGCCGGTAGCGTAGGAAGAACTTGAGAGGAAAGGACTCGGGGTCAGGCCAGGTTGAGGGTGTCTGCCATGTCACCTCCAGCCGACGAGGGTTGCTGGGCACTGGCCGGGCCACCACGTTTTCTGGAGGATCGGGCTTCACTATTGAGGAGACATTGCTTCATTAGTGTGTTAATCCCTGGGAACAGCACCATACTGTCAGCTCCAGCCACCGATCCTCCATCTGTGTTGCCAACCGTTGAGGCTGCCACAGCCGGCATCCCTCTTTCCCGTTGTCAGCTCTGGCAACTGCGGTGAACAACCTCTAATTACCAGCTCTGACCTCCCCATCATCGTCCCTGGCTGTCGCTACAGTCAGAGTCACCGGCTCTTGGTACCAACATCCTACATTCCAACCAACCTCCATCACAACTCCATCCTCAGGCTGTCCAGGATGCCAAGGACAAAGTCAATACAACCAGATCACCCTCTTACGCCAGAGCCCGACGGCTGTCCCTCAGATTTTTCCTTTTCAGCTCTAAACTGAGATTGGACACCCTCATTGGGGTCTAGATTTGAGGATGCTCTGTGGGGTAGAGATAAGCTGGGGTGTGACGGTGGCGGCGTCTGAGGACCCAGCAAAAACAGAACTAATCGGACTAAAGATCCAGCTGTGCGGCTTGTGAGGAAGATGGAGGAGAAGAAGGCAGGAGACAGTCTCAGAGACCAATAAAGGGTCTGACTGGGATGGGGTAGAGCAGGCAAAGCCTGTCTGGCACAGGGCAAGGGCAAGCAGAGGGTCTGGATGGGATAAGGGGTGGGTGAGGGCGGTGTCTGTCCCACTCCTGTCTCCTGTACTGACGCCTCATTTATCACAGACCGTAAGGAAGCCATTAGCATGGGGGGGGGGGCTGCAGCTGCACAGGAGTCTGGCCCAGTCCTCCCCCTTCCCCCCTGTTGCATGTTCTTTGAGCCAGAGAGACAACGAAAAGAGCCGCTGGAGAGAGAGGTCTCCGCCCTGCGGGTAAGGCTAGCCACTCGTACGATCACAGGTGTTTATGAAGGCATGTTTGGCAGTTCTGCACATGTGAACATCCCCCCATGCTCACGTAGACCTCTGACACACCTTCACATCCCAGAGTATGCAGCTCCCCCCCCCCCCAACACCACCACCACACGCACCGATGGTGAACTCGTCAAAGGTGATGGCCGTGGCGTTGTGGCCCAGGGCATTGCTGACACTTATGGAGACCTTGTACTTGATGGTCGAGAACAGGTGCATGTAGCGAATGTGGCAGCGGTTCTTGAGGGCTGGGTCCTTCTCACAGACCATAATTTTGGAGCCGTGCCTGGAAAGGAACGAGGCCCAGGTACTGTTACCAACATCAAGGGTCAGGTCGGGGCAGGCTGGGGGAAGGTGAAGCCCCAAGGCTGGGCTGGGGTCTTGGACTCGGGACATGATGAGGAGAGGGAGAGGTCAAAGGTCAGGGCTTGAACAGGGTCAAGAGCGCAGTTACTCACAGCACAGTCACATTGAAGGTATTGGGGATGTAGGTGGGGGTGGGCAGATGCCAGCTGCAGTAGAAGCCCTTGGGGTAAGTGTTGGAGCGGCAGCTGAGGACAGGCTCTCGCGGCGGTACTAGGGGTGAGGAGACGGAGGTCAGGGCTTCCCCGAAGCCTCTCGTCCCCTGTACTAGTCTGGGGACAGGTGGGCCCCAAGAGCCCCAGCGCTCCCCCCTTACCTATCATCGATGCCAAAGGTGGGGGGGGGCGCTGTCAGCAAGGGTCTGAGGCTTCCCAGGCCACAGAGAGCCAGATGTTTAATTAAAGAAAAACAAGGCTGTGTGGAGGATTCCCCCCCACACCTGCTCCATGGAGGCAGGAACTGGGGACGGGGCAGCAGGGAGGGGGTGGGAAGGGGAGGGGGCTGCGAGTCCCAGCTCATCAATCACAGCACGGAGGCGATGTCTCAGGGACTTGTCCCCGCCCATGTCTCCTGTCATAAATGTGTTCACTTCCAAAGAAGCGCCCTGGACACTGAAGGGATCCGAGTGGTCCTCCAGGGTGACCTGTGCACCTTCTAGAGAAGAGACCCATCCCCCGGGCTTCCCGTCCACGGACTGCTGTAAGGACAGACTTGGTAGCTGCACAGGAGTACAAGCTGGCTAGCCACGAGCATGTCCACGTGTGTACATATCTGCGTGTACCAGCGCACGTGAACACATTTCCCCGACATGAAGGAGTGACTGGTAGCATAAAGCGTCCAGGTCGCTCTTGGTCATACACGGCCATATGTGAATATTTATGTGTACAAAGTGTCTGCTGGAAGACAGCGGCTGCTCCACCAGTGGGCTCCCCCTCCCTCCCCCCACCCCACCCCCGGCTCCCGGCTCCAAATGTTCTGCCACCCTGAGAAAGGCTGTGACACGATTGGTGGCTGCCCTCAATTGGGAATAAGGAGATCCGGAGAAGACATGTGGAAACCCAGAATTGAAATGCATCTCACAAATGTATCACTCATCCACAAGACTACATTGGGGGAAGTTCTTTCTGTTGTCTGTGTTTTTTGCTGCTGTGAGCATTTAGCCCAGGCACTGGGCAAGGCGTGAGCACAGGCGGCTCAAGTTCCTGGAAGGAGGCAGCCTCTGTGATCTGACCCAGGCAAGGAATGTCTGTCTGTGGCCCCAGGGACACTGACACCTCCCTTCTGTGCCTCTCCCCTCCCCGCCTCCTGCCTGACAGGTGGACAGGAAATGGGAGGGGGTAACGCAACAGGCCAGGGACAGTGAAGCGGAGTACATGTCTACGTCTGTAGGCTGGCTGCAGTGACCCTCAGGGAGCTGAGGTTTCCACAGTGTCCATGAATTGGGGTGACTTCCTGCACACATGTAGTATGCAAAGTCTGTGTGAAAATGTGGATGAGTCTGAGACACAAGCCTGGGAGTGCAAACCCGCCTGGGCGGGAGATGAGGAGCAGGAAGGGCACCAGGTGGAGACACAGTGGGCAGAGCAGGGGAGAGCACACAGAGGCCTTGCATCTGCCCACCACGGCTCCCGGTTCACCCTTCCCGGGGAACCTGCCCGTCGTATGTTGGTCTCACATCATCCCGTTTGCCTGTGGTGTTCCTGCCCTCTCTGCCCCAGGGGTATAGAGTGCTGTATGGGGGTGGCCAAGGACACAGGAAGTGCCTTCTGGGGGCCTGTGGGCCAGGCCAGAGTTGGCAGCAGACTCGAGGAGGAAAGGACATTCTGAGGTCGCTGAGAAACCTCCACTCCCCGCTCCTGCTGCCGCCCCCCCTTACCCCCAGCTTCAAAGGAGAAGAGCGCTGGGGAGGGGGGGGGAGCTGCAGAGTCAGCGCCCCGCTGCCTGCCCGGGGTGTGGAGGGCAGAGCAGGCCATGGCACTGGACTCACGGCCCCCTCCCCTGGACAGGTCACAGGGGGTAGGGGCTGAGCAGGGGTTTGGTCTGTCATCTGGCTACTCCTGCCTGGCCCAGGGCCCTGAGAAGAGGAGGATTTGGGTTCCCTGACAGGGACCAGGTTTCTCAGAGGGAAAAGGAGGAAAGAAAAACAAAGAAAAGGAAGAAAAGGAGTTGACTTGCTGCAGCTGGAGCCCAGCTGAGGGGCCGGGTAGGCGGGGATGGGGGTGCCGAGAGAGTGAGGCTGTGGGACAGTGTGGGACTGGGAGGCCCTGCTGCTGAGTGCAAGCTCGGGAAACCTGTTTTTAAGTCACTGTGTGCAAGGGGGCTTCACAAGCAGCTCTTGGTGGTGTGAAGTGGAGGCTGTGCGGGACAAGCTGACTTGGGGTGAGACTGTTGGCCAGAGGTTGTCTATGAGGGCAAGGAATGGTATCTTATGTCCCCAGTGTGTCATTGTGCCTGAAACACAGCCAGCACTGGGAGGCAGAGGCCAGTGGATCTCTTGAGTTTGAGGCCAGCCTGGTCCACAGAGTGAGTTCTAGGCCAGTCAGGGTTACGTGAGACCTGTCTCCAGGGGAAAAAAAAAAGCACTCAGACTTAAGCTGTAGATGTGATGAAGCTTAAAGGTGTGCGCCACTACACCTGGTTCTGCGTGTACTTTTCAAACCAAGGGTATGAGAAGATACCCTGAGTTCCCAGGAAGTCCACAGATGGGCTGGACCTGATGTGAGAGTATGTCAGGGAGGTTGAGCAAACTCCTCTACACACAGGACAGCGCCCACCTGGGTGTGCAACGTGCTCTTAGATGCGCAGGCAGCCTACGTCTCCCCTAGCGGGGGTGACTGAGATGCCAAAGTGACTGTGTCAGCTGGGACAGTGTCTGAGTCCCATACAGGGCCGTGTGCGTGTGCATGTGTGCGTGTGCCTCTGCTGGCCTGGGGTTTGTTTGTTTTCCTCCTAATTGGCTTGTTTTTCCATGTCCAGCCCACCAAACCGCATGTTTTTCCTCTCATCTAGCCAGCCCGCCTGGGCTGGAGCCCCCAGCACGCATGAGGTCTGCCCGCTGGCCTAGAGAGGAGGAGAGGCAGGCTGCCCACACCCTGAGCCAGACCAGATCAGGCCAGGGTGGGGCGCACTGACCCTTCCACTGCAGCCCTGCCCACACCACACCCACACTCCTCCTGCCTGGCATTCAAAGCTCATGGCCTGTCTTAACCTTTGCTTGTGGGATCTCTTGAGGTACCCCAAGTTCTGGACTCCCAAACACCCCCTCCTTCCTCCCACGCACTTCTCCCTGACATCTCTAACCACAGTCCACAGTCCCGTGAGCTGCTCTTTCCTTCCCAGCCAAACAGAGCTGGGGGCAGCGGTGCTGAACCAGGAGCTTCTCTCTGATGACTCTCAGTGGGAGGGGCCGAACAAGAAAGTGTCCATTTAAAAATTATTTTAATCTCTGGTTTGTTTTAGCTTAAGATCGGAATGATAGGCAGTGTCCAGTAAACAAAAAAAAAAAAAAAAAAGATGCTCCTAAAAGGAACATTGTGATCCCATTTCCTAACACATCCGCAGGCTCTGCCTTGCTGCTGTGTGAGGGGTTCACCTGCCGGAAGGGCAGTGGTCAGGAGCAGAGCTGCCTGGTGAGGGAGTCCTCCACCAGAGTATCGCCATGACCAAGTCCCTTTGGAGACTTGGGAATAAAGATGGCATATGTTTAGGATAAACATTCAATAATAATTCTAGGTCTGAAGGACCCACAAACCACCGGTAGTGTCGCCATGCCCTTGGGGCACTGGCGAGAAGAACGCCTGCACACTGAGCATTGTCAAACTCTGCCTCTTGTTATTACACAGTGACCGAGATGATCGTAATTAATATCCCGTTCCTCTAGACGGAAATAAGGCAATGAGAGATAACTACCTGTTACAGATGTTACAACCGGTTCATTCCAGCCCTCCCCTGAGGGGCAAGGGCAAGGGAGATCTAAATGGCCTGGACCCTGGTCACAGTAGAGATGCTGTGGCCATGCCCTGTTGATGAAGACTATGGATGTGACCTCAAAACTCAGTTTTCCTTCAAAGGCCTCTCAAAGATCACAGCACCAGAAATCAAGTTAAGGGCTACCAGACACAAGCCATTATCACCAGTCTTCTGCATCCTTTGGGGAGCCAAACTGAGAAATAAGGAAGGAGTGGGCAACTGAGGAGGACAACAAACAGCCTCTCTCCAGTGTAAGGGTTGGAGCTAATCTGATTTCCACTGTTGCTTTGTGCTAAACCAAGGAGGCTCTGGTTGAGCTGGCCCTGCATTTCTCCATAAGGACAACAGGGGTCGCTCCATCTTTGGCTCACACTTAAAACATCGGGCCTGAATGTCATCTCTTCAGAGTAAACAGTTTGAAAAGGTTTCTTTCCAGCCACCGGGCAGTAAGTAGCTGCACACACCTTTAATCCTGAAGCGACTCTAGACCAACCGAGTATGTGGCTCTGGCAGACCCTGCCCTTCTCCTCAAATCCCTCTGCCTTGCTAAAAACTGTTAGATTACATTCTGAAGCTAGCCCCTGCGGTCCATTCCCTTATTTGGCCAAGATTCATCTATCAAAGTACTAGAGTCTAGCAATCAGAAGCCCCTTTTGGCTCACTTAATTAACATGCCCAATTAAAATTAAACACCTCATCCTAACATTCAGTTTCCCCTTGTACCTTTGCTTGTTTGGTTTTCGAGACGGGGTTTCTCTGTGTTACTTTGGAGCCTGTCCTGGAACTAGCTCTTGTAGACCAGGCTGGCCTTGAACTCAGAGATCTGCCTGCCTCTGCCTCCCGAGTGCTGGGATTAAAGGCGTGTGCCATGGCCGCCTGGCTCCCTTGTATCTTTATATGCCACTATTTTCCTATATGCCACATCTGTCCCCTCTATCCAGAGGCAGTTCTTTGCTGCTGTCCCCCTTCCCCAGGACAAATACCCCTGCTCCCTCTCCCTTGTTCACTTCCCCTTCTCCCTGTCTTCTGTCTCCTGCTTTTGTCTCTCATCCCCTCTGTTCCTCTGGAGTAAATAAATCTCCTTTGTGCTGAGAACTTGGCCTTGGGATGTCCTAACCGATACTTTTCCTTCCAAATCCCAGAACTTAGGAGGCAGAGGCAGGTGGATCTCTGAGTCTGAGGCCAGTACGGTCTACACAGCGAGTTCCAGGACACAGAAGAAACCGTCCCGAAAAAGAAAAAAGGGTTTTCCACAGGAAAGGACGTCTCCGCTAATGTACTCTCACACCTCACTCAAGCCCAACGAAGGTATTTTTTGTGGTCATTCCTGAGCAACTTTTCAGCCTAACATTTCACATGGCTGTCCACACTGGTCCCCTGACAGTGAACAGGGGCCTGCTCCCAGGTAGCTTCTAGGGGATAAAAAGAACAATCTGTTGGCTATGGGGTAAATCCAAATGTGACAAGGACAAAGAAGCTTGACTCTCTAGCTCAGATACAGACTCCACCAGGAGAATTCTCTATCATGATGGCAGGAGAGGGTTAAACACTCCAGTTCCCAGGTCTTCCAGAGGACCCGAGCTCAATTCCCAGCACCCACACGGCAGCTCACCACTGTCTGTAACTCTATTCTAATGGATCTGGGTCCCTCATATGGACATACCTGCAGGCCAAACACCAACGCACATAAAATAAGAATAAATAAATTATTTTTAAGAATTCTAACTTTCCTTACTTCTCAGGAGGAGAACTCTGAGGGTGCCTCTTCCGTCACATACCCAGAGTTCCCTCACTGGTGGCTCTTGTCATCAAGAGACAAGACCACCCTGGTGAACCTCCCCCCTTTCATGACAGGTGTGACCAGATGGATAGGCTGGCCTTAAACCTGCAATTCTCCTGCTTTTGCCTCCTGAGTGTTGGGAATGTATGTATGTGCCATTATGCCCATTAATAACTTATCCTTCTTGTTTCTAATTATTACATTTAGTGCGTGTGTGTGTGGGGCGGGGGGGTGGTCCATTCTTGCCATAGCATGTATGTTTGGAGACCAGAAGACAGCTTGCCGGAATCTGAAAACATGGGGTTTATTTGCTGAGCCATTTCATCTTCCTGATAACTCATTTCTTATTAAATAACCACTTCCCTTTTCGATGTCTCCTTCCCACTCTTTAAGAGCTTTTTATCCCGTGCAAAATAAAATACTTGTCTTTAGAGTCTCGTTTTCAATCTGAATCTAGAGAGACCCAAGTCCAGGCACTGCCCAAACAGGACACACTTTTTTCTCTCGTTCCTTCCTGTGACGGACGTGTCTCAGTGACTATGCCACCAGCCCTCTCCACCTTTCTGCCCCCAATTCTCTAGCCTTTCCTGCCTCCAGCTCATCACCAGTTCCTGAAGGTCCCACATCTCTATGTCCTCTACTCCATCCTCTGGTCCCAGGTCCTCACTGTGTCTCCTGCATCTTCTACGGCCTCCTTTCTGCCCTTGCCTGGTCCCCTCCAGTATACTTCCCTTCACTGCCTGAACCAGATTCCAACCATATCACGCGCCAGTTCCCAGGACCAGGACTGTGATCTGGACTCTGTCACTTCCCTTAGTGCCCTGTCTCCACAGTCATCAACCCAAGTGACTTTGAGGCCTGGTCATCTCTCGGTCAAGAAACGGTGTTCCCAGCTGGGGGTGGTGGTGCATGCCTTAAATCTCAGCATTCAAAGGGCAAAGGCAGGCAGATCTCTGTGAGTCTGAGGCCAGCCAAGGTGGCATAGTAAGACCCTGTCTCAAACAAACAAGCAACAACAAAACTATAAAAAAAAAAAAGGGAAACAGATAAATTCTGATCGCATGTATCTTCTAAATCTGGAGTCTCCGTGTGTCTCCTCCCGTAGGAAGCCTTCTTCCCTCCCTGGGGCCTCCCAGCTGCTCCTACGTGTAATAACCTTAAGTCCTATTTCCTTCCCTCCAGAATGTTGACCGTCTCCTGTGGGAGCAGACATGGGGAGGCCACTCCAGCTCAGAGCTGTGACCCTAGGATCCATTTCCACCCACAAAGCCTTGCCGGCCCTCTTCTGCCCACTATGTCGTAGGGGACAAAAGGACGTCGGGACTTAAAGACCTTCATGGATATCTGTAGAATATATAAAGTGACCAGGGTTTGGACTCGTTGAGCATGGTGAGACCCAGAGGTCAGAAGAACAGGTTAGGTAGGATCAGAAAGCAAAGGTCAGGCTGCAGCCTCTCTTCTTCCCTCCCAACAGGAAGGGAAAGCGTCCGAGAAGAGGTCACGAGGTCACAGCCCAGGGTCATACTTACAGCCCACGTGTAGAAGGACTTGGTGGCGCAGGTGCCAGGAGTCACGGTGGAAACAGGCGTACAGGCCACTGTGGCCCAGTTCTAGGCTCCGTAATACCAGCTGGGAGCCATTGAGCAGGTCAGGGGCCAGATCTGTCCCATTCACCCTCCATGTGACAGTTGCATCCCAGCTTGCAGTCCCACACGGCAGCATCACATCTGAGCCCAGGCGCTCATACTGCACGTGGGGTGCTTCTGTGGAGCCAGGGAGGGCAGAAACAAAAGACGCAGGTTAGAGTCCTTCCCGGAGACAGAAGGGGCCGGAGTGAGAGGGTGAGGGTCGCTGGACATGGGGCCTGTGCGGAACTTGGCTGTGTCCGTGCAAGTGCGTGAGTGTTTTCCTTCTGGTATGCACAGGAGACAGTGTCTCTGTGGGGGAGAGAGAAGGCAGGTGTTGTGCGGCTTTGGAAGGATTTAGTCTCAGTGAGATTTCGGTTCCTCTTCAGATTCTGCATCTTTTACAAGGGTTTCCTGACCCTTATGATCCTAACTAACTAGATAGCTACTTTTTTTCCTTTCTTTTTTTTTGGGGGGGGGGAGGGCGGGACGTGGTTCAAGACAGGGTTTCTTTGTGTAGAACCTGGCTGCCCTGAAATTTGCTCTGTAGACCAGGCTAGACTCAAACTCAAAGATACCCCTGCCTCCTGAGTCCTGGGATTAAAGGCGTGTGCCACCTCTGCCTGGCTGACTCTAACTTATTGTCATCAAGGAACCCAGCCCATCACTTCCCAGGACCACTATTCTTTGGACTGGAACATATGTCCTGCTGGCTGCCTCTGTCACTCTCCTTGTGCCAAAGTCTATGTCTCCAGGTCTGTCTCCTTCACTGACATTACAATGGTGCGGGAGGTGCCCCTCCTGCACTCATTTCTCTCCCTCATTCTTGTCTTTCTGTCCTGTTGTCTTTCCCTTATCTTTCTTCTAGTCCCCCCCCCCACCCTTAACTTAGTCCACTCCACATAAGCTCCCCGCCCCCACCTTAACCATCCAGGGCTTGGGCAGCGGCAGCAGCAGGAAGAGCAGGCAGGCCTTGAAGAAGGAAGCCCTGGGGAGTCCTGGCAACTGTCAACTTTGTGAAGCAGAGACCGCTTGCGGTGGGGTGAGGGCTGGGACTGAAGGAGTACTCTGTCCATTCCTCCATTGCCCCAGGAGGAGCCTGTCAGAACTAAAACCAAACTCCTGCCCTGGTCCTGGCAACCCTAGCCAACCGAGGCGTGATGGACTGAACCCAGGAGACTGGAGCTCGGAGGGGAGAAGGGAGCACCTGTCGGGAGGCGGCGCCAGGTGGAGGACCGGAGTCAGAGAGGCAGCTCTCCAGGCAGCAGCGGAGGGGCAGGCATGCAGAATCGGAATCTTCAGACACCCCCACCTCCTGCCCCCTGAGCCTGGAAGGACAGATGCTTCCCTCATCCCAGCCAGATCTGTGTAGTGAGGGTGGGAGGGAAGAAGGGAGGAGGAAGGGGCAGCAGGGAGGGGGCTGCGGGACCCCTCGTTAACACTCCCTCACATCTCCCCTCCAGAGAGCCACCCCGCTGAGTTGGGGGATTTTCAGAGGCAATTCCTGTTAACGAGCCAATTAAGTTGGGCCAGTGGCCTCTTAATTAGACTTGTTAACACCACCAGGACTTCGAGGGGAGGGGGAGGGACCCCTCAAGGGCCCCTCGGTCACCCTCCTCAACGTAGCCCCCTTCCCAGGACTGCTTTTCTCTGGGCGGGAACATTTGTCCAGTTTGCTGCCTGCAGCCCTCGCTGGCCAGGGTCTCCATCTCTCCAGGTCTGTGTCCCTTGCTGTCTGTCTCTGCCTTGCCCCTCTTTGAGCCTCTCTGTCCCTGTCCAGAGGAGGGGGAAGCAGGGAACAGAGCCAGCCCTGACCACTTGTCTGTGGGGCTTGGGACCAGCCGAACAGAGGATGAACAGGCGGAAGGGCGGTGGCTGGGGGCCTTGGAGGCCACAGCTGTGAGGCTGGACCAGAGGCTGAATGGAGGCCTCCCCCTGATCAGAGGCCCAGTGTCCAAGGCTCAGGCCATTGAGCCCCCCCTCAATCAAATAGCTCCGGCCACTGAGCCCCCTTCCAACCTCCCTTCCAAAAACCTGGAGCTTCCAGGAAACATGCCAAGCCCCTCTCTCCACACAGCCCCCCCAACAGAGACTCTGCATCCAGCTGCCTGAGGAGGAGGTTGAAAACTGACCGTTGGGGAGGGGGCGTGGCCGTCAGGGTCCCAGCGGCAACACATCAACACTGACCAAAAGCCGCTTGGAACTAACATGGACGCTGTGTGGCCCTTTAGTGCTGGGGCAGGGTGGCACAGCCACAGAGGAGGAAACATCTGACAAGAAATGCCACAGCAGTGGACGAACGCTCTCCCCCATTGCACACTGTCTGCCTCGAAACCAAACCATGAAGCCACAAGCTGGGAGCAATGACAAAGGAAGGGCAGAAGAGCCATGCAGCCGCAGAGGACAACTGCAGGCCATGGTGCTGAGACAGGAGCAACACAACATGACAATCACACGGTGCCATGACCGTTTCCCTACCAACAACAATACACTCGGCTGTGCATGGCCATGCGACAGCTTCAGAAATGGCACTGGTTTAATAGTCTGTCTCTGGACAGCCCTGCAGGTGCCCCTCCTGATGTGCTGTCCATTTCAGAAATTAAATCAAGCAGCAGGGGGAGGATGGGGTTCTTGGCCCTGACGCAGTGACAAACGCTCCAAAGGAATCAGCTGTGAAAAGGTTGTTAGAAGCCAGGATGAGAGACAGAGACAGGATGAGGTCATGGACATGGAGAACACAGAGGGACAGAGCTGACGCCTCCCTCACACCTGCACACACAGACTCACATGGGGACTACATGCCGGAAACAGTCCCCCCGGGTGTCCTAAGCAACTTCGTATCACCACACATGCAGGAGGAGGACAGTCACCCACAAAGAAAGCAACAGCAGCCGCTCATCACAGGGTTTCAGTCACACGCAGGTTCAATTGCACAGGGACATTACGCCCTTTCGGGGATGGGAACACCTTACACAAGATCACAGGCATGGATGGAAAGGGAGCCATCACCTAGAGGCTCCGTTACTCACGGGGACAGGGTCTCATCAACAGGGGGAATCTCAACAAGGGCAGAAATACATGTTCTCACAAACACGGTATAGTCTCAACTACAAAGATACAGCACGTAAGGGGCAGTCACCCAGGTGATGCACAGCCCATAAAGACACAACCGCACAGAGACACCCAACAGAGCCTTGCTCTCCCCTACACAAAAGAAGTCTCATGCACTCTGAATTGTGATCCTCTGCCAGGGCCCTGGCCATACGCAGCCCTGCCTTAATGTGTGTGTAAGCAGAGATCTTTACACGCAATAGCAGAGGCACCTGGCAGGCCCCGTGCTGATCCAGCCAGGAGCTCTGGGACTGATCAGGCTCTCTCTGGGCCTCAGTTGTGAGTCTCAGAAGGAAGAGGCCATGGATTCCTTGACCCCACTACCCTTTCAACCTACAGTCTTGAGGACAGAGGTGCCTGGAGTTACTTCCTCTCATGTTCTGCGTCTGCCTCCCCCAGCCAAGGAGAAACGGGAGAAACCTTACTGGGGACAACTTGCAAGTTCAGACTTCAGGGTGGCTGGTTAAAGAGCTGATAGTTGTGTTAAGAGAGCACATGGTTCCCCAGCAGAAGCTATGGGGACTCGGGCCTCACTAGACAAACAGGTGAGAGATGGGTAGAGAAGCTACCGACCAATCACCCAACTGCAACAGTCCCGCCCTCCTCAGCCAGGGCCCACCCTTAGTGCACCAGCCCCCTCTCACCTGTCTTAATCTCTGTCACTACCCTTCAGTGATAAAGATGACATCAGGAAGTAACCTGTAGTAGTTTTGTCTAGTCTCTTAAATGCCCCCTACATCCCTACAAAATTTACCTAAATACCGTCCAGAGGCCCTGCCCCTACCTCCATTCCCAAGTCCTATCCCACCTGCCTGTATCCTCTATCTTCCCTACAGAACAAACTATTCCAAGCCAGAGACACAATCAGCATGTGACAATCCAGGTGTGACTGTGGGGGGGCTGTGCCCATGAGACACCAGCTTATCACTATCCCATGACTACATGTCCTTTGGGCGACGCGTATGTGACTATGCAGCCGTGCACCAGTGTGATTCTGGGGGCATCCATGTGCGGCTGTGACTCATGCACCGTTCTTGAGGAACTGGCAAGCAGCTCTCCCAAACACTCACCCTGTGGACTGTGTTTCTGGGTGTAGACAGCGGCGGCGGCGGCAGCAAGCACAGCACAGCAGGCCCATGGGACAGAAGCAGCCATCTGTTGGGAGAAATGGATTGTGGAGGGGCAGCATCAGCCCAGGCAGGAACCCCCTGGTGGGGCTGGGGGTGCTGCTTAGAAGGCTGGTAAATCTCAGCCCTGGGGCCGGGGCACCTTGACACCAAACACCCCTCTTAATGGGGCTCGGGGTTCCCTTTCCAGCAACGTGGGAAGGGGTTGCTAAAACGGTAGGAGACAGCTACGGTGGTTTGTCATTCAGTAAGAGTGCTGACTGCAGAATGTAGTCAACCACGGATGAGTTATAGAGCGTCGGTAATGCCAGGGCCATTCTTCAAAATTAAAAAACATATCTCTACCAGTGAGCTTAGCTAATTAGGCATCCACACCACAAACTACAGGGGCGATGCTTTAGCTTAATTGAAGGTCTGTACTTCTCCAAATTGCCTTGAATATAAAGCCCCCCGCTGTACTCCTGGGTGGGGAGGAGAGCCAGAAACCTGGATGTTCAAGAGCCCCTTGGATCTATCACTGGCCTCTACCCAGACTCCTACTGGGCTCTGGGAAACTCAGGGTACAAACAGTGTCACACGAGCCAAGCCAGAGGTAGCTTTGGCTTTATTGTGTATCATTGATCAAAAGAAAATGAAGTCTGTTCATATCTCAGTAGCCAGGGACCCCCAGCCCAGGAGAATCAGTGTCTACATGTACTTATGTAGGTACACAAAGTACATCCAGGACATGTCCCCAGAAACCAGGCAGAATCTAGTGGTCTCCCCCACTTAACGTCCTGCCCCTGGAATCAGTCCAATTTCCCCACCACAGCACATGCTCAGATCTGAGGCAGGGAAATAACCATTTCCTGTAGTACAGGCTCTCAGAGAGATAACCTCCCTTTTGCAAAGCAAGGAGAGAAACCAAGGGGCTGCCAACCATGCAGAAGTAGAGACCCAAAGATACACACCAGCAGATACTATGACTGGTCCAGTCTGGACCATGGCTGCTGTCAGGTCCAGGCAGCCTCACAGTAGACCTTGGCCAGAAACACTGCCCAAACAACCAGACGTAGCCCCAAACAATCAGCTCCACACTAGAACCGTCAGCGAGAGCATCAGACGATGAATACAGCCAGATAACCAGACAGAGAAGTGATCAGAGTATAGCCAGCACAACAGAGAAGCAGCCAAAAACACAGCAAGCTGCTCAGCCA
Source organism: Microtus ochrogaster (assembly GCF_000317375.1). Taxonomy (NCBI): domain Eukaryota; kingdom Metazoa; phylum Chordata; class Mammalia; order Rodentia; family Cricetidae; genus Microtus; species Microtus ochrogaster. Next base: position 37,835,206 of record NC_022031.1, read on the forward strand.
GACCCCAGCCGAGGAAGAGCAAGAGCTCAGGCAAAGAAACCAGCAGCAGCGACACAGTCAGTGCCAGAGACACCGTCAGAAACACAGCCAGGGAAACTCTGACACACAAGCAGAGAAATTGCTAGACACAAACAGGCATACACTCAGACAAAAAGCTAGAGAAAGAACCAGAGCCACAGCCGGATGCTCAGTCAGGAAGTATCCGCACCACTGAAAACACTGCCAGAGACACTGTCAGGGACACAGCCAGAGATAGCATCAGAAATACTGCCAGAGACACCCAGAGGAAGAGCGGGAGAGACCACAGCTATAACAAGGGAGAGGAAGGTGGGCATTAGCTGATGTAACTAGGATGGAAGTAAACCTGACTTCCTGGGAGCTCCTTTACGGGAAAAGCTCCCACTTGCCTTCTGCTATGCTAACCCACCCCAGATTGTTCAACTCCTCTGAGCCTGCTTGTTCTTATGGTCATAGTGGCAGGCACACTTTACACTTTGACGGTGTGGTCTTGACTCCTTTTCCACATGGGTGACTCCTAGAGCCTTGGTTACCTTTTGGCCAGGTTCTTCATGACCCTCAACCTGCCTCATTTTCAGCCACTCCTTAGGCCTAGGAGGTTAAGACCAAAGATACCTAACTAGCAGGTTACAAAATGAACCCAGTCAGCTAGAATTCAGAGCTGGTTCTAGAGAAAGAGACAGGCTGGAATCCTACCTGGTCCCCCCTGTGACAACCCTCATGCACCCTTGGAAAGTAACCTTCAGACCCTCCCCCTCCATCTCTGCCATCTGTCCATGCTTTTCTCCTAGATCCTCTGCCTCGGTGCCAGTTCACTGACCACCACCTGGGAACGAGAAGCAGGACACAGGCAGGCAGGCAGGTAGGCGGGCAGAGTGGCAGAGAGGGTAGAGCCAGAGGGAGGGTTAGAGTATGGAGACGGACACCTCTGCTCCCTACTCCTTCTGGGTCCTAGTCAGTCAGGCTGGAAGGGGAAGATATTCAGGACAGGCACACATGCATCCTCCCCAGCATGTACGTGTGTGCGCGCGCGCACACACACACACACACACACACACACACACACACACACACACACACACACACACACACTTTCAGGCCCCCACAGGGGGAGGGGAGACTTCTTCATCAAAGTCGCCTCCATCAGCCCGATGAGTTACTGTAAGGGCCGGGCCCTGGGCCAACGGGGCTGCAGCCACAGGAGACGGGTGCTGCAGCGAGCTAGTGAGCAAGCTAGTGCTGCAGAGTGGGGGTGGGGTACCAAGACAGACACTGCAGGGTCTGGGCACACAGAAATGGGAAAGCCTTGGGTAGGGGAACAGGCATGGTGAGACAGAGTGCTGAGCGGATACTTCAACAGACAAGGAAAGGAGGCTGGCATGAGAAGAGATAGAGGGAGGAAGACAGGGCACACTGGGAACTGCAGATACTCCAGGGCAAAGGGGAAGACGGGTGCGAAGGCTCTCTCTGCCCACCCTGGATCATCTGGAGGAGCCTGCGTCACTCCTGGAGCTGGTCAATGCAGCATCCAGGACAGGTTCTTTCTCCACTTGGAAGGATTCCCACTGGGGATCTGGAAGCCTAGCCTCTAGGAAACGGGTGAAATAAACCCTCATCCCTCTGCTCCTGCTGATACAAAACAACAAAAGGACTCAGGAAAGTTCCGCTCCCACCTCTCCCCAAAGTCCCAGGAAGGCCCACTCTCCAAATGGGGAGACTGCAGCCAGGGGCATCCAGAACCCAACACCACCTGCTCTTTCCCAGGAATTCTCCAAGTCCATACTCTGTGAGTCTAGGATCGATGTAGATGATAAATGTCATACAACTCCAGGGAAGGAAGGACGCTGGCCTAGGCTCCCTTATGGATCACTTAAAGATGTCCGCCCCAGAAAAAGATGGACAGAGTGTTCTAACAGAAAGAACAGGTTCCCAGCACTTCTCACATGGAACCCCAGGGTCATCATTATTTAGACATACAAGTGACACATAAGACAAATCCCAGGGCCCAATTTAGTGTCACTGCCCCAGTGGGACACAAGATACTATCACACAGTGAAAATAAATCTGTGAAAATGATACAATTGTAATGTGAAACGATACATTGTAAAATGCACTGTTCACAATGACACACAAGGATGCTGACAGTCATCACAGTAACAATGTTGCAGTAAGTGACAATCACAAGAATACAAACAATGCACTAACACCTGCTAAGATGGATACAGTCACACAGAGTAGCACATGGTGACACAGAGATGTTGACAGACTCAGTGACATACGGAATGATACCAGTTCACAGAAATATTAGCGCTCATGGAGGCTGACAGTCACCATTAGTAATACTGCCAGACACAGTGACAAGCTCCACCCTGGGGATCTCAATTACCCAGTTTTGGAGTCTGGCTTAGGATCCAGGACCCTAAGACCACTCTTACCAGCTCCAGCAATGTCCCAGTTGTCCTATGACCCCACCTCACTTGTTACCTAGCTAAAGGTACAATCTTGGGGAGGTCCTTTGGAAAGCCCCTATTATGCCTGTAGAGCAACAGCCAGAACTTTGGGGAATCCCTGCCAAAAACAGGTTGGGGTAAGGGTTAGGAGCACCGATGACTGGGTCTCAGCCTCAGTTGTGAGTGCTGATCTGCAGTAGCGTGTCCTGAGCTTTGGGTGGAGGCTGGCAGGAGGGTCAGGAATGTTCGTTCTGGCCTTGACAGTGAAGAAGGGCGGTCTCCTGCAGTGACCTTAAAGCAAGGTTACCAATCCATCTCCAAGTTGGGTAATTGAGATTCAGTGGTCACTGGCCAGGACTCCTTTCAGTGCCCAGTCCAGGGCTGAAGGACTCTCTCACAGCCTCCTGTCCCCTTGGACAACTCTAGACTCCAAACTCCCACAGCATGAGCAGGAAGGGTACACTGGTTCTCCATTTCTGCCTCATCTTCTCACAACAGCCCTAAAAGTCCTATGTATACGCCTGAGTCAAACACACACGGGACACTGATTCAAACGCCTGGGAGTCAGTAAGCCTCCGACCTGTGGAGACACTGGGGTGGGGTAAGGAAGAAAGTGGGCACAGGGCAGGGATAGGGTGAGCAGGGAAAAAACAAGCCCTGTCCTGGACTAGGGGGAGCTTGGGAGAGACAGGGCAGGAAGCTCTGGGAGGGGGAGGAGGAGTCGGGGCTGGGAGGCCCCAGATCCCACCAGGCCTAGACAACCAGGACAGTGTGGGCGGTGGGGCTGGTGTGGAGGCCTGAATGGTTCACAGGCTGAGGGGGGGCGGGGGCGGGACTAGGTCAAGGAAGGAGGCCTGGCTCCTGGCAGTTGGTCTGCAGGTCCCCTCACCAGGGAAGGGGAGGGCACAGGTCAGGGGCCAGCTCAACACAGCCTGTCTCCCTCCTGTGTTTCTGACTCTCTTGTCTCTGTCTTTTCCCCTCCTTTTGAATCTAGACCTCTTCTTCCTCTCATCTCTTAGGGCTTACCACCTCAAAGGACCTAGAAGCTGTGACTGAGGTTGGAATTCAAGCGTTGTTCTCCTTCTGGGCTGCCACACCCCCTCCCACTATGGAGCAAGCGTCAGTACTGGGGAGGGGGAGATGCCACACCATTACACGTGCCCTCCTCCTTAGAAGGGGCAGGACAAGCTGAACACCAGTGCGGGGGGGGGGTGGAGGGGGTAGGGCAGGAAGGAGGCAGGGGGAGCAATCCCCCAGCCCCAGCCGCTGGCTGAGGTAGCAAAGGAGGCAGCCCAATGTGAGTGAGTTGGGGGGTGGGTATCCACACCTGCTGTTGTGACCTCCACAGCCGGAGATGAGGGCCTGGGGGGGGGGGGGACGACACACAGATTCCGATGGATTTTGGCAGCAGCCTGGACTCTAAGTGCTTCCCCCCCCCAGCCTTTTGTACCGTGGGGACCCTGAGTTCAGCATGTGCGTGCCCTGCTAGCTGCACGTGTGTGCAGGCGTGTTGGGGGAGCCTGGGGCCCTCACATGATGAGCCTGGCTGAGCAGCTGGAGATGTCTCGGGAAGATGGGAATCCAACCGCCAGCCTGTGCCCAGGTGCAGAGGTCCACTTGGAGCCCTGGGAGCTGTGCTCAAACGGCCCTCTAGGTGCAGAGGGTCTGAGCTTTTTCCTTCAGAAGTCAATGGCTCCAGTCCCTGCCTCTCACATGGAGAGCAGCACAGGGCAGGTGAATTCATGTCCTTTCTTAGGGCACATGCTCTGGACAGCTTCATTGAACCTGAGACACAGGTGACAAACTCCCTATTCCGCAAGCCCAGTCCAGTCTATGGATCCCAGAAGAATCAGGGGGACCCCTCCACCTAGGAAAGGCCCACAGTTGGGTGCAGGGTTGTGAGGGGTGGGTGTTGCTCCTTCGGAGAGACAGTAGCAGTAGGAGGTCAGATGGCCAGAACGCCATGATCCCTGGGGGATGGGCAAAGCAGAAGGGAGGAGGGAAGACTGTAGCCAGGGCAGGAGGAGGGAAAGGGTCTGTAAGTGTGGCAGCGGGAAAGAGACTGCAGGCAGTGCCCTCCATTGAGGCGGGATGAACAAAACAGCGCTTCAGACTTGGGGCCAAATTCACAGACCTGTTTGCTTCAGCATCTCTACCATCCCCCACCCTCACCCCTGCCAGATCACTGTCATAGTACAAACACACACGAGCATGGTGGCACACACCTTTAATCCCAGCACTGGGGAAGCAGAGGCAGGCGGATCTCCACTGAGTTAGAAGCCAGCCTGGTCTGCATAGTAAGTTCCAGAACAGCCAGGACTAGAGAGACCCTATATCAAAACAAAAAACAAAACCACCACCACCACCACAACAAAACCCACTCCCCCTCAGAAAAGAAGTCCCTGCATGTAAGCATGCACATCTCACACACATACAGACACACGCACGCGCGCACACACACCCAGCAGGGCATGTGAAGCAGGAATTTTTTTTAACAGGAAGAACTGAGGATGGTGTTTTTGGCAGAGCCAGAGTTGGTGGGGGGAGAAGTTTCTTTTTCCTTACGGAACAATGTTCTGTTTTCTCTGCCCCCTTTGCACGCACGTGTACCATGCATGCTCCTTCTGAGGAACCTTCTGGTCTGCTGGGTAAGAGCAAGCCACCCTCCCTCCCCCTCCCTACTCCTCACAATCTGTTCCTGATGGTAAACACAGGCATGAATACACACACCCACATGTTCACACACACCAGCAGCGCAGGGTGACACAGGACCCACTGTTCACCTCATCCCAAGATGAAACACATGCTAGAGGGCTCTCAAAGTCACCTCCAGAGCTTCCCAAGGCCCCATCTCCACATACACACAGCCAGCACCCAGCAGACATTCCCAGGAGCCACACACACACACACACACACACACACACACACACACTCACATTCAGTCTGCTATCACAACTGCATATCATGGCCTCCCTGTGGACACCCACTGCCACAGGTTCAAACACTGGTTCTCTCTCTCTCTCTCTCTCTCTCTCTCTCTCTC
>NC_022031.1:37842566-37843198 GCF_000317375.1 Microtus ochrogaster
CGGAGCCAGCGGGCGAGCGAGAGGGCGAGAGGGCGAGCGGGGCGGCGAGCGGGCCGGGAGGGGGAGGCAGCGCGCCGGGAGCCGAGCGAGCGAGCCGAGGCAGCAAGTGAGGGACGGCATGCAGTGAGGTCATCCTTTGAATCTAATTGTCTGAGTCAGGAGGAGATGTGGCACTTGATGCTGGGGGAGGGGTGGGGACCCTCGGCACAGCCGGGGGTGGCGGGTCCCGCTCCCCCCAATCGCGGCGTGGATGTGGGGGCTCTGGGCTGAACCCTGCTGCCCGGGTATCAGCTAGCCGGGAGGCGCGCGACTCATCCCAGCTCAGGGCCACCTTCCTATTCTCTTGGGAGTGATGGGGACCTGCCGAAGCCCGGGTTATCTTTCCGCATTTTTTTTAGGAAATGGCAGACACCCCCCAACTCCCAGCCATAATTCTGCCCTCGAAGAAGGGGAGACTTCAGCCTTCAGCCTGCTTTCCACTGTGCACTTCAGGAAACTGGGCCTGGGACTGTTCTCCCAAGTTAACTACCTGCACTGGGAATCTGATGGAGTGGAGAAATTGAGCCCTATTGACTGCTTTGCACTCTGGAAGGACAGTGCAAAGGCCGCCGGACTTCCACTCCAATGACCCT
>NC_022031.1:37843298-37865734 GCF_000317375.1 Microtus ochrogaster
ACACACACACACACACACACACACACACACACACACACACACACTTCTTGCTCTACTTGCCCAAGCCTCATTCAGGAGGGCCAAGCTCCTGGGGTACCAGAAAGCTACCCAAAGGACTCAGCTACTCACATAGTAGCGGGCCAAGACAGCAACTAGGCCTTGGGCCGGTCAGGCTCGCACACCCACGCATGTACACGGGAGCACATGAACACATTTGCACACACTGGCACGGGGACGGACCAGGCAGCCGGGGATGCTCACCAAGGGCCACATGCCCCTCCCCTCGCCCCCGTGGGGGAGGGGTGATAAATATTTAAGGGGCTTTTAGCTTAGAAGGGGCTGAAGTCGGGGGAGGGAGGGGGATCCACGCTGTCTGATTAATGGGGTTACGGGCTTGGATCAATCTGTCCGCCTGCCGCTCCCTCCTTCCCTCCTCCTCCCTCCCTCCGCCTAATGCGCTTTATCAGGAGACGTTTTTCTGACTTGGCAGCGTCGGGCGTTTTAAATAGACCCATTTAGAGCTCGGGTTGGGGGAGAAGAAGGGGGGGTGGAGTGAGACAGAGATTGAGACGGGCAGGGAGACAGAGACAAATAGGGGGAGAGACGCCCGGAAGAGAGAGACAGGGGAGAGAGAGAGAGAGAGAGAGAGAGAGAGAGAGAGAGAGAGAGAGAGGAGAAGATGCAGAGGACCGAGAGGGGAGAAGACTAAGGGTGAAACTCCTGGGGAGGCCGAGATGGAGAGAGGTGATGGTGGGAGGCCATAGCAAAGGTGGGGGCTGCCGAGCAGAAACAAACACAAAAAGACAGAGAGGAAAGCAGACACCAGCAGCAGCGGAGACCCAGGGAGAGGCTCTCTGCAAGCAAGGGCTGAGTGCTAGCCTGGGAGACAGCACATATCTTTTATTTCCAAAAACAGTTTTTCATCCACTTTGTTAAATTAGAAAACTGTTTTTAAAGCGGGGCTGGAGGTGCTGCTGGGGGAGGGAGGACGGAACTGCCAAGCCCTCCCTCCTCAGCCTCCTCAGCCCCACAGAAGCTGCTGCAGCCTGAGCCCCTGGGGTGTCTCCAGCTCCCCTGCTCTCTGCGATCCTCCGAGATCCCCAGGGACAGGGTCAGGGCATCTGAGCTACTGTTCACTGGCAGGAAGTCCTTCCTGCTGTCTGGCCTCAGTCCCTCTTGCTGCAGGGAGCTCATTTTTTCTCCTGAGCACCATCTCCTCCTCAAGGCTCCCTCCTAGCTTCCTACAGGGCTCCCAATCGGGAGGGGTATGAATTATGTCCTCTGATGGCCCAGCAGTCTGTTGTCCTCACAGGACATCAGATTCCCGGGTACACCCAAAACATCACCTATTATTCTGCAAGTCCATTTCCTAGCCCCTCCCGATATGAGCTGCTAACACAGGCCTCACCCACTTCCTTGGATCCTAACACTACAGCCATCTTCCTTCCTCTTCTGGGCCCTGAACCACCTAAGTTCCCTGTAAGGCCATGTGCCATGCTGAACTGCAGTGTGATCAAATGTCCCGCCACATTGGGATACCCCACTTAAGAACATCCTTAACATGAACTCCTGGTTTTGAAGGGTTGGTGTCCGCTCCCCCCCTCCCCGGAAAGCAACCCCCCCCCGGCAACCTACCCACCCCCCCAGCACCCCAAGCCGGGAAAATGGCCAGTCTGTTTGGGAACTGAGATGAAAAGCCTAGCCGGCCTTTGTGGGCTTCTGGCCTTTGTAGGCCTTTGGCGGGTTTTGGACAATAGGCCCTTCCGTTCCGCTTCAGTGCCTCAATTCCTCAGATGCCCCCACCCCGGGGCTGCCAATCCAGGGGCCTTGCCTGGCTTGAATGAGAGGCAAGGGGAGTCAGGTTCAGAAGATTTGGGGCCTTCCCACCTGCTGGTCCACCTCCTCCTAGCTCAGCTGCTCCCCGAGGGCCAGGGAGATGGTTGAGGGGGGAGAAGGATGTGGAAGACACGAAGAGAGCAACAAGCGGTCCTAAATCCGGCCTTTTGCAGAAGTATATTCTGACCTGGTGGTGCCCTTTCCTGTGTGGAAGGGGACATGTCCCTTTCCTTCTCGGGGTCTAAACCAGGGGCGTGAAGGGCCTCCAGCCCCACCTGGGCTCTCAGCACCTACCTCTTTAACACCAGTTGTACTGCAGGCACATCAATAGTATCCTCTCCAGACCACTCTTCCCGGGACTTCCAACACCAAGAGATCAAGATGGTGTGGCGGGTCTCTAGAAGGGCAAAGGACACAGGTCAGGTCTCAGGGAGCTCCTTCCATCCTCACAGGCCCACTGAAGGGGAGACTGGCCATCTCGAGGTTCTTATCTGGGAAAGGGAAGCAGGGTTTCCTTGGAGCACTGTTTTAGTGATTCAGCACAAAAACGTAACTGTAGGACTTGGGATGTCTGCTGAAACAAGAGCCTGAGCCATTGCCAGTGGATGAGCTGGGGCTACAGCTCTGTGAGAGTGTGTACCTAGCGTGGGTTCCCCAGCACTGCCCGTCCCCGCAAGCTAGCTGTTATTATCATATATCTGCAAGAAGCAGATATGCCTGGAAGAGAAGAAAACAGTATAGCGTTCCTCTACCGTTTCCTTGCTGACTTCAGTTCTAAACCACAGGGAGAAACAAAGGGCACAAGACAGGCCTGACACCACTCACAGATACATACCACAAATTCCCACAGACGCAGGGCTCAGATGGAAGGACCTCCCCGCCACACGCGCCTGTGCAAATACACACGCACGTTTACACACACACACACACCAAGCACTGTGGCATCATTCTGATACCCTCCCCATCCCCACTACAATTTGCTGAGCATCTACCAAGTGCCAGGAAAGGCTATGCTCATCTGCACCATCCCCTCTTGGTGATCTCTCAAGAGCTAGGTGCTAATAGTCTTGCCACTTGACAGCTAAAAAGTAACCTGGCGTTCAAAGATGTTAAATAACTCAGACAAGACTGTGGAGCTGATCACTCCTGGAGCCTAGGGTGGAGTCAGTACCCCCTTCTGAAGCCTTATTTCTACCAGCTTGCCTCTGTGGCTCCCACCCATTTACACAGTGCCTTTCCAGAGCTACACACAGCTAGGATTAGTTCTTCATGCCTGCAGTGCCGGGGAACCTGTGCAAGGACGCACGCTCACCGAGTTACACCCGTGGCCCGCCAACTAGGAACTGCTCAGGGCCTTGGCACGGAAGACTTTATATTAAGTCCTTAACTGACTTCTGACTTCTTGTTTTTCAGACAGTCTCTTACTATATGGACCAGGCTAGTCTAAAATTCTCAAGAGAGCTTCCTGCCTCTGCCCCCCAAAAGTGTGTGCCACTACACCCAGCTTAGCTTACAGATATTCTTCCTTTTTATAAATTTTTGGTGTGTTTTTTTTTCTTGAGACAAGGTTTCTCTATGTAGCCTTAGCTGTCCTGGAACTCACTCTGTAGACTAGGCTGGCCTCGAACTCACAGAGACCCGACCGCCTCTGCCTCCCGAGAGCTGGGATTAACGGCGTGCACCACCACTGGCCTGCATCTTCCTTTACTTTTTGTAGAACTGTCTGCTTTATTGTTTCATGTGTCTGAGTATTCTGCCTGCATTTGTGCACACCATGTGAGTGTGCACACTCCTGGAGCTCGGAAGATTCCCTTGGGACTGGAGTTCCAGGGCCACATGAGCCGCATGCGGGTCCTGGGTCTTTTGTGAGAGCAGCAATGCTTTTAATAACCACTGAGTCCTGTCTCCAGCCCTTAACTTGTGTCATGTGTGTGCATGCTAGGTGTGTATATGTATGTGTATCACATGCATGCAGGAGGCTGCAGAAATCAGTAGAGGCATCAGACTCCCTTAACGGAAGTCACAAGCCATGTGGGTGCTGGGACCTGAACCCGGATCCTCTGCAGGAGCAGGAAGGAGCCTCTTCCAGGCTGAGTCATCTCACAAACCCCTTAACTTACATTTTTGTGCTGAATCATCAAAACAGCATTCGGCGACAACCTTATTTCTATTCTATCGTGAGAACCCTGAGACTGCAAAAGCAGCTTGTCCCGAATCACACAACTGGCCACTGGCAAGGGCCCTGGGAGTTCAGGGTTGTCGAAAAGCTTCCATGAAATCTAGCCACTCAATAGACCCCTCGCCTTCTACAAGTTCCCAGGAGATATCCAGGGTCTGACTGCTCCCTCAACAGGTCCCAGAATAAATCTGCCAAAGGTATGATTAGGGGCCTAAATGCACGCTCATGAGGAAAAGGACTCTGTCATGGAATCCTGCCCAGAAACCAGAAACATCACTAACCAGAAAAGGCCAGTAACTAAAACAGCGTGTTAGAGAGACAGGCTGGCTGGTGGTGACAGATACCAACACACCAAGGCCCAAAGAGAGGGAGATGGAATACAGGCAGACATCGAGCAGAAGAACGACAGGTAGCTTGACAGAGACAATAGCACAGAGGGGACAGGCTAACACGAAAACAAAGACTGATACGCACTGATATACAGACACAGACAAATATAGAGCCATCTGACCTTCACTAGAAAAAAAAAAAAAGCCAGCTAGGCTCAAGCTGCCTGTGTGTGGCATGTATGTGCGTGTGTGCGTGTTGGGAGAAGCATGCAGTATCGCAACGCACATTACACCAGCTGCTTCCAGCAATTTCATCTGATTAATAATAAATGCCCTGTAATTACAGCTACTCCCCCAGCCCTTCTTCCTGTTTTTTGTCAGCTGCCGCCAGGCCAGCCCCCTCCCTCCCCACCGCTAACCCCTGACCCTCTCCAGCCTCACCTGCAGCTTTCGAGGAGGAGACTGAGAATGTGAGCTGACAGGCCAGATTCCCGCTCTGCAGGGGGCCACCCATCTCTCTAACTTGGCCCAATGCCCTCAGGTGCCAAGGCAGACGTCATCCCACTCAGTCTCACGCGTACCTCCCCCACACCTAATGTGGCCAAGGGGCCCAGGCTGAGATGCAGGCAGGTGAATTCTCACGCCTACCATAGGCATAGGTTTAGAGTCAGGCGGCACCACCCACACTTGGTCTCAAAGGAAAGGGGCACCAGGACAAGGGACCTCCAAACCCCACTCCGGCGCTCCGACCACTTGTATACCCTCCAGCTTTGGATGCTGGGTGGTTCTGGCTCCCCACCCCTCAGTGCCTCCCTATGCCCCCCCCCACCCACCCAGTGTACCTCCTTACAGGCCTCCCACCCTAAAGCTCCAAAGCATGTCTATCAGAATCAGCTGCGGGTCTGCGCTGATCTGTTTCTAATCGCTGGGGCCTGGTTCACGCTTGCCCCCCCACCCCAATATTGATTCCATTATTTGGAGAGACATTGACGTCAGGGGCCTGGATGGGTGCCAAAACCGCCTTCTCTCCAGGCCTGGGCCAGGGCCCAGCCCCCCCATCCTGCAATTTCACGGAGGGGCCTGGAAAGGTCACGGGCCAAGGTCACGTGGCATCTGCCTTCTGATACTGGACCCCTCTTGCCTTTTTTTGGGACCACCATGCAGAGTACTCCCTCCTTCTGAGGAGAGGGCCACACAAAGGCCTGAGGTCAGAAGTGAGGTAGAAGTCTACAAAAGGGGGTCTTAAAACCCTTGCTGGAACTCTGCGCGAAGAGGGCCGTGGATGCCCAGCGCCTCAGAAGAAGGTACTTAGGGAGTCTGTTTACTTACCACACACTTGCTCAGAACTTGAAAAGGTGCCTACTGACAACTTAATGTTTAGTTCTGGGTGCTCTCGGCCTGCTGAGGAGGGAGCCTTGCGGTGTTTATGACCACCAAGTGCCCTGAACGCTGCCACAGTCTGACTAATTCACACAACTGATTTTATAAACTTTTGCTCTGTACAAATCAAAGGCTCCGTCTCTCCTGCATTTCCCACCCGAGCACGCTCAGCTTCCCCACGCTCACATCCACCTAGCTTTCCCTAGGAGACTCTCACTGTAACGTGGGTGTGAGTCTCTCCTTTTCTCTCTTCATCTAAGGTGCAGCCATGCTCACACTGCCCCCCGTAACTCCCAGGATCCAGGAGGACTGAGTACTTCTAAGGTCCAAATGCTGTGTTCTCAGACATTAATAATCAATATGGACAGTCCACCCCGCCTGAAGCAGCTACGAGGCTTCAGAGCCAAGTTTTGGTGACTCGGATCTGGGCTCCATTCTCTGGACCTACAGGGAGTGAGGGGATACATTCGACACTATTCCATCATCAGAAAAATCGCCTAGGTGGGGAGGGGCAGAATGACCTCAATCAGCGCCTCAGGACCAGGTTACTGTCCTGTTGCTCTCAATCAGACCTAACGAAACAAGTGTCTAATTTCTACCCTCATTCTTAAGCAAAGGGAAGCTTTTCCTATTTCTAACTTGCAAGTCACTCATAGACCCTGTGGACCAAAGAGGGCTGTATAGAGGAGCTGCTGGGCCTCGAACCCCAAACTCTTCTCCCCATAATCAGACCTCAACATGTATTGAGAACCGACTTCCTGCAAATACAGTGCTGCTCACAAGAAGCACCTGGTTAGACGTAAGAGAAAAGATGCTGTTCTCCTACTATATACCCATCTGTATCACAGCAGGTACAGTGCAGAAGCAGCCAGACCCAGAGCCCATTAAGTTCACAGGCAACTCTACCACCTCGCTGAGCTACGCACGGCAAGAATACATCGGGGTTTGGCTGGACACTGCTCTGGGAGATCTGTCCTACAGGTTCAGGGGCTCTCCAGCCCATTCTCCGCCACACAGGTCCTGGTAAGTCACCACCACGGTCTAACTTCAGTTGCTTCTGCCATAGCCCCAGCCCCTCCTTTCACCCTTTGGCAGCCAGAGTTCCTGCCTCTGGGGACCCCCAGCCCATACTTAAGGGGCTCCCCTTGCCTGTTGCAAAGATAAAGGGGGACAATGACCCCTTGCCCTTCACCCATAGTCCCTTCCCATAGGAAACCAGAGCCTACGTGGGTGTGGTCACCCAGGGCCACGGGAGTTCCCCCACCCGGTAATGGTTCTGGAGGAGGGGTCAGTTCACTTCAGCCTTCTTGCTTTCTGGGACCCCCCCCAACCAGGCACACATGGTCCCCCCCCACAACCAATCTGCATTTCAAAGAAAATCCACTCCATATGTTTCCGATTCATTTACACTTCAACTCGCCATGGGGGGGCAGAGTGCAGGACGCCTCGCCTCCGAGCCCCCTCCCCCCCATAGGGGAGCTGGAGAGCACGTGTCCAAAGGGGTACATCCTTCAAGGCTGTGGAACAGTTAAAGCCTGACCACCTCAGCCTGATGTGTCTCCTCCAGGGACCACGGCTCTACTGTATAAGCTCCTAGGGGTGGGGGCAGTATGCCTCGGGTGGCCCCGCCCACTCACCTCCACAGTGGGCTTGTGAACTCTGGGATCATTTCTCTAAGGCAGGTAAAGTCCCAGGGCTGGCTGCAACCCAGACTCCCTAGGGCTACTGTTCTTTCAGGGAGCATGCACGGGTGGCGGGGGAGGGGGACAGGGAGAGGGGGGAGAGTTCCTGGGTAAACACTGGAGCCAGGAGGCGGACAACATGGCCCCTGCCCTTCTCCCAGTGAGCAGCGGTAGAAAGAGGACAGGCGGCTCTCCTCTCTCAGCATCACAAATGCAGCACCTGGGAACTTTCCTGGTGCACCCCATCCCCCCCCCCCGCAGGATGAGTGGGTTGAGGGAGGGATGTCTGGGGAGGACAAGAGCCTCATTTGCCCCCACCTCACCCCGCTCCTTTCCTCCAGGGAAGTGGTGCCCACAACTATTTGAGGAGCATGTACATGGCACATGAAGGAATCTGACGGTTCACTGACCCTCGTACCAACAAACCACTCAGACATCCTGCCGAGGGCTTAGCTGGCTGTGGAAGGCTGCTAGGGAGGCTTGACCAGTCAGCGTTTCTCACCACCGTAACCAAAAGTATGCCCCATCTTCATCCAGTCTTCAGGATGGCTCTGTTTCCGCTGCCTTGGTTGCCCTGATGCAGCACCACAACCCGAAGAAAGACACGAGCACACACGTGACTAAGTCTATGTTCCAAACCGGAACTGTGAACATCGCAATCTTAGTGAGGGTCTGAGTACGAGCCACAGGACAGAAGTATGAGTTTTGTGTAAGCACCCGGCTCTAACGTCAGTCTGAGTGAGAACTCTGCAGCCCGAGTGTGGGTTTCTTTTGTTTATTCCTTTGGCTGGTTCTCTGGCAGTGCTGGAGACCCAAGAACTAAGGTCCTGAGGTGTGCTGGACTGTAGGCCCCAGGGGGTCAGAAAGTGAGCACAGAGAGTTCAACGGAGTCCTGGGAGCCCCAGACAGTTCCGTGTTAAACAGTGTGAGCTCTTGGCCCTCGAGGCGGTCGGTCTGGGTGTGAGTCCAAGCTTCCCTTTTTAAGGATGAATGTTAACCCCACGGTGTCTCTGTAGATCCAAGTGTTCCATCCCTGCGCTACAGTCTACTCGATCTACAGGACAGAAAGAGAATCCGTAGTGTGGGCACATGAGTTCTATTATGAGTCTGAGTAGGAGCTCTCAGATCCTTCTGTGGGTCTGAGTGTGAGTCAGGATCGCCTGAGCCGGAGGGAAAGAGTCCAAGGCTACCCCCCTCAAGTTCAACGCTTCGATTCCCCATGTGAATCTGAGTGTGAACCAAAGGTCCTCATATGAGCATTGCTGAATCTGAATGTGAGCAGAGATGAAAGTCAGAGCGTAAATGCCACAGAGCATGTGGGCCTGACTCGAACCGCAGAGTCCCAAAAGAGTCCTCGAGTTCACATATGGGCTGTCCCCCCACCCCGCTGCACCCCCTGACAGCCCTCACTGTCCTGGAACTTGCTCTGTAGACCAGGCTGGCCTTGAACTCACAGAGACGCATCTGCCTCTGCTGGGATTAAAGGCGTGTGCCACCCGCCTGGCTGGGTCCCATGCCTCTAATCTCTGTGAGCCAGAACCTCAGGATAAAAGCGTCAATCTGAAGAAGCTCCATGGTTTTAGGAGGAGTCAAAGTACTAGTCCTTGAGCCCCAGCGAGCTTCCGTGGGCTAGCTCTAAGTCTCCACGTAAACGTACAAGCTAAAGGGTAGAGATATATATGCAAGTATGAGCCCCACATGAGAGCAGACCCAATAGGAGAGCAAACCCCAGGAAGGAAATGTAAATCTGAACGTGAACCCTGCTGTCCTGGTGTGATTCTGAATGCAAATCCATGAGTGTAATCCCCCAAGTCTCTGGAAGGAGTTTAAGTGTTCCAGTGTGAATCAGAGTGTGAATTCCAGAACCCCAGGAAGTCTTGAGTGTGAACTTTAAACTCTTACTCTTTGGGTAGACTCAGTCCCAACTGGAGTATCAGTTCTGACAGGGGCTGAACCTTTAGCTCCATCTTAATCCTTCCTAGAGCTGCAGGAACCGACAGAAAGGATTTGTGTGGGCTGTTAGAGTGGAGATAGGGGCAAAACATGAGACTCACCGTTCGGTCACCTCCCAGATCCAAGCTAGCCCTGCATCTCCACGTAATGACAGACACCCTGGTTAGATGCACAAAAATACACCCTATGTTTCACTCCAGAACCCACAACTGATGCACAAACACACTCAGTATTCCCAACTCTTACCACCTTGGTGAATATGGCACACAAATACATCCTGTGACACAGACACAAATATATCACAGGCACAACAACTTGTGTTAAAGACACAGAATACAGACCCACACCCAGTGTTGCCGACAAGATAAGGTGCCAGACACGCTTGCACACACACATACATACATACATACATGCGGGGGTGAGGGGGAATGAATTCTCAAACAGAGAGACTAGACAGAAAAAAAGAAAATCCTGAATTTTCAACAAGGCGTGAAATAGTCCTGCCCGCCTGAAGCTACTGGAGGGGGAGGGGGCCCGGGGAGCCAGCGAGCTAGACGCTGGAGAAGCTCGGCAGAGAAGAGGAGTCGAGGAGAGCTGTCCGTCTGGTGACCTCCTCGCGGCCCAGCCCCCCACGCACCGGGAGATACACTACTCTGAACAACCTGGGGACACCCAGCCGCACCGGAGAAGGCACACATGGGCAGACTCACAGAAGAGACGCTTGGGGGTATGCCACAGGCATGGAATCACACAAACCAGAGGACTTACAAAGAGACACACTGAAGGGGACTCACTGCGTGGAGATACATCTAGGCGGACTCATGAGAAAACCACAGCAGGATCATACCGACACACACACACACACAACACACGCGGATTCACACGGAGACCTGGGCACTGGAAGAAGCGCAGCCATCCTTTTACACTCCCGGGCACTTTCAAGTGCAGATTTTTTTTTTTTTCTCTCCGAAAAAGAAGCAAGCTTTGGGTGCGTGGGGGGCCACTGAAATCCCCCAGCTCTAGAATTTTCCCAGACCCCGTGCATGCTGCTCAAGGGTGGGAAGAACAGGGACACTAGGACCAACCGCCCCGGCCACCTCCCTCCAACCGGTTGCCCAGCTTCACCAGCACCACCACGCCCAACCCCTGGCACTCCCGGACGTGGGGGCTGCTGCTCGTGCGCCCCCGCCCCCGAGTTTGCGGGCAAAGTTTCTCATGAACTTTCCTACCTCCCCCGATCGCGGGGTCCACGCGTGTCCCCTCACTCTCTCTACCCGCGCGCACGAGGGCCGCGGGTCCGCGGGTCTGTCCGCCTGAACGTTCGAGGGTCTAGCCTCGCGCAGACGGCCACGGAACACTCACCGCGCCCTCGAGCCACCAGGGCTCCGCGCCGCGCCCTTCGGCCGCTGCAGGCGGAGAGCGAGGCAGGAGCGCGGAGCGAGCACCGCGGCCGGATCCCACTGCCGAGCCCCGCGCCGCGCCGGCTGGAGCCGCCGCCTCCACTGCCGCCGCCGCCGCCCGCTCTGCACCGGCTCCTCGGCTCTCCGCGGCTTTAACCCCCCCATCCTCCTCCCTCCCTCGCGCGCTCCCTCCCTCCTTCCCTCGCCCATGTGACCGCGGGCGCCCGCTCGGCCGCGCGCGCCCTTGCTCCCCTCCCCCTCTCGCCTTGTCTCCCCGCGCCTCCGCGGCAGCGCGCCACGACCCCCCTCCCCGCCTCGGCCCCCGCGCGCCCCCGCCTTGGCACGTTCCCGCGCCTGGCACACGCGGCACGCTCGCGGGGGCACGCTCGCCCGCGCAGGCCTGTGAGCCCCCACTCCCACTAGCCCCGCGCAAGCAGGCGCCCTACCCCCCGCTGGCACGCTCGCCCGCACTGGCACGCGTGGCCCCCTCGCGTTCGCCCTTTCTCCAGCGTGCCCTCAGGACGCCTATGGACCCTGTGCTTCACGCGCAGCCCGGGCCGCGAGTCTCGCAAACGCGCGCGCACACACCCACACCCACTCCGCCCGCTCTCCTAGGGCGGCGGGGCGCGCACCCACCCCCGGGATCGCTCAGCACACTCTCAGCTTTGGCCAGGTCTTTCCTGCACACACTCTCGTCCGTTCCGCTCTTTGGTGTCTCGCACCGACGCTCTGGCACACCCGAGATCAACTCCAGGGTCCTTCTAGCATCCCCGAGGAGTACGAGGCAGAGCCTCCCAGTGCCCGCGCAACCAGCCCTCTCCTCCCCTGTCCTACCACACTCATCCTACCACACTCCTTCCTAGTCCCTCGTCTGGGGGTTAGCGGGCTTTACGCTCCCATGACTCGAAATGGACCAGGATGGATGCCCAGGCCCTTGTCATCACCACTACTCTCGTCCTGCGTCCCCGGGACACCGGGCCTGGAGAGCAGCCTCCGAGAAAGGGGTAGGGAGGCTGTGACTTAACTGCCTGAACTGACAGTTCCAGAGCAGGGTACACCCCTCTGCTAGCTAAGCTTCGCTCTGGCATCCCCCCGCCCCGCACCCTGGGGACGGGGGCAGGGTGTTCCCTTCCCTGGACCTAGGCCTCTGTTCTGGCTACAATGTGGGAGATTAAGGTTAGACAACCTGATCAACTTCTGAGGCCACACGAAAGCGCGATAGAAAAGGGAGGCCAGAGGCGGAGAAGCAGAGGTCCACCCCCTTGGATTTTTCAAGTGGCCTTTGACCCATAATCTCTGGGCCTTGCCCCTCTGGGGGAACTGTTCCACGGCTGAGGGCGAGGGGAGGGAAAGATCTCACTGTTTCTTCACACCCTTCCCCAGCAGGCTGCCTACAGCGCCCGGGCCCTTTCCCAACAAATGCCTCAGAGACTCTGTTACAGAGGAAAACCTTCCCGCCACTGCTGGGGCTTTTCGCTTTCACTTCCACGGCTCCACCGTGTCGCAGTCTGGACTCAGGAAGGACTTAAACTCAGAGAGGGTGGACCAGGGCTTAAGGACTCACAGCGACGACAACGATGAGCCAAGCTGAGGTCAGAGTATAACCACCGACGACAGCAGATTTTTCCTGACTTCTCTGGGCCCACCTCAGGTCCCCCAGGCTACAGACCCTAGCAAGATAGTAGGCGGAGGGAAGGAGTGCAGGAGGTGCAACGAAACACGGAGCGGTGGAGATGGGGAACACACACAAGAATGTCTTTCTGTGCTGATGGTAGGCCTGGATCAGGTTAGGTCCTGGAGTAGGGGTAATGCTGATGAACTCATGCGCTGCTATCCGACTCAGGACAGGCAGACAAACGGACACGGAGATCGGCGGGTCCTGAGTGGACCGACTTGGCTTTTCAGATAATCCTTCTGCAGGTTGAGGGCAGTCAGGAATTACGCCCCGACGACAGACGTCCCCAAACGACACCAGGGCACAGGGAGGCTGCTGTCATCACTGCCGCAGCCACCTGGTGCGGGTCACGGTTCGCGCCAGACGTCACGAGTCCAGGAATACGACTCAGCGTGGGGGAGGACGAGGAGGGACGCACGTCGGACCCGGGGTGGTAGTAGTGGGGGGACGTTTGTCGGCTGGCAGCTCCTGGAGCGGGACCAGCAACCGCGCTCGCTTCCCCGGGGCCGCAGCGACACCTGGCGGGCAGAGAGGGGCGTGCGTTCTTGGGCTGCGACTGCGGCTGGGCTCTGAGGCCTTGAGGACCTATGGAACAAGGGAAGGTCTGTATCCCCTTTCCATCTTATGGTCGACTATCTCAGAACCCACGATCTTTCCTCTGAGCCGGGCCAGCAGAGTACTGGTGGCTTTTCACTACTGCCGTTTCGGATGCCCTAGCCTCTGTGCTTCCTCAGCTAGGCGCTTAGACCGGCCTTCACCTTTGGTCACCCCCTTCCCAGCTCTCCTGGAAAAAGAGTTAGCCATCCCATCTCCCCGCCAGCCCCTTCTCTTATCCTTAAGGTCGACCCCACTCACGGACACCTGCCCTCAAACCCTCAGCCAGTTCTCACTGTCCTTCCATTTTCACCATCTGCCTCACCTGTGACAGAGTGGCAGGAAGTCATACCCCCAGACTACAGTCCCCACAATAATGGGGGTAGTGTCCCCAGATCTGTAAGCTTGAGAAGCCTTGGGACACTGGGGAAGTTTTTCTTGACTTCAGGTGTCTTTGCTCTTGTCCCTGTAGGGACTGAACCCAGGGAGGCAGGCAAGTGATCTACCGCTGTGCTCCCCTCACCTCCCTGGGGTGTATGGAGCTCTTGGCCGGGTCTTCAGACCTCAGCCTCCTGGCAGAGCGACCTAAGCAGAATCTCCCACCGCTGGAGTTGCCTGTGTCATCTCAGGCCTTTAGGCAACATTGACACTTTCCCATTTATATTGATCTGTCTCCAGGAAGGAAGGCGACGTCTGTGGTCTCACCTTTCCAAGTGCTTCCACAGAATATCGTTCCTTTTCTAACCAGCTATGCACCAGAAGGTTCCATAGCAAGGCAGCCTCCTGGCTAAGAGCTCCATGCTCACACGGGCTACTTTAAAAGAACCAAACAAGGGGTCACATAAAGTCACGCGCCCAGCCTCACAGAACATTCAACCTCACTGTGGTACAGAAGGAGTCACAGGACCCTTGCTTGGGCTAGGAGCCTGAGGTCTTGGAAGAATGGGACAGAACCCATTGCATAGACATTGAAGGCACAGCCACGGTACGCTGTGTGTCACACACGCTCTCAATCACTCTGGGGTTGGCGGGTCGGGGCGGGCTCTGGGAGGCAGTTACGTAAACGCCCTCGCAGCCCCCCCTTACTCCCCCTTACCCCCCCTGCTTCCTCGCACAGTGCCAGCGCCCGGGGCGGCTTGGCCGGGGCCCGGGAACAGCTCGGCCTCGCGGAGGCTCCAGGCGCCGAGAAACCCGATCCCGACACAGCCCCGGGCCGAGCCAGGAAGGGGGGCCCAGAGCCCCCCCAAGTCAAGGACCAGCCCAGCCACCCCCATGGGCAACTCACCGCCCCCCATCCTGAAACAGCTCCAGCACCATCTTGGGGCAGCACCTGGAGCGCACTCACAACAACACCCCCCTCCTGGAATCCTACTGTGGAGACCGCTGCGTCTCTGGGCCCTGACCCTTCCGTTCTCTAGTACCTCAAAAGGGCAAGCATTCTCTCTCTGAAGGTGGAGGTGGGGGAGACGGGAGTCCCAGTAGCGAGGCTAAGCATCCAAAGTGAAATCACCCAGATTCCCTGGAACCACCTTCCTTTCCCACCTTACTAGAGCTTTTAAATCCACACTGATACAGGGGCTTCCACTACTGTCCTAAACCCACGTCAGGTTTTCTCTTTTTACCTACCAGATTACCAATTCCAACACACCCTATCAAAATCCTAAATTATTCAATAGGCCCAAGGCCTCATCTTTCTTTGCTCCCATCAGGAAGTTCTAACTCCAGTCTAATCATAGTTCCTCCTGCTTCGCTAAGAAGGAATTCTAAGGACAGATGGAAGCATTGGGAATCAAATCCCTGTAAGGAGGAAGGATTAAGGCCTAGGAACCCCCAGGAAGCCAGAAATCTGAATGGAGGACAGAGTCCGCTCCTGTTAAGGTCTTCAATATAGCCCTTACCCTACCCTGCAGCCCAAGGCTCTGTTTTTCACAATAGCTTTTGAGTGTCCAATTGGCCTGCCCAGACCCAAGAAGAAAGGGAATTTCCTCCCATGTTCTCTGCTAATGAACAAAACACTTCGTGTTTCTCTGCCCTCCCCCACCCAATATGCCTGAGCTGGGGGACCACTAGGAGGGGCTCAGAATGAGAGGAAGCTCCTAGAGGAAGCATAACTTACATTGGGGGCATCTTTCAAAATAAGTCATTAAAATGTCTTTTTTTTTTTTTCTTTTTTTCTTTCTGCTTTTGGCTAAAATTACCCACTCCTGTGGCTGCTTCCCAGAAAGGGTGGCCGGAGCTGTCCCAAGGCCCAGGACATGGCCCCCCTCCCCTGGGCAAGGAGCCTTCCCGAAGTTGTTTTCCTGGTCTCTTCCTCTTGGATGTTTTTTTGATTATTAATCACATTTTCCATCCACAGACTCAGTCCAGACCCCTTCCCCCCCGCCTGGGGTCAGGGCTGGACAGGAAGGAGAAGGCGGCTCTGGGAAGATGAGTTAGGGACTTGATAGGCAGTGACCCTGGCCCTGGGTGACCCGAAAGAGGCTGTCAGTGGGATGTCACAGGCCACCCCCTCTGCGTGCTGGCACTTAGTAGGTGGCATCCTTACGCAGCACAAATGAGATAAGTAGAAGAACAGGTGGCTAGTTTTTCTAGCTCCCAGCTGGCACTGGGCAGCGGGCCCCTTGGTATCGGAAGTTCTGTTACAGATAGGAAAAGATCTGGAAACCAGGGAGACAGCTGCCAGTCACTGGGCAAGTAAATGCTGAACTCAGAGCAACATATAGCAATGATGACGGCACCTCCTGTTCTTGAGTACGCGTGTGTGTCCTACTGTGTCCCAGGCATTGGTGTAAATACGTCAGTGAGCCGGACGCTGTCCTCCGAAGGATGTAGAACAACTAGATTCCGTGCACGGTTCGTGCTGGCCCACTCGGCACATCTTAGAAAATGGCAGGAGCTACTAAAATGAACGAAGATCCCAGGACCTGGCAATGCTGTTTCCAGATACACGCCTCAAAGAAAGGATCAAATGTGCTTTATTCATTATATTCCAAATTTGGAGACAACCCAAATAGATACATAGTGTCTTGGTCACAGCAATGAAAAAGAACCAACTACAGCTGTGCGTGACACCATGGTCAAACCTCAGGCACAATGCTGAGCAAAAAGAGGAGAAAAGACTCAGAGAACAAGCAAAGCTAGAGTTGAACTTGTAATTTGAACAATATATCCTTAAAATGTGTGCACTTTACTGTTTACATTTTGCCTCAAATTTGCTTTAAGTTACCACCCTCATGGGGCTCACATTCTAATCAAGAAAGATGGATATTTTAAAAAAGAAAATATAAATAATTGTACAGTTAGCCCATGCAAAATTCCCAATGCTAACTTCCAGCCTCTTCAGCCAAGAAGTGAAGCCTTGATGTCTCCTAAGAGAGGCATGGCCCAAGACCCTTCCTTTCCTCTCCTGGTACCATATTCCTTTGCCTAATATGGTCAGTGTGATGTCTAAGTTCATGGCTAATGTGGCATCTAGCTAATTGCCTCGTTAGCTGTGTACTGTCTCTGAGCTCTGGTGGGTGGTCCTGTGGCCTTTATGGCTAGTGCTGGATCTGGCATAAAACGGGGGATTCTGTGTGTATTGTACTGGAGGAACTGCCTACCACTGAGTTATACCCCCAGTTCTCTTTTTATTTATATTTATTGATTTATTTATTTTGAGACAGCATTTCTCTATATAGACCTGGCTATCCTGGAACGCACTATGTAGACCAGGCTGGCCTCAAACTCAGAGATCTTCCAGCTCTGCTTCCTGAGTGCTGGGATTAAAAGTGTGCGCCACCTCATATTTCTTCTTTTTAATTTTCCATTTTGGGAATCTCACCAAATTGCTCAGCCTGGCTTTGAAGTCACTCTCTAGTCTGGCCTCGAACTCGGGATCTTCCTGTCTCCGCTTTCCGAGTAGCCAGGATCACTGACTTGCATCACCAGACCCAGCTTGAAATAAATTTAAATAAATCTAATTCAATGTTTAAATGCATAAATCCTTTAAAATAGATCAAATGAGTGAGTGGCATGAGGAGAGTGGGAAGGCTCTGACCTGTGAGAGATAACACGGGGGTGCGAGCCTTGGTGTAAGGGCTTCTGCCATCACTGATGAGAAGCAGGCTTAGTTAACTCCATGAGGACTAAGAAGAGGCCTGGGAGGCAGGCTGAAGCAGCAGTGGTTCAGAGACTACATCCTAAAATACCTTTGGTGCCAAGACCATGGTGGTCTGGAAGGCATAAAGTAGATAAGACTATAGAACTTTGACAGTTAGATCTTTCTAAAATTTATATCTGTGTGTGTGTGTGTGTGTGTGTGTGTGTGTGTGTGTGTGTGTGTGTTTGAGTGTACGTACATGTACCACATGTATGCAGAAGCCTGTGGTGGTCAGAAGAGGGCATCAGATCTCCGAGAACTGGTGGTATATGATTGTGGGTCACCATGTGGGTGCTGAGAACTGAACCCAGATCTACCGCAAGAGCAGTAAATGCTCTTAACCCCTGAGCCATCGCTCCAGCTCCTGCTAGTGAGATCTTAAGCTGTTGTGTACAAGGTCACATTTCCTGGCATGGACAAAATCCTGCGTCTGGAAAGAAAGGACAATCAGTGCCTTGGTGGAGAGAAGCCACTCGTATGTCTTTCCCACCTCTCTCATGAACCTGGCGTGGGGTTCACATGTCAGGTATACACAGAGGACAAGTCCCCTGGATACCTAATCCAGTGTCTGTTCTCCTGTGGATCTTCCCCATGAACCTGGGGGGTGGCATGTCAGGTATACATGGAGGACAGGGCCCCTGCATTCCTAATCCAACTCTCCTGAGGATCTCCCCACGGTGATTGATCCTGGGGTCTGGGAAGTTTGGAAAGAGAAGCTGGTGGGAGCAGAGGATCCAGATGAGAAGATGGGGAGGGCCAGGAAGAGCAAGGACATTTAAGACCAGGGGACCTTATGTTATTTTTGTTTTCTTTCCTTTTTTTTTTTTGGAAGTCAAAAACAGGGACACAACACAGACTTGCAAAATCACAGATGAAATTTTCATTTTGCAAAAATTCGCATGAAACTAACTCACTACTCAGAAATTGCCTCTCCGCCCCTGCAGTCTCTGATTCCCCCCTCCAAGTTTTTACAGTGGAGACATCATCTGTCCTCAAGGGACTGTCCCCTTGCAGTGAGTCCCCACTGCTGATAATGAGGTCCTCAAGACTGTTTCTCTCCCTTTGCCTCCCCTTCATTCCTGACGAGCCTGTGACTCCTCGGGTAGAAAATGAGGGGAAAGAAGCGCTGACTCCTCCCAAATTCAACAATGGTGATTAGGAAGACCAAGACAATTAAAAGATCTGGAGACTTACTCTAGCGACACCAAGTACCAGGGATTAGGCAGAGGCAGAAGAGGAAGTCCAAGAGAGAAAATTGAGTTAAATTCAGTTCAACAGACATTTATTAGCGCCTACTGTGTGCCAGGCCCAGAGGGAACATTGTGTCCAAAAGCACAGACGACTCCCAGGCTTTTGGCATGAGTGACTGGGAGATGCTGGTGCCATTCACAAGGCCTTGACATGTTCAGCCCAAGGGTCTGTGGAATGATGGCTAGGCAGGGACATAGCTAGGGCGGGAGAGAATGTCCTCAGAGCTGAGTGAGGGCAAGCTGGCTGGAGGTGTGGGATCCAGCTCAACAGTTCTCAGGGCCCTCTGTGCCAGCTCATGGGAAGGCTTAGGTATTCACCGAATACTGGACTGACCTGGGCATTATGACAGTGCTGGGGATGGCAAGATTTGAATAAGGGAGCAGGCATGGAATGAGACGAGAGATGGGGCAGGGTTAAGATAGAAACTGTAAACTTTTGTTAAAAGACAGAGAGAAAGACAGACAGACACAGAGAGAAAGAGAGAGAGACCAAGAAAGACAGAGTGAGTCTCTCTCTCTCTCTCTCTCTCTCTCTCTCTCTCTCTCTCTGTGTGTGTGTGTGTGTGTGTGTGTGCGCACGCGTGCGTGTGCTGGGTAGGTATGCTGGCACACACCTGCAATCTTAGCACTTGAATGGTAAAGGAAGGAGTATCAGAAACTCAAGGCAAGCCTTAGCCACACAGTGAGTCCCAAGGCAAGCCTGGACCACACGAGACCCATCTCAAAACAAATGTAACAGAATAGATAACCACCAGTGCTCCAGAGGCTGAGGCAGGAGGCTGGCTATGAATTTGAAAGCCAGTCTGGACTACAAAGTGAGATCTTACCTGAAAAATCAGAAGAGCAAAACACAACCAACTTAACAACAACAATAGAAAAGAAAAAGGAAGGAAGAGGTAGATGTGGGACTCCCAGAAGAAAAAAAGAGTTGTGATGGCCTTGAGAGAAAAAATTCTTGGATCAGTGTTTGTTATGAGGCTTGAAAAAGAGCTGGGTGAGACGGAGCCCTAGTTGTCAGCGGCACGACTGGACTGGAGGCAGCAGGACCAAGATGGAGCTGAGGAACTGGTTGGACCCTGCTCACAAGCACCGTGTTTACCGCTCCTCCCCAGCTTCCCACTATTTCTGGAAGCCCTGTGTGGTCTGGGGGCCTCACACAGTCATGTAGAAGAGTCTGAAAAGGCTCCCTCCAGGCCTGAGCTTCTACCCCAGAGCCCCGAGTTTCTTAGTCTCCCCAAGAGATTCCTGAACCTTCTTCAAGCTCAGGAGCCTGTCTGCAGTGGTGGGAGAACCCTGGGGACCTTGAGAGTAATTGAAACCAGGGCTAAGACATTAGAAACCATAACGCCAACTCCCGGGCTCCCCCAGGATAGCTCCTGGTTTTCTTCTCACCCCGATCCCCCCTGTTGTTGACAGGCTGGCTCTCTCAGGCCCCCACCAGCTGGGCTGTTGACCCTCCTCTCCAAACTAACTAGAAGGGACCTCCAACCAGAGACACCCAAGTCAGACCTTGGGGACTTCTCCTCTGGGCTTCAAGAATCCTAGTGTATACCAGGTTAACCTCCTTATTTTGAAGTGTCCCAGATTCTAGTCTTAATTGCTTTTTGCAGAGGTTATACTGGGGGGGGGGGTGAAGTTAGACAATAAGGGTTTCTCTAGGGTGAAGGGGAAAGGATTTGTGGGTGTGGGGACAGGAGTGTCCTGCAGCCAGCAGGTGCTCAATAAATACATGGAGAAGGAAAAATTCCCAAAGTCAGGGGCCCTGAGCAAGGAGGCTTTGGCTGGCTGTTCTAAAGCAGCTCTGGGAGGAGAAGGGTCAGCTAAGGAATCCCTCCCCCCTCTTCCCCCTCTCCCCCCCCCTCCTTCCCTTCCTCCTTCACTGACAAGAAGACCCAGAGTTGCTTTGCCTTTTGTCGGTTTGGTGGGAACGCCCTCCCCTAACAGCTGCTTGAAGATTCCCGGATTCCCAGATTACCCAAGAGGGTTGGTATGGGAGTTTATCTGTCCCCACCTCTGTCTCTATGTCTGTTTCTCTGTCCCTGGCTCTCAGGCAAGCTGAAAAATTCGAATACCTGCACCACAGCTCTCTGGCTTTGAAGCCTCAGGCAAGTGACTTAATGCCTCAATTACTTTAGGAGGAAAATGAGCCTCAATTACCCCAGGAATAAAATGGGATCATAACAGCACCACCTCTTTTCTGAGAGTGCTGTAAAGATTCAGTTAAAGGAGACAGCCCGGTAGGGTGCTCAGCACTAGGTTTGGCCAGTACTAAAGCCTTCCACAGCTGACGTCATCCCTGTCTCTGTCAGGTCTTTCTCTCGCTGTCTGTTATCTCCCATCTCTGTTTCTGTCTCTATCTCTCCATCTCTCTCCCAATCTTTTGCTTTTTCTATGCCTGGCTCTACAAACCTGTTACTCCACCCACCCCATAGCCCTGTCTGACTCTCTGCTATCCCTTGGCACAGCTCGGGTGGACTGGGGCAAGGGGGGACTTTTAACATTTCAGTCATGGGATTCCTGGTAACAGGATCACGCCTGGGCCTGAACATGGGTGAATCATGGCGGTTCCAGTACCCAAGAATATGGTTCTTTCTGGATGGGTAGGAGAGATGGGGGCTTTGGCCCCACCACCTCTTGGAGGAGAGGGACTTGTCCTGACTGCTTCAGCCGCCCCCACACCTGGGTCCAGGCCAGATCCCCCACGACTAGTGCCTTCCTGGAGGTAAGGCAACCTGCCCAGGGCTGAGGGGGAAGCCCTCTACCTTCAGATAGAGTGGTTTCCTGCTCTCAAAACATTCTGGAACCTCCCACTCTCCATTCCAAACACTGGATGGGATGGAAGTGTCCTTCCTAGACCTCTTTTGTCTCTCAAAATCTGAGGCACAACTTTTAAGAAATAACTTATTTCACTTTATGTGCATTGGAGTGAAGGTGTCAGATCCCAGGGAACTGGAGTTACAGACAGTTGTGAGCTACCATGTGGATGCTGGGAATTGAACTTGGGTCCTCTAGAAGAACGGCCAGTGCTCTTAACCACTGAGCCGTCTCTCCAGCCCCTGACTTTTGGATCTGCATTGTTATATTCCCAAACCAAGGCTGCCAGAGAGAGGAAAGTGGGGGGGGGGGCTCTTCACCTGGCCAAAGACCTCCTTCTTAGTGTTGAGGCACAAAACCTGCAGGTCTCGCCCTGTGTCACTGAGGCCCCTATACAGGCCATGGTGTAAAGTGACTGAGAGGCTTAGAGGGCCCCAAATAACGAAGTGAATGACCCAGGGACAGCAGGCAGGAGCATGAGCAGACCACAGAGAGGCTGCTGCTCAGTTTTGTGGCTCAGCGAGGAGTCTTTACTGGGGACCAGGATAGGTCTCAACTGGCCCCAGACACCTCCACACCTGGGCCTAAGCCAGCCTCCTCACGTCAGCTTTTAGGCAGAGGGCCAGATCTTAAGCCTCTTCCCTCATTTCCCTATTCTCAGTACATCATTGCCTCAAGGTGCCCACTGGCTTCAAGGCGCGCTTGTGGGAACCCAGAGAGGCAGGGCTGCTGGGTACAGTCACACAGCAGGCAAAGGCTGGGACAGAAGACCTGCTATTCTGGCAGCCTGCCAAGGCCTGTTACGGGGACCTTGTGTCAGTGCTGTGATAGGGGCCAGATCCAAACCAGGATTTTATGTGGGGAAAGTGCTTAGGAATCCTCGGACATGTGGGCAGCTGATCCGGGGTGGTGCATCCCATCAGGCCAGGACAGATGTGCGGCAATCCTGTCTTTCCCATCAGACACAAGGTCCAGAAAGGCAGACGGACGAGAGCGATTGAGAGGAGACAGACCAAGAACCCCGGAGACCCAGGCACAAACACCAGAGACATGGTCAGCGATCTGAGACAGATGCAGCTGACAGGAGACGCAGGAGGGGAAGTCATGCAGTCCCAGATGCAGAGACCGGAAGTCAGAGAGAAAGAGAGAGAGAGAGAGAGAGAAAGAGAGAGAGAGAGAGAGAGAGAGAGAGAGAGAGAGAGA
>NC_022031.1:37865834-37889792 GCF_000317375.1 Microtus ochrogaster
AGAGAGAGAGAGAGAGAGAGAGAGAGAGAGAACAGCATGGAGAAACTCAGACAGGGAAACTCAGAGGAGGGAAAAAAAACAGTCGAGGGGAGAGAGAGATCAAAAGAGGTAGAAAAGTGGAAGGAGAGTCAGGCAGAGAGACAAAGACAGAAGGAAGCAAAGAAACCAGATCAAAAGCACTATGGTGGGAAAGAAAGGGGCCCAGCAAAATCTCCTGGTCTCAGTCTCTCCGCCCAGGTCTCCCCAGAGTGTGCCCCTCCTTGCTATTCACTTGTTTCCATAGCAACCACGAGGACAGCACCAAATTTGCATACACATTTACATCCTTCCTATCTACATAATTCAACAGGTTTGTGCATATTCATGAGACGGAATGAAGGTGACTCCTCAAGTCCAACTCACAGGCTGACTCTGGTGCCCCCTGCTGGCAGTACATGGTTATGGCTCTGACCTGAACCTGTGAGACCTGGCAGACGACATTCCCTCCCACTTCCCCCTCCAAACGTGCCTTTTATTCTCCCACTTCCGGGCATTTCTCTTAGGCTTGTGCCCCTCTTCCTGGGGGGAGCCTTCCTCGACATCAGTATGCATGCGCACTACAGGCACGTGAGTGTATTCCGGTAGAAGGTGGTCGAAGGTGACAGGGCGTGGCCAATACTCTGGCTCCCTGGTAGAGGAGGCTCCTTAGCCATACTGAGGACACTGTGAGGGTCACTGAGAGACGCTATGATGCAGGGTGAGCTGAAACTACTAACGGGCAGGAATGTAGATGCTGTGGCCTCTCAATATGGAAGCTGACCAAGACCCTGGTTCTGGCCAAGATAGCCAGAGGAGCTAGGGCAGAGTTCAAAAGAACAGATGGTCCAGTAGCTCCTAGCCTGGGGCAGAGGGAGCATAGGGTAACAGCACTTTCAGAACAGCAAACAGGCATGGAGAGGCGCTGTGGGCTGGAAACGACTTCCTAGGGCCTACCCCAGTCAGAATTTTGGCCTGCTAATATCTGTCTTCCTGGCTTCCTCGCTGCTATTTCGGCCCTTTGCCTGCTCCATGCAGCAAGTCGCAGTATCCAGAGGTCTCATTCTAAAACAGTCTGGCATTTTACCTCATGCCCTCTCAGAGACTTCCGGGACCTCTCATTACTCTTAGGTAAAGTACGAACTCCCTGGCCAGGCATGCAGGTCCTTCTGTATATAGTGCCTCCTCAAGCCGTCCCTGAGACCCACTCCTCACAGCCCTTCCTTGAGCTTCATTCACCAAATTCTGTTTATTCTTCGTGTCTGCTACCTCAGCTCACGACTTCCCTTCGTCCCGGTCTTTCCCGTGCCTCTCTCAGCCAACTGGTCTCCAAGCTTCTCCACAGGCATTACCTCCCTTTCCTTCGAGATTTTCCTGTCCCTAAGTGCTGGACTAGAGGCTCTTATTTCTGCACTGAAGAAGTTCCTGAATCTGTGTGCTTATTGCGCCTGTCACATTTCAGCTAAAGGGAAATGCTGAAATCATGAAACTGGTCTACAGATCACACAAGGCAGGAGGTTCTGAGTACAGAGACTAGGCTTGCCACACCATGGATTTTCATTAACTGTCTTTTTGAACAGTTGAGATGTCACTCAAGGACCGATTTTCAAGACTAGATTGTTTTGCTTGTATTTGGGGGCTTCTAGCAAAGTAGATTTACAAAGGCTAGCTGGGCTATCCCTTTGTGAATGCTGCCACCTTGTGGCCATAGATAGAAGTTCTCCGGGTATTTTGGGACATGGTCTCTGGCAATCACTGTGTTACCCAAGATGGCCTCAGATGGCAATCCTCCTGCTTCAGCTTTCCAAGTGCTAGGGTTTGGACTTCCAAGTCTTGATTTTGAACAGTCTTGAATTTGGTAAGGGAGGATGTCTGAGACAAAGATCAGAGGAAAATAAATCTAATCATGTTTGGAAGAGGCGGGGCATCGGAGTGCTCAACCCAGAGGGCAAGAACCAAACCAAAGGACAAAGACAGCAGGCAAGGATCCCTGAGGCTAGTCCATGAATAAATCTGGATCTCATCCTCTCAGCTGGGAAGGAGGGCCAAGGGAACAGGGTGTGACGGAGTCAGAGCTAGGTGTGTCCTCACACTTGGGGGCTCAACATTTACCCCTTCATGGGATGATTATTGCACAACTATTGTGTGCAAATCACGTTTAAGGTTCCTAGGTGACCTCAGCAAATGAAGCAGACATCTGCCCACTAGACTCACACTCTAAGCAGCAGACAATAAACAAAAGTTCTATTTTACTTCATTTATGCTTTACTTTTTAAAAAATTTTATGTGTATGGCCTTTTTTTTCTTGCCTTTATATCAGCGTACCAATACATGACTGGAGCTTTGTATCAGCGCACCACATACATGACTGATGTTTTATATCAGTGCACCACATACAAGACTGGAGCTTGAGGCGGCCAGAAGAGGGCGTCAGACCTCCTAGCACTAGAGTTACCGAGGGTTGTGAACCACCATGTGGTTTCTAGGAATCAAGTCACGGTCCTCCGAAAGAGCAGCCAGCGCTCTTACCCACTGAGTCACCTCGCCAGGTGCTCACAATACTATTTTAAAGAAGGAAATTATATTTAAAAGGTAAAAAAATAAAAAATGCACTACATAAAGGGGCTAGGGTTGGTACGAACGTGCCCTGGGAAAGTACTTGCTGCTAAGCCCGAGACCTGAGTTTGATTCCCAGGCCCCGCTTGATGGGAGGAGAGAAATGACTCTGGCAAGTTGACCTCTGACCTCCGTGAGCCACGGCTCATCCATGCCTACCCAATAAATAGAAAACGCCCTTTGAACTGTGAGATGTCACTTTGTTATACAGTTGCACTTTCCATGGCTGTGGTATTCCACCTCGCCCACTCCAGACCGCTCAGGGATTCCGGGTGACAGAAGCCTGTGCTCTTTTAGCTTTCCTTCCCACTCAGCGTGGGCACCTACTCTGTTACTATTGGTCCTTCACTGGCTCCTGTGTTGCTCTCTGTAGAAAACGGGGCATCCTCACCTATCTCTCGGATGCTACTGGAGCCCACATCCTGCCACTGCCACTCCAAGCTCAGGGTCATCAGCCCACACTGGGTTTAGAGCCTCGCAGGACCGTGCCATCTCTCTCTTGTAAAGATTTCAGGCTTCCTTTCTATCCGTGGAAACCCTCCTGCCTCACGAAGAAGGGACTTCTGAGCTCTCCCATCCCCACCGTCATCTCCACGCCATCTGCAAGCTTGCTTGCCCGTGTGTGCGTGTGGATGAGGCTGGAGAACAACCTATGGGAGTCAGTCTTTCTCCTCCACATGGGTTCTGGGATTGAAATCAGGTTAGGATAGATGGTAAACAAGAGAGTCCATCCTCTGAGCCATCTCACTGACCCCTGCTCCGGCCAGTATGTGAATCACAGGTGCCTGGTGCCTGCTGAGGTCAGGAGAGGGCAGCAGATGCCCTGGGATGGGAGTTGCAGTTGTGAGCTGACTTGTGGATCCTAGGAACTGAACAAGTGCTTTTTGGCTTTGTTTTCCTTATTTATGGTTGTGGCTGTCTTGTCTGCTTGTACATCTGCACACCAGAACAGGGCACCGGATCTTACGGTTCTATAGTTAAAGCTGGTTGTAAGGTGCCATGTAGCACTGGGAATTGAACTTGGGTCCTCCGGCAGAGCAGAGCAAACCCCCTGGGCCCACTTCACTCTCTGAAAGGGATATCCCCACACCTCCCCACCTCCCCTTCTGTCCCAAAGCTTTTGTAAGGCATTATGGAAGCAAGTGTCACAAATCAGTGGGTTAAGGAGGAATCGGGAGTGGAGTCACGTACAACGCTCAGGTTTTCTCCTAAGGTTGAGCTCACTCCCCAGGCCTCAGCTCTGGTTCCATTTCCTGAAGATGTCAGAGTCAGGCAGACTCTCTAGGGGCCAAAGGTTAGGGGAAGCACCCTAGCTCCTGTCCTCCTTAGGGCTTCTGACCACAGGTGTTTCCTCTCCAACCTTTCTGGACCTCTCTGATGATTTCTGATTAAACAGCCCAATTGGGATTCCCTTCCTGACCTCCAGAGCTCGCAGCTATTCTACTCAATCACCCTCCAGCTAAGTTCTGTTTTATTACATGTGATCTCTTCAACACGCCAAAGTAGTGATCAGGGTGGGAGGCTAGGTCAGAAATGATCAAAATTCTGGAGAAACTGCAGATAGCAAAATATACACAACTGAAGATATTCAGAGCAGAGCATGGTGACACTGACACACACACACGATCACAGAGAGGCAAAAGAAAAGGTCAAAGTGAGGCAGAAGAAACAGCAATGGGAAGAAAGGCCAGGTGCTACCCAGAGAAAGATGAGACTGAGGCCTTCTTTTTTTTTTTTTTTTAATTTATTGTGTATAGTGTTCTACCAGAAGATGGCGCCAGATCTCATTATGAATGGTTGCTGGGAATTGAACTGACCTCTGGAAGAGCAGCCAGTGCTCTTAACCTCTGAGCCATCTCTCCAATCCACTTTTGTGGGGGAAGAGGGACAGGGTTTCTCTGTAGCTTTGAAACCTGTCCTGGAACTAGCTCTTGTAGATCAGGCTGGCCTTGAACTCAGAGATTCACCTGCCTCTGCCATCAAGTGCTGGGATTAAAGGTGTGCACCACCACCGCCCGGCTTGAGGTCTACTTTTAAGATAAGAGAACAGCATGTTTGTAAACTTAAGTCACTTATGACATTTATATAGCACCAGGTGCTTAGATGATATCTAAGTGTCCAATATGTATGCCTTTTTATAAGAATGCTAATGGGGGGCTGGAGAAATGGCTCAGAGGTTGAGAGCACTGGCTGCCTTTCCAGAGGCCCTGGGTTCAAACATCCCCCGCACCCACATGGCAGCTCACATCTGTCTGTAACTCAGTTCCAGGAAACCTGACACCGTCACACCAATGTGCATAAAATGAAATAATTGTTTTGTTTTTTTTTAAAGAATGCAATGAGAAGGCTGGAGAGATGGCTCAGGGGTTAAGAGCACTGACTGCTCTTCCAGAGGATGCAAATTCAATTCCTAGCACTTACAAGGCAGCTCACAACTCTCTGTGATCTGATACCTTCACATCAATGCACATAAAATAAATTTAAATAAATTATTAAGAAAAAAATAAAAGAAAAAAAAAGAACCCTAATGAGGTAAGCACCCCTATACCCCCATTTTGCAGTCAAGAACACTAAGGCCCAGTAAGTAATTTTATCCAAAACCACAAAGCAGTAACTTGTGAGTGGGAGAGCCAGGATTAAGATCGTGACAGGCAAAGCCTGTGTTCATGACCCCACTATACTAAAGCATATGTCACAGATGGGAGAAATGCCTGACCTGGCCGAGTCCCAAACCAGCTTAAAGCAGGTGGCAAAAAGCCATCCAAGTTACTGCCTGAAATGTATTGATACCAGATCCACCCAGCACCAGCCTCTAGCTAGCCTTCCTGCCTCATCTCAGGAGTTCCGGGGAAAGGTGGGCCTCACACTCCTTCAATCCCACGTACACACAGCAGGCCAGACATATGGGCACAATCTTTATTTCCCTTGCCTGGACCGATGTCCAAACGGCAAGAGAGACATACTGCAGATGGAGACAGAAGCCCTCCTCAAGCAGTCTTTAATTCAGCGCTGACCCCACCACCTGCCCTTCTTCATGGCAGTGCACCCCACATCCCAGAGGAAGGGAGGCGGGACTTCAGTGGTCGCAAGCCTTGCCGGCATGTCACACAAGTGCTTCCGAGAGAAGGCACAGATATCAGGTCTAGAGTCCAGTTAGGTCCAGCCGGTCTTCAGGACCGGGTGTCCCGAGCCCTTCTTCGGGGTCTGGGACCACAGCTGGAACTAGGTATGGAGCCCAGGCCGGGGGGTGCTCCCGGAGGTTGGTAGCCATATTCACTGGGGTCCAAGGGGTCCCGACTGAGCAGCACCCACACTGCCGGCACATGGCGTCGAACTGTAAGCGGGTCTAGGCCCGTGTCTGGTGAGGTTGGGACCCAGCTGTCCTCAGTCTGCAGGAAGCGAAGCTTGGTGAGTTGGTGCAGGCCGGGAACCCGCCGTTTAACAATCTCTGCACAGCTGACGGCCTTTCCCGCAGCCCGGCCGGAGCCTGAGAACACCACGTGCCTTGTGCTTCCCCCCTCCAGCCGACCCAGCGCCAGTCCGAGCAGATTTCGGATTTTGCTTCCATCTCGGACTCGCATTTCCAGAGTGTCGGGAGGTAGCTGGGGTATCGGGGAGGATGCCGGCAGCTCGACCGAGCCAGCCCTCCGGTAATGTTCCATTCCGCTCCGGTGGTCTTGGGGAACCTCTCTTGCTGTGCACTGGGAGAGAGGACCAAATGAGAGATAGGCATATGACCAGGTGCGTCCTCCATCACTCCGTCCAGGACACGAGATCTACCCCTCACCCTAGCTTCTCAAGGCTGGGGCCAAGAGTTACCCCTAGAGCCTTCTCGAAGTCCTTGCACGAGTCTCAGACACCGACAGACCCAAATCTCACCACCACCACCACCAGCACCACCAGCACCACCAGCACCACCAGCACCAGCACCACCACCACCACCCCCAAGCTATCTGGGATTGGGCCATGCTTCATCATCTCAAACTCTTCTGGGCTAAGTCCCGGACCCTTCATCCACAACTCTAAGAACAAGAGCATCTCCTCGCTAGGCTTCTGAGGACTGGGACAAGGGTCCCTCGCTCTGTGCCTTCAGGGAACAGGAGCAAGACTCTTGGCCCCAGGCTGCCTGGCACAGCCACGAACTCGCACAAAGGACTCCCGAAGGAAAGACCCGACCCCTCCGGGCTCTCGGCCGGGCCGAGCAGACCTCATCCCTAGATTACCAGGGTTGGAGGGCTGGAGCCAGGCCATCCGGGAACTCGAGAGTGGGCGCTCGCACGGAGGACTGCTCAGACCAATCGTGGGCGGTCCGGCGAGCTCCCCGGTCGTGGGTCGTTGTCCCAGGCAGCAGATATCCCTTTTCCCCAAGTCTGAGTCCCCAGCCCCTGGAATTTGGCTCTTACCACTGTGGCCAGTCCACGCTCGAACCTCCCGGTGTAGTCAAGATGGCGCGCGGACCGGGAGCGCGCGGGGCCTCGGGGCCGCGCACGCAGGGGGCGGGGCCTGAGGAGAACCCGGGAGGCCGTGCGGCTCAGCTGAGCTGGTACCCGCACCTCGCCAGCCTCCTGCGGTGCGCGCGGTGATGCCGGAGCACGCCAGCGCCTGCAGAGGTGATGCCCGGGAGAGGAACACCTATCGGAGGAGTCCTGCCCCTGAAGAACCGGATTTGTGCCCTTAAATGATGGATGGCGCGCGTCACCGTTGACACAGCATATCAGCGAAGGTGAAGCATTGGTGGATACAAACTAAGGAGAGACCCTTAGTTACGGAGTTCTGAACTCCTGGGACACTGGGCAACCCTGGCGATCTTCAGTAGGGACTGAGCCTTAGCTTGTGCACAACTCATTGCCCGCAGAAGATTGGCGTATAGGCTGGGAGGATCCGGTAGTGGTGACCTTGGGAAGGGCCTGTGCCCCTACACCATCATAGCGCTTCGGCCCCGGGGGCCCACAGAGCCTAGTACAGTATCTAGAGTAAAATAGGCTCTCCGATATTTGTCCAGTGATATGCTGATTAATCACCGAAATGGCAAGAAGAATTGAGAAGAAATTAACTTTTAATTTGGTTAAAAACTCATAGGAAGTTTTGGGGAAGAGCCGGCAACTATTTGGTTGGTATAGTTGAGGATGATTGCTAGCTCCGATTATTTTGGACACGCCGCATTTTGCCTGCCAGCAACACTCGGGTTGCGTGGTCTTCAGGCAGTTGAAGAAGCCGAGGCGGTCCCTCGGACCACAAGAGGGCAGCATACACTTGGTGGAGCGCGGCTTTCCTATCCATAGGCCCTGCTCCACCTTCCCTCCCCCAGATTCTGAAATTTACTACATCCAAACCTTTGGGCTCCTCTTCCGGCTACTGATATTTGGTAGTCACAAAGCCATGCTGCCTTGCTCTAAACGTACCTGCTTTTTCCTCCATGACCATCCAGGGAGGTGGGCCCACCTGGTAGGCCTGCCACTTTCCCTGGTCTTTCCCCAAACCCTATACACAGATTAGGTGACCCCACCTGTGCCCTCGTTACCTGCCATGGGATCTGGTACTTAGAGGGT
The DNA here is from genome assembly GCF_000317375.1 of Microtus ochrogaster. Classification (NCBI taxonomy): domain Eukaryota; kingdom Metazoa; phylum Chordata; class Mammalia; order Rodentia; family Cricetidae; genus Microtus; species Microtus ochrogaster. The sequence continues at coordinate 37,874,015 of NC_022031.1, forward strand.
AGTTGGCAAATGTGAGATAAATAAATATACAATGTCCCACGGTATCAATCAGATGAGCGTTCTACATCTCTCAGCAAGCTAGACCAACCAGTACAGCTCCCCAGCCCACCCTGATGGGGGTTGACAGCTCTCCCTGTCACCGCTCCATTCTCACAGCCACGCCCACCCTAGAATGGCAAGCCAACACACTCCTTCAGGGGTCGGTTTATTGTCGGTGGAATAAATACACAGATGGGGCGCGCAAGCCACGACGCTAAGGTAATCCGGTCTCTGAACGCTGGGCCCCAGTCGGGCACACACGGGACGTCTTTGCGTTGGATAAACACAAAGCTGCCTCTGCCTCGTAAAGACAGGCTGGCTGTCACAGGACCCTGGAGCTGCTACCTTTCCTGGCCTGGCCTGGCCAGCCGCTGTCACTCTTCTGCTGGCTTCACTTGCTTGGCAGCCTCGAGCTGGCAGAGCAGTTCATCCCACTGCACGAACTGCTTGGAGAGAAGCATTGTCTGCTCCTGAGTCAAGGTGATAACAGGGGTCTGAATGAGGAAGCAGAGAGACTGTGCATATGCCCAGAGGGGTGGAGGAGGGAGAGGGCAGAATGGGAGGAGAGCTTAGGGTAGCAGAAACAGGCTGGGGGAGAACACCCACTAGGCCCACAAGCACGAAAGATACAGTCTTGTTATACTCCTCCAGCAGAGCCTTGGACTCCTCGGTGATGTCCACACACTGGTCCTGTGGGCCAAAGGATGGCTCAGAAAGGAGTTGAACAAAGCCCCATCTCGCACTGAACTGCCTGCCTCATCATTCCCTCCAAACCTAGAGAGGACGATGCTTAGAGAACCCAGAGGAAAAGGAGCAAACTGCAAACAGGTACTTTCGGTCCTAGGCCCGGTGCCCTAGACAGCAGCCCAAGGTTTCCACACATTAACATCCCCTCCTCTTCTGTCCCTATGTTTTTTTAAGAATTTATTTGTTTTTATTTTATGTGTTTGGGTGTTTTGCCTGTATGTGTGTACCATGTACAGGCTATACCCAAAAAGACCAGAAGAGGGCGTCAGATCCTCTGGGATTGGAGCTACACAGAGGTTGGTTTTTAGGGGCCATGTGGGTGGATAGAACTGAACCCAGACCTTTGGCAAGAGCAAGTAACCCTAAGGGCCAAGCCATCTCTCCAGCCTCTTTGTCCCTATTTCTAAAAAGTCTCTGAACTTGAGAGATATTTCACCCATAGTCAGAAACAAATTCCCAGGGATTATTTGGTTCCTCTCAACCTCATCCTCTACTGTGGAAGGCAAGAGACCTGGAGATGGCCCCAGGCCAGTCCTCCCCCTCTCCCACATTTCCTCCGCTGACCACACAAGGTCTAGGAGCCTCCCGGTGTCAGTAGACATGGTGACGCTGTCTCCACCTTCCCTTCCGGTCCCTCTCCTTCCATACCTGCTGCTGGATGTGGATCTGGGCCAAGCGCTGCAGGCGGGCAGCATGCTCGGGAACGGCTGTAAAACACAACACACGCTGCCCAGTGATGCCTGTGCCCTCCCCCGGGACTGCTCGATAGTCTATTAGGTCGTCGGCAGGATTAGAGTATTGAGTAGAGAAGCTAAACAAACGCCAGGCTTCATCGACCCCTGTAAGCTGGAGGTGATGGCGGGGCTCCCTGTCCACCCCAGCCTCACTCCAGGACCCACGGGGTGGGGGTAAGGGGAGAACAGGTACCCGGAAGGCAGATCCATAAAGCCCTCAGTATTGCTTCCTTAGAGCAGGGCCGCTGCTGTTAGAGGGCCTGCCCCTTTTGCTCTCAGCCCAGCAGGGCTAGAGCTTCCTGGCCTAAGGGATAAGGAACTTAGGTGGACTGGGAATGAATACCAGGTCCCTACACTGGCCCCTTGGGCTCCGACACCAAGAACCTTGGCCACCATGTTACGCCTGCAGCTTTAGGCCGTCAGATACTCGAGCGGGTAGCTGATCAGGACAGGGAGAGGGAGCTGAAAGAAATACCTCTAGAGACAGACAAGATGGATATCTGGATTCAATTAAAGCTGCTGCTTGCTTGTCAAAGCCCAGGCCCAGAACTCTCTTAGCAATGCAGCAGAAAACATTCACACAACCAGCAGGAGCCCTGACAATAAGACCTGGGCTCTGCAGCACCCTGAAGGAGATGCTTAGGGGTAGAAAGCAGACGGAATCTCCGGAGTTGGGACTGCTGGAGCCTGTGCTGGTGTCCGAGGCCCAAAATGCCTGAGGCCCTGGACCTAGGCTCTTACTGGCAGATTTTAACCATAGTCAGGGGCAGCTACACACAGGGTAGGGAAATGATAAGGAGCAGATTCCGCATTCACACAGGGAAGCCTTGGCCCCACCAACCACTTCCCCAAGCACGAGAATGGAGCTGCAGCCCCAGAGGGGTACCTTTGATAGACGCGCTGTCCAGCATAGGCATCAAGGCGTCCACTTGTTCCAGGAGTGCCACCTGGGAAAGGATGAACTGTTCCTCTGCGGGACACAGACAAGACATCAGCGGCGAGGCGAGCATGGGCGTTGCTATAGCCCTGCCCCAGCGGGCACAAGGCTGGGCCCCAAAGCTCTGAGCAGCAGCTGTGCCCACTGGTCCCCTCCCCTGGGTGTTCATTCCTATCCCACCTGGCCTTTCCTGGGTGCCCCTGCCTGACCCATCCCGAGCCTAAGAGCATCTCTGATTCTACAAATCCCTGCCCCCAAGTTTCAACCCAGATCCTTCTTCTCCAAGCTCCTACTGACCACTTAGCAAAGACTCCAGGAAAGATCTGAAAGAGGAGACATGCAGCAGACTGTGTCGGGCAAGCTCTGCTCATGGGCCCTCAGAGCTGAGATGGACTGGGTGAGGCCAGGGCAGAGAGAGGCAGGATCTGGGCTCTACCGTAGAGCAGAAGGAGCTTGAGAGCGAGGCTGTCATGTGCAAACAACTGGGGGAAAGGACACCCGGCCATCAGAGAAGAGAATTCACGGAGCTGGCTGGGAAGGCAGGAAGGCAGACTGAAAGGCTAGAGTTGAGGATCTTATCCTAGCAAGGAGAAGCTGACACTGGGGCTGTCACATAAGCAGGCCTGTGACATGATGGAAATGCTTGTGAAGATGGGACAGTGTGCAGAAAGGAAAAGAAGGTGACGGAGGAAACTGCCATTGTCCACGTGTCTGTGGATGCCCACTTCCCAAGGCAGTGCACAGGAAGCGGTGGGGAAGCGGGAAGACTCCTGGAACTGGGGGGTCTGAGCCATGGTACTGGATCTAGGAGCCCTCTGACAGCCCCCTCAGCAGGAGCTGCCCCTCCTCCCTCCGGTCCTGAGTGTATATACAGCCATCATCTCTCAGGTTCCCAAAGCAGGGACAAGGACCCCAGCTTGAGCTCACGAGGACATAGACTTTCTGATTTCACCATCCGTATCTCGTGCTCAGAATAAAGCCCGGGTCACAGTGTATGAGCAATAAATGTTTTGTTTCCCTTTATATTTCTTTCTCTTCCTTATCATCTTTTGAGACAGCATCATGCTACGCTGACTCGGGTAGCCTTGAACTCGTAATCCTCCTGCCTCAGTCTCCCAAGTATGAAGGAATCTAGTCACATGCCCACTGTGCCCAGCTTGGTGTCTTCTAGGTGAATGAACGATACAGGTGCTCAGAAAACTCTCCCTGTAGAATGACCGACTGAAGTCCCAGAGACTTCTCCCAGGGAAGATGCTGCTCTTTCGGCGAGAGTCACCCTCTTCCATAATTTGCTAAAATAGCAAACAGAAGGAGAAAGAGGGAAGGAACCGGCTGTATGTTCTCTAGACCTTCTAGAAAATCAGCAGAGGGGCTGGAGAGGAGACTCAGCAGTTAAGAGCGCCTGCTCTTCCAGAGACCTGAGTTAGTTTCTAGCACCCATGTCAGGCAGCTCACAACTACTTGTAACTCCAGCTCCAGGGAGATATGAAGCCTTTGGCCTCCATGGGCACCGGCGCTCAAGTGCACACACCTATACTCAGACACACACCAATACATGACTAAAAAATAATAAATCTTGCCAGGTAGTAGTGTCATGCATCTTTTATCCCAGCATTTGGAAGACAGAGACAGGTGGATCTTTGTGAGTTTGAGGCCAGCGTGGTCTACAGAATGAGTTCCAGGACAGGCTCCAAAACCCTGCCTTGAAACCTGCCCCCCAAAAAACAAAACAAAACAAAACAAAAACTTAAAGAAGAAAGGAAGAAAAAAAATCAACCACCTACTAAGAAGTTGTTCCTTTGGCCACATATAGGTAACTCTATAAAGGTGATATTGTCGACGTCAAGGAATAGGTATTGTTCAAAAACGAATGTCCTGTGTTATCATGGCAAAGCATGCCACAGTGTCACTCGGCATGTTGTTGGCATTGTTGCAGACAGTTAAGGGCAAAGTTCTTGCCAAGAGAATCAGTGTGTGACCTGCATACTAAACACTACCAGAGCCGAGACAGCTTCCTGCCAAGAGCGAAGGGAAATGATCAAAGGAGGGAGTCAAAGAACGGCATCTGGTCCAACCCGAGCAGCAGACTGCCCACAGGGAGGCACTCTTGAGGATATGAGGGGGGCCTGAGCACTAAGCCATTGCCTATGAACTTATGACTTCACGAACAGAAAGGAAGGATGCAGACTGTAAAGAACAAAAGATGAGATAGTCTCACTTCTCCTGAGTGACAATACTCTCTCGCCCACTCCTCCCAGGAAGAGCCTCTGCCAGTGGGCAGTGAGGAAGATCATAAAGGAGAAAGTCCTAGACGGGCCTTTGAGAGGAAACTGAAGTAGCACTGCAGGCCCAGAGGTGACACTACGCCCAGCGTTGACTACAAACTCGCAGGATCACCATAGGCCTTAGCCCAGAGCAAGGCCTGTGTTTAAGAAGGTAGTTGGAGGGCTGGAGAGATGGCTCAGTGGTTAAGAACACCGGCTGCTCTTCCAGACGTCCTGAGTTCAATTCCCAGCAACCACATGGTGGCTCACAACCATCTGTGATGAGATCTGGCACCCTCCTCTGGCGTGTGTGTGGACATACATGGAGGTAGAATGTTGTATAATAAATAAATAAATAAATAAATAAATAAATAAATAAATAAATAAATAAATAAATAGAAGGTAGTTTGAGCCAGGTGGTGGTGGTGCATATGCCTTTAATCCCAACACTTGGGAGACAGAGGCAACGGATCTCTGTGAGTCGGAGGCCAGCCTGGTCTACAAGAGCTAGTTCCAGGACAGGCTAAAGAAGGTAGCTGGCAGGCTATTTGTATGGTAGCATGGAAGAGGGATGCCATCACTGCGGGCTCCTCCACAGCTGATACCCTCAGGTGCCTGTGCACATGGAGTCTAGCATCACCTGCTAAGATGAACTGCAACTTTGAAGCATCAGGCATGGCAATGCGATCGATGTATTCAGGATCCAGGTATTTGATCAGGTCTTCAACTAGCAAAGTTTCAGGAAAGAAAAAAAAAAACAGAAATGGGACTTTAGTTTATAAAGAAAATTTAGAGACTGGCAAAATAGTTGAACAGGTATAGGTAATTGCTGCCAAGTCTGGTGATCTGAGTTTGATCCCTGGAACCTACATGGTGAAAGGAAAACTGACTCCCACAGGCTCTCCTCTAACCACACATGTGCGCGCGCGCGCGCACACACACACACACACACGCACACACACACGCATGCACACACACACATACACACACACGCACACACACATGCACGCACGCACACACATACACACACGCACACACACAGTCACACACACACAGTCACACACACACAGTCACACACACACATTCACACACACGCACGCAAACACACACACGCACACACACACATACACACACAGCATACACACACAGCATACACACACACACACACACCACATAAATGTTAAAATATTTACGTTTGGGAAGGGCTAATCCCTGAATTATGAGCTGGCCACACAGTGCCAGATGAGCACACCCACTGGGTCCCCTTCTCCCCAAATCACCTAGCATCACCATCTGCGGGCTGACCTCATGCTTTGGGGTCAAAACCAAAAAAACTGCCACCGCTCTGCTGCACCCCTCCCCCCAGATTTCTGCCGACCTAGTCTTCACCAGGGTACCCTTCTCCTCAGTGCCACAAGACAAGCTAGCATTTTGTCTAATTCTGAGTTACTGAAAAAATTACCAGCTACAATCATTTAAAATGTTGGCTGAACCAACACTGCCTAGAGAAATGCCGCACCCTGTCCCCCTTCTCCACTGGGGAGAGCTCTGTGGAAGAGCTTACTTCCAGCTGCCCATCCTGGACACCGGGCATAGGCCTGGCATTCGTCCCTAAGAAAGCACGCCCCAGCCTATCACATCAGCAGTCACGTGCCTTCCGTTCTCGAGGGGCTGTTCTAGTGACAGACAGGCTGAAGGGCAGGGAGGCAGAGCGACTGGACGCCTAACAGAAGTACTTACTCTTTTTGTAGAGAATCTTCACCCTCTCCCTCTTGCTGGCAATGTTCCCTAAAGCCACCTGCACCTTGACCAGACCGTCAGCCACCTGAAAGGAAGTGGAGGTTAATTCCAAAGTTAGACACTTGAATTAAGATTTACAAGAACCCGGATGTCGTGGGTCATGCCTTTATAATCCCAACACTCCGGAGGCAGAGGCAGGCAGATCTCTGTGAACTAGAGGCCAACCTCTGTAGAAATAAACAGGCTAGCTAAGGGATAAAACAATTATATTTTTTATTTATTATAAGAGGAAAAACTCACAGAATAGGAAACAAGAAATCCAAGTTCCGCTGTGTCCCACGGGAATCACCCAAGAGAGAGCCCCCGGGAGTGACTACATTTCTTCCTCGGTCCGGGAAGCCACGCCTTAACTTAGATCCACCTCTTAAAGATAATTGGCTAACAAGGTTTTCTCCTTCATCCCCCCCCCCCCTTTGTCTAAACAAGAGCGATCCAAACCCAATACAAAACTATATTCAATAGGAACAGATATCAAGTATAAAATTACAAACAACATAAGCAATATTAAGCAAGGAACACATGACAAATGTTTTAATAAACATTCTATCCCAAGGGGTCTAAATCTTGCATCGCAAATAAGCTTAGCTAAATCGTGAGCACAGAGATACACACTGGAGACGGCGTGAGAGGGGCAACTGGACCTATGGAAGCAAAGGGGCCTGCGGAGGGCTCAAAAGTACAATATTCCAACAGTAAGTGGTCAGCTGGGGGGGAGGCTGAGGAAGTAGATGAGTTGTCAAGGTTTTTGTTTTCGCAGAAGGTGAGGAATACTAATACTAAAGGAACAAATACACGAGGACACACACAACACTGACAGTAGCCGCCAGAGACAAGAGGAAAAGGAAAATCAGGAGGGTCATGGATGCCAAAGGATAGAGTGCTTTGAAAAGCTGGTTCTCAAGTTGGAACACAATCTGCTGGTGATGTTTGCACAAAAAGCACACAGACCTTTGATGTATTTAGCTCCAAAGCATCCCTGACACCACCAGACGTTCTCCAATAAATGACTTCCCCATCATAAAAAGGGATTTAAGGGTACCTAAGCTTTTTGTCAAAATTCAGACACTATGTTCGCCCACATCTGAACACCCAGCACTCAGTTCCTAACCTCCCTTATCTGGGCCTACTCATATCTCAGTTCTGAACCCTGGAGGCTTCTTCATCCACCTGTGCTCAGCCTGTATGGCTCTCGTCCCCGTGCAATTAAGTTCTCAGGGTCCCAGAACCACACTCCATTGCGGCCTTCAGCTCTTACGGAAACTCCCATTAATCAGTTTTGGAATTTGTCTAATCTCCTTCGCGCGCCTGTGAGAGCAAGGGTGGAGTTTTAGTAAAAGTTCTCACTGAGCCCATCTCAAACAGGCTTAAGTATCCGTCCCTCACCCCCGCTCATCCCAATCCCCTCGAGAACGGATCCCGAGGGTCCGATTCGTTCCAGGAGGTCCCGGATCTTTGTTATTTCAAAGGCTGGGCTGCGGAAGACGGAACAGAAGTGGCTGCATCCGTCCCGCGGGCAGGACCACTGGCCCGCTCCTGTCCTGCCCCAGAAACGGATCATTGGACCGGACCGCTCACCTTCCTGGAGCCCCGGGTCCCGCCCGGCCCGTACACCCAGCGCTCCAGCTCCTCCACTCGGGACTGCAGCCGCTGCACATCGGTCAAAGCCGCCATCACTTCTGCAGCCGGGCCTCAGCGGCCCGAAACAGCCAGAGGGTGGGACGTCCGCCCAAAGAAGAAGTCTGGCCAATCCTAGAGCACCGTTGCTCCTTGAAGGAACTGACGTCACCGTTTAGTGTTTGGATGTCGGAAGTAACCAGACAGCTGTCAAAGCAATCTGGTTACCTAGGTAACGTTCTGGGTCCCGGCCCTATCCTGGTTTCCAGGGCCTAGCTGTCAAGACTTTTAGTGTTCTAATTCCAGGATACAGAGTCTTTTCCACCCCATTCCCTGAGGGTGCGCGTATAAATACAACCACTATTCCAGGACAGGTTCATACCCACCCGCAACAAAAAACGTGAGCAGAAGTGGCTGGATTTTTAGAGAACGCTACACATCCCTTGCCACACACTAATACTGGTCAGAAGGCAGCTTCCTGGGGGAGACACCATACATTTTTGGAATCTTTTAAGGCTCAAGTGAATTGCACCTAAGCCTCTCATCGTCAGGACTTACACCAGTCCGATCTGAGTCCGTGCTCTGTGTGGTGGTACTAGGAGAGAAAGCAGGGGGATGGCTTCAAGTTTGACGCCAGCCTGTTCCACACAGTGGACTCAAGACCGGTCGGGAGACAACACAGCGAAAGCCTGTTTTATTTTTTTAAAAGTGCCCTTCTATTCTCACCAGACTCTGCCATTTGCCCTTCCATTTGGACAGCTCAATGCAGCCTGTGTACCGTTCACCTCCCAGACCCAAGTACGAAGAGGAGGCATGAGAGATGGAGGAAGTACAACTTTATTTTCCAGATGCGACCCAAAGGGACATCTTCACATTTAAATCCAATCCTTTACCTGCCCCCTGAAAAGGCGCAGAGTTGACTCAAAGAGGTGGGGTACCATAGATGGATAGGGCTCACATGAGGAGACGAGAGGGGTTACTGGGGGAAGAACTCTTTGGTAGATGCTGCTGAAATCAGCTAGGGGGTGGTGTCGTCCTTTTAAAATGAGGTAGATGGAACATAATAAGACATCCCTTTGGTGTGGAGGTGGCATGCTGTCATCTCCCAGGACTGGATCCCAGAGTGGGCATCATAGCCTGAAAGAATCAAGGATGGGAGAGTACCTTCTCTCCCATGCAGTGATACTGGGACTCTTAGCTCTCAGTAGCTGCTTTCAGGGCAAGGTGCTGGAGGGGGGTCCTGTGGAGGGTGGAGGTGCAGGATTGGTTGGCCCCAAGGAAGCTGGCACAGGCTGGCGGCGAGCAAAGAGGATACCTGACAAAGGGGCGAAGAGAGAGTGAAATGCAAACATAAACAGGAGAGGGTGGGACCCAAAACCAAAAAGGTGTCTGGATTCTTAGAGAACCACATCATCCCTTGCCACACACTACCGAGGACAAGTCCCTCCGGCCAGTGAGAAGCTTCTACGTCAATGTTGATACCCGTAAGTGGATAAACAATAAATACTAACGCAGAGACCCATGACAAAGCCGACATCCCATGGCCACCATGCCGCAGAGAGCATGCTGGGACCCCATGCCATGCAGACATTCTCTCTAGCCCATTTTAGTGGAACAATTCTCTGAACCCCCATGCATGTTCAGATACCCTCGAACCTCATGCTAGTAGAGAAAAATCTAAAATCCCCATGCCAGCCTAAACCCCAACTTCATGCCAGTGTAGATAGCCTATAGTACCCATACCAGTGTAGACCACCCCATTGATCTCTAGCGCCATGTTGATACTGCTGATGCCACTGCCTGCCAGATTGAGGGGCCCATCCAATCGCTCTTCTGTCCAGAAGAAGGCAGGGGAGTCACATTTTGGGGAGTGAGATTTTGCACTTATTCCTAAGGATAGCCCCCATTTCACTTGAATCCCTTACCATAACAATGTGGCTGTCTATAGGAGGATCTGTCTGTACCACCTCGAACATCCATCAAGCGAAATCTATCTTCCCTCAGTACATAAGCCCAAAACCCTTCACTAACAAGCCCTTCCTCACCCCTTAGAGGAACTTTGCCACGAGGCAGAAAACTGGGGGGTGCCCCCAGTCGGGGTGGGTCCACGGAGCCCATCAGCACAGCCTTCTTCTCTGGAGGCTCTTCTGGGGCCAGCTTCTCCCGTGCAGCCTCGAAGGCCAAGCCCACAGGTAGTGCTGGACGAGGGGGTGGAATCCCAGTCTCTTCTGGGGGGAGGGGAGAACAAGTCACTAGGCTCCTTTGGCCCAAGCTACCTGTGTTTGTATTTGATTCTCCTCTAGGCCTGGGACCAAAAGCGGTCACGCCGGCTGATAAACAGGTTAAGTCGCTCCTCCCATCCAGAGACTCTGAAGATGCGGAGAATAAGGGCCAGCATAGTGGTCTAGGCTGGTTTATGTCAGAGAATGTGCAAGCTCTTCTTGCTCTTTGTCCTTAAATAATCCAAGTTACCGGGGTAGCAAACTACATCCAAATGGGACCCCATGTGGACAGCTGTGGAATAAAGCTGCCATGAGGAACCTTCTCTTGAGCTTCAGACCCCACGTTTCTCACAACTTTCTTGACCTCAAGGCTCAGGATCACTAACTTAGAGATTCCAAAACCTAGCCCCATCAGATCTTACTGCTCTCATATCGCAACGCTTCTCACACCTGAGTCCCTATATTTTGATATTCCCTGTGTTTCAGTGCTTTCATAGAACTCAGAGACGCCATTTCCCAAACTCCGTCCCCTCCCCTCGCACCTTTCTTTACAGGGCTCGGGCTCAGTTTAGCGCACGCGTGGGCAGGCAAGCCTGTAGCAGAACCCTTGGCAGGACCGGGGCAGCTCGGGATCGCGGCCGGGGCGGGGCCATGACCCGAGGCGGGGCCAGGAGCTCCCCGAGGTGTCTGTCCTGCTAAGCTGAAGAGCGGGACCGCGGTGTAAGCCTGGCGACGGCCCTCACGGCGATTGCTGTCTATGGCAGCCTGGAGCTCCCCTGGGGAACTGAGTGCCCGCGTCTCGCACTCATATGGGTACAAATACTTCATGTACCTAAGGGCGGAGGGATGGGCTGTGGGAGGTTGAACCCGGGCGGATCGTCCCTCCCTCGCCCCGCTCTTCACTCCCCCGCTCCACCCAGCCCCTCTTGTTTTGCCCCAGGGCCCATGCCCTCTGCTGTCCTCACTGGGTGCGTAGCGTGAAGGCGGCAGAGGTGATGGTGGTTGGCAAACTGAGGCCGCGCGTGACCTCTCTCCACACTTTTCTGTTGATGACTTCTACCAGGCCACCCTTGGCTGTCACTAGGCGAAACAACGCATACAGGTCCAACACTTGTTTGGCCATGATGGGCACCCGATTCACTGGCGTCCCTGGTGTGAAGTGGGTAGAAAGTCAGGACACCAAGATTAGGCCTCGTCTGAGGTCATCTCTGGGGACTGAAGGTCATCTCCGTGAGGCTTGGGTAAGGACACAGCAACCGAAAGGACTGAAGGGAGGAGGAGTGGGAGGAAGGACAGGAAACTAAGACAAGAAATCAGCTCAGTTGTCCTGAAAGGGCCCGAAGGTAAATGGTTAGACTTTGTGGGCCAAAGGGTGCCTGTCACAGACACCTAACTCTGCAGCTGTATCCCTAGAACAGCCTTAGAAGGTATCTAAGAGGAGGGGCATGGTTGTGCTCCAGTGAAACTTTTATTCACAGGCTCTGAAATTAGAATCTCACAGCCTGAAAATGTTTTACCTCTTTTAAGTCTGTTTTCTAAATATGTAGAAACATGAAAAGCCATTCGAATAATCTACCAGACTGACAGATTCGGCCTGAAAACTAGTTCAATTTGCTGGGCAGACTGTAGGAAGAACTTCCGTCTGTGCTCAAGAGCTATATTCCCCAAAGCAGCAACCCTGGGAGGCTGCAGTAAGCCAGGGGACAGCAGATGCAGGAGAATCAGCTCCTGCCTGGGCCAGCCACCTCCTCAGCCTAGCCACCCCCGCCAGCTGGTCCTGACAAAGGGGCCTGTCTGAGCTGAGCGATGGGCCCCAGTTAATTCCTTACCGATCCCTGGCCCCTTCCACCAGCGCCTTTGGACCCGAACAATTAGCTGCGGCCTGATTAATGGGGGGAAATTATCGGCCCCGCGAGACCTCCTCCCCCTGCAGCCGAGCAGAGGGAGGCAGGGCCTGGGGTGTGGGCAGCGGGTCAGACCATACCACTCCGTTACCAGGAGAGAAGGTCCCCGAAGGGTGCAGAGAGGGAACACTAAGATTACCACGACCAAGTGTCCTTGGGGAGCAAGAAAGCCTGGGGTCCTCACACGGGGCTCTTAGGAAGGAAGGGACCAGAAAATGTTGCTGAGTGCTGGACTGGGGACTGGGGAGACTTGGGCCAGAAGATGTACTGGAGGGGGGCAGTGCGGACAGTTAATTAGCGGCTTATCAGGCTGCTTTCTGAGTGAGTTAATTAGCTTTGGAGAGAGAGATAATGAGTCAGTGTTCAGTCCCATGAATCTGGGGAGAGGCAGAAGTGATGGACTGCTGCCCACCCTCATCCCTCCTGAACCCCTTCTGTGTTCTTTCAACACTGAGGTTTTCTGGAGAGCAATTCCTTCTCTGTTGCCCAATTCATACGGCCTCAGGCCATCCTTCAGGAAAGCCTTCCTTCAGTCTAATCCTAGTCCTTTCTGCTGCAGAACAGGTAGGGGGTGCCCTGGCTAAGGGAAATGGAGTAGAGAAGGCTGGGGAGGGTTTACTGTATCCAACCAAGGATTCTGGTTGGTCCTAAGTACTGGGACCCTCCTCTCTCAAGTCAGTCCCAACCAGCTCTCCCCCCCCCTTCCTAATTGATCTCACACTCATTAACCTGCCTATGGGCTGGGCACTAATTAATCCCTGGTGGAGAAGGGAGGCAGGGTCAGAGGTTAAGGATGCTATCGAGAGCCCAAAGGACAGGCACCACCAACCTCAGGGCTCTGCAGGGAGGACCTCACCTGGGGACTACGCCTTGAGATCTCCCAGGGTGCCCCCCCAACACTTTACTTACCTCTCTTCTGCATGAAGCTAAACAGGTCATCCAGAAATTCCTTCCTCTTGGGGTCCGCATCGAGTTCATACAGCTGAGGAAGGACCAAGGTCATTCTCCACATCCACTGGCCCCTCCCTCCTGGAACCCCAACTCAGGTGGTATCTTGGACAAGAGTTCTTGGTGAAAGGGTGAATGGAACCTGAATGTGAACTCTCTGGCCTCAGACCCACTCCCAGGTGCAGGCAGGGTGCCTGAATCTAATATATTCGAGAGACCTGTCCTAGCTAGTGGTACCCTAGGTGGCTCAAACCTTGCATCTGACAAATATGGGGGTGGGGAGGGAACAGGAAGGCACTTCAGTGGCTTGGTCTGCTCTTCAGGACAGAGTCTCGACCATCCTGAGGATGGACATTTGGAGTCTCAGGACGGAAGCCAGGCTGGGGCTAAGCGCCACACCCAGAAGACTGATGAGTATCTGAAGCATTTATTCATTCCTCTTCATCTGTATAAGGACATCATGTATATCCTTGTGGGCCATGATACAAACTAGGGTGAGTTCAGGCAGGAAGGGAAGATCCTTATAGACGCCATCTTGTCTGATCCCCTTCCAGAGGTGGTTACTGTGTCTACTATAGAAGTTATCATACAGGCACTGGCTACATGACACACGGAATCTAAGATGTCAGAATATAAAGAATCTACTGGTCACCACCACCTCCAACATCACCTCCCAAGTCTAAAACGAACAGTTCTGGAGTAATGGAGTCATTGGTCCAGAGAAACAGTGTCTCAGCCTCTGCTGGCTGTGAGTAGCAAAGACAGTAACATTGTATCCCCCAATAACAACTCTCCAAGTACAACCCTCCCATAAGTATCAAACCCCAGAGACACAGCTTTGGACCACACACATGACCCCAAGTTCTAAGTCTCACATGGGTACCTACAATGACACCCACACTTCCTCAGTCATAGGCCAGAACAAAGCCCTAAAGAAACAGCCACTAGAAATCTCCAAGGTAACAAGGTCCTGAGTGACACTCACGGTTTTACACTAATGCCACAGAACACCAGCACTAGAAAATACCCCAAACCAACCCCCTATGAGTAACACCATGAGAACGGCACACCTGGAAACCACAGCCCTGAGTAACGATGGTGACAGCCTGGCCTACTGTCCCTAGAATAACACCGGAAGGGTTCAGATAAGGTACATAAAGACCTGTAGTGCCCATTCTGCACAGGGGCCTCCGTTACACTGCAGCTGAAATGACCAGCACAAGCTGGGAGCTGACACCCGGGAATTTAGGCTAGGGGGGAAAAACTGGATGGCAAAGAAGTGTGGCAGGAAAGAGGGCGGGCATACCAGCCTGCAAAAAGGAGAAGCAACCTCTCTCCTCCGTCCAAAGACAGTGGACAGTGTGAGACTCTCTCTCTGGTCCTTGTCATTTGTTATGAAAGGGCAGCTAGGGTCGTGTTGCCTTGGGTTCCTCAGACTCCAGGTCTCCCTCCCGCAAAGGCCCTCACACTCACTCTGCCTCCATTTCAGACTCATCAATGGCCTCCAAGGGTCAGTTCCCATGTTTCTGGGATCTCCTATACCTCTTAATGAATTCTGTGCACTTTCCCCATGTTTCCATGGGTGTCTCTCCTGACTTATCACTATCTGTCCTCCAGTCTTCTCGCTCTCTGGGTCTCTGTTTTACATCCTACAGAGGCTGGTAGGGATGTGTGGACCGCTTTTGTCAGTGGGGAGGAAGGAGGGACAGCCTGGCAGTGATGGTTCCTACCTGCTTGAACTGTTCCTCATAGGTCCACTCATGTGGTTGGAGTCCAGGGGGCTGGTTGGAAGGAGAGTTGGGACACCGGGCTTCTGGATGGCTCTTCTCCACTGCCTCCTCTTCTGCTAAGGGTGCCTCTCCCTCCTCATCTTCTTCAGCGTCCTCCTCTTCGTCAGCCCTAACCTCTCCTAAAGCCCCCTCAGCCTGTAGGGTCCGGGCGCTAAGCAGAGGAGGCTGTGGAAGCGGTAGGCGTGGAGGGGCCAAAGGCCCCACCCCTTGGGCCAGCCGAGCTGCCTGCTGCCTCTGCAGGGCCTCCATTACAGCTTCCAGGCGCAGTCCCCCTGCTGGGGGGGTTCCTGGTACCAGGCGGGGCCCTGAGGAAAGGGCCGTCTGTGGGGAAGGGAATTATGAGTACTGGGCCTCGCTGCACCCACACCCTACGACGAAAGGGTAGATGCGCATGGATTCAGGGGCATACATGGAGCTCTAAGGAAAGGGCAAATAGATCCAACTGAATAGAGACAGAGGGATAGAGGGAGCAAAGGGACAAGAGGCCAGACATGGTCAGAGACTGAGAATAGGAAGAGGCCAAGCAAATTGGAAAGAGTAACAGGAACCAAGGAAGAGTGGTGCAGAGAGATGGGACGCACACACACACACACAGGCACACACACGTACACACAGACACAATGACAGGGAGATACGAAGACAGAGACTTGAGGAGAGATCGGTGGGGAGACAGAGGCTGAGGAGAACCAAGGAGGAAAGGGAGGGTTGGAGGGAGGGAGAAAGGGAGGGAGGGAAGGAGGGAGGGAGGGAGGGAGACAGAGACAGACAGACAGAGAGAG
>NC_022031.1:37889892-37901033 GCF_000317375.1 Microtus ochrogaster
CACACACACACACACACACACACACACACACACATCACATCACATCACATCATGTATTGTCCTTATTTCATTTGCTTAGCGTGCCCTATTATGAGTCAGGCACTGTTCTTGCTGCTGGGGAGTCAGTCAGTAAGACTATGACAGACAAAGCCACACCCTTCATGATGCTCATTTGAGCTGGGAGCCAGGAACTGAGCAGACATTACGCCAGGTGGAGACAAGAACTAAGACAGAAAGTAAAAATAGAATACGGAATGATAGCTGTAGTTTAGATAACCTGTCAAAGATTCCCTCCAGGAAAATGACTGGATCAGAAAAACCAAAGTACAGGGCAAGCCCATCAGGGGAGGAGCAAGGTCCTGAGTGAAGAGTATGCATGACTCATTGTAGACAAAGCAAGGTGGTTATAGCTACAGGAGGCAAAAGAGGGAAAGAAGGCAGCAAGGACCAAATGTGGGCAGCTTCAAGAGTCATGGTTAGAACTCAGGCATGTCGCAGTGATGGGATAACATTGGGGGGAGGGTGGGGGTGGTAGCAGAAACACACCCAGTATTAAAAGGTTTGCATGGGATGCTTTGCTTAGAGTACATTTCACGGATGCAAACACAAAAACGGGGTGTACATTAGAGGGTTATGGCAGTAGTTCTGGAAGATGCCCACGGCTGGGGTAGGGCTGGCAGAAAGCTACGCTTCACCTGAATTGCATGATGAAGGTATGTGTACACGCTGCCTCCCGCAAAGGGTGATGTGTGAGCTACATGTCCCTTCCTCCAGGCTCCTGTCTCAGCTGCGTTCTACCTGAAGACACCAAGGAAGATACCAACTAGACAGCCCCTGACTGACGAAGGATGCTGGGCACAAACCACATAGATGGAAACCCTGACAGTGCTGCATGCAATGTAAGAAGAAAGTTAACGCTGCTGCTCCCAAGCCAAAGGAAGTCAGACTCTAGAAGAATCTAGCAGCACCTGGAGCATAAACTTTCACCTGTGGCACAAGGCTTCAACATGTCGGTCCGTCCTTTTCTATCTTCCAGGAGAAGTTCTTCTAGGAACACATTTGGATGGGGTCATCAGAGGACAAAGCCACAGGCCAGGTCTCAAACACCCACCTCTGGAGATATGCTTCCTATGGGCGGTATTTTCTCTTTTATAACACAGCAGCCTTAGATGGTGTTTTCTGTCCACCCAGCCGCTTCTCCTGTCCCTGGTAGCCATTTGGCTCTTAAGAGCTTCAGGGAGCCATCCAAATTGCTTTCTCTAGGAAATTCTGGAATCCTGGCATTTCGGAGATAAGGGCACCGAGCCTGATACTGGATAGAGAAAGATGTGACTGTTCTGGTGGAGCAAAGAACCCACTCATAAGACTGGCTTCAAGGACCACAGTGTAACAATAACTCTTATCGTAGCCCACAAAATTCCTGACAGCGTGTGTGTGTCTGTTTGAGAGAGAGAGAGAGAGAGAGAGAGAGAGAGAGAGAGAGAGAGAGAGAGAGAAGAAGATAAAATACCTAAGAAAGAGGGAGAGAGACAGAGAGCTGAAAAGAGACAGTAAGATGGGTTGAGAGAGACGCGGGAAGACCGACGCAAAAGGAGAGAGAAAAGACTAGAAAGAGTCAGAAAATAAAGGACACTGACGGAAAAACGGGATAGAAAGGTAAAAGATGAGAATCAAGAATCGAAGAGGTACAGAAAGAGGGCAGCAGTGGCTGGGTGTGGGACAGGTACAGT
The DNA here is from genome assembly GCF_000317375.1 of Microtus ochrogaster. Lineage (NCBI taxonomy): Eukaryota > Metazoa > Chordata > Mammalia > Rodentia > Cricetidae > Microtus > Microtus ochrogaster. The sequence continues at coordinate 37,891,623 of NC_022031.1, forward strand.
ACCAGACGGGCATGAGGCCGCGGGTCACTGCGCCTGGATCTCGGGCTCTGGTCGCTCTGCAGCTACACTCACCTGCCTGGCACCGCCCGAAGCCCCCGGTGTCTCCACGGCGGCCCCTCTGCCCCACCGCCTTTCGGGCGGCTCCTGTCTTTCTGGGTTCCCTGCGCAGGGTCCCCCGCTGTGCGCTCCAGCCGCCTTGCGCTCTTCTGACCGCGGTGCGTTTACTGGCGGTCGCTCGGCTGCCTGCGGTCCCGGGGGCGGGACCCGAGTCCAGCAGGGCGGGCGCTGGCGGGAGGGCTCAGCGGGGGAGGCCAGGGTGGGCTCAGTCCCTCTTAGCCCCCCAACAGGTGTCTCCCACCTTCCTTACAGCCAGACCCAAGGGAGGGGGCGCCGGAGAGCTATGGGGAAATCACGCATGGGAGAGTAAGGAGTCCACAGCTAATAAACTCCGACGCATAGCCCCGCCCAGCCTCACAAGTGTCCCCCCAAATCCACAATCAGTGCCCTCCGTTCACACATTAACACATCTTGTCACAAGTTCAGGCCCAACCTTACACATTCCGTTTAAAGGTCACTAGAGGGGTCAAGGGCCTGGGCAAACTGTGATCACACAAAATCACTCTGCAGGATGTTGGGGTGAATTTGGAAAACCTGGCCAGAACAGAGTTTCCCCTCGCGCCTTGCTCACGTGTCATCGCCAAGAGCAAGAGTGTGCCAGTTTGTGTACAGGTATGCACAGGCCAGTGGCCCTATGTCTGTGCCCTTACACACTCAGAGGTCTCTGGGTTGCCTGCACACCCACACTGGAATATACACTCCATAGGAGATATACAGACATAGACACTTCTCTTTTTAAAAACCTCATTCGACATTCTTCTAAGGATTTCCAAGCATGCATGAAAGAGAGAAGAGTATAATGACTCTTGATTTCTCATTGTTTATACCAGGGATCAGCAGTTTGCCTACACACACATTCTCCACTCAGGTGTCCCTGACTTTCAAATCTGTGTGTCCAGACCCCTTGAGCCAACTGCCCTGGGCCTATCCTACCCCACCAGTTCTCTGATTGGGGAGTCCTGACTGGCAGGTCACAGTTTCTCCTCTGAGGAAATACATACTGGGTCAGATGGAAGTATGTAATTGTACCTGGGTCTGGTGGGCACAGAAATGTAATCCTAGCTACTTGAGAGGCTTAGGCAGAAGGATCACCAAGACAAAGGCCTGCCTGAGCAACAGAGTGAGTTCAAAGTCAGCCTGACAATCTTACCGGAAGCAATCTACAGATTCAATACAATGTCCAGCAAAATTATTCACAGATCTTGAAAGAACAATACTCAGCTTCATATGGAAAACCAAAAGAACCAGAATAGCCAAAATAATCCTACACAATAAAGGAACTTCTGGAGACATCACAATCCCTGACTTCAAACTCTACTACAGAGCTACAGTACTGAAAACAGGCTGGTATTGGCACAAAAATAGACCGGAGGACCAATGGAACCTAATCAAAAACCCAGATATCAATCCACACACCTACGAACACCTGATTTTTGACAAAGAAGCAAAAAATATGAGAAAAAAGAAAGTATATTCAACAAATAGTGCTGACAAAGACCTCAACATAAAGCCAACCACACTGAACCTCATAGTAAGTGGTCAGTACACTTGAACGCATTAGCACAGGAGACCACTTCCTAAATATAATCCCAGGAGCACAGACACTGAGAGAAACAATTAATAAATGGGACTTCCTAAAACTGAAAAGCTTCTGTAAAGCAAAGGACATAACCAACAAGACAAAACAACAGCCTACAGAAAGGAAAAAGATCTTCACTAACCCCACATCAGACAGATCCCACATCCAAAATATACAAAGAACTCAAGAAACTCATCATCAAAAGAACAAATAATTCAATTTTAAAAATGGGGTACAGACCTAAACAGAGAACTCTCAACAGAGGAAACTAAAATGGCTGAAAGACATTTAAGGAAATGTTTAACATCCTTAGTCATCAGAGAAATGCAAATCAAAAAACAACTCTGAGATTCCATCTTACACCTGTAAGAGTGGTCAAGATCAAAAACACTGATGACAACTTATGCTGGAGAGGCTGTGGGGAAAAGGGGAACACTTATGCATTGCTGGTGGGAATGCAAGCTGTTACAACCCCTTTGGATGTTAATGTAGTGATTTCTCATAAAATTAGGAAACAACCTTCCTCAAGACCCAGTAATACCACTTTTGGGTATATACCCAAAGGATGTTCAATTGTGCCACAAGAACATGTGCTCAACTATGTTCACAGCAGCATTGTTTGTCATAGCCAGAACCTGTAAACAACCTAGATGCCTCTCCACCTAAAAATGGATAAGGGAAATGTGGTACATTTACACAATGGAGTACTACACAGCAGAAAAAATAATGGCATCTTGAAATTTGCAGGCAATGGAAGGATCTAGAAAACATCATGTTGAGTGAGGTAACCCAGACCCAGAAAGACAAATATAATATTTACTCACTCATAAATGTTTTTTTCAAACATAAAGCAAAGAAAACCAGCCTACAATTCACAATCACAGAGAACCTAGACAACAATGAGGACCCTACGAGAGACATATGTGGATCTAATCTACATGGGATATAGAAAAAGACAAGATCTCCTGAGTAAATTGGGAGCATGGGGATCATGGGAGAGTGTAAAGGGGGAGGGGGAGATAGAGATGGGTGAGGGGAAAAATATTAGCTCAATAAAAACAATTTAAAAAACAAACAAACAAAACCAAAGTCAGCCTGAGCAACCTGGTGGGGTCTGTTTCAAGATAAAAAGTAAGAAGGCTAGAAATGTAGTTCAATGGTAGGGTACATAGCCACCACGCCCAAGGTTCTAGGCTAAAGCCCCAGTATCAGGAAGGGAAAAATTACTTCTTGGATTTTGGGAATAGGAAAGGAAGGAGCGTATTGGTAGTTACTCATTTGGCATTTAGCAAATTATCATTCTCCCTGGCTTAGAAACTTGAAACAAAAAAATGCTTATTTTCTCATATTTTTGTGAACAGAGATTCAAGAATGGTTCTCTCTCTCTCTCTCTCTCTCTCTCTCTCTCTCTCTCTCTGTGTGTGTGTGTGTGTGTGTGTGGTGTGTGTGTGTCCTTGCTGATGAGGTTTTAAAATTATTTTATGTGTGTGTTTGTTCTGCCTGCATGCCCATTTATGCACCACATACATGCCTAGTATCTAGGAGGCCAAAGAGGTCACCAGATCCCCTGGAACTGGAGTTATAGATGGTTATGAGCCACCATGTGAATGCTGGGAATGGAACCTGGGTCCCCTGGAAGAGCACTCAGTGCTCTTACCTCTCCAGACATCTCTCCAGCTGCCATGTGAGGTTTTTTGTTAGTTATTTTCCGGGTCACTGTGGCACAATACCAGACAAAAGCAACCCAAGGGAGAGTTGGTTTGGCTACCCTGGTCCATTGTAGCAGGGATTTTGTTGGGGCAGGAATGTGAGGCAGCTGGTCACACTGTATACTCAGTCAAGAGGTAGAGAGGAGGGGCTGGAGAGATGGCTCAGTGGTTAAGAGCATTGCCTGCTCTTCCAAAGGTTCTGTATACAATATTCTGTCTGCGTGTATGCCTGCAGGCCAGAAGAGGGCACCAGACCTCATTACAGATGGTTGTGAGCCACCATGTGGTTGCTGGGAATTGAACTCAGGACCTTTGGAAGAGCAGGCAGTGCTCTTCTTAACCTCTGAGCCATCTCTCCAGCCCTTCCTTTTAAATTTTTGATTTAACTTATAATATGTAAGAGTATTTCGTGTGCATGTATGTGTGCTTATTGCAATCATGCAGGTGCCCTCTGAGTCCTGAAGAGGGCATCAGATCCCTTTGGAGCCACAGTAAACCACCTGGTGTGGGTGCTGAGAACAATTCAGATCCCCTTCAAGAGTAGGAAGCACTCAACCATGAAGTTAGCTCCCCAGCCGGTAGGCTTTGTCTCTTGAAGGACAAGGTGTCAAAAAATGTTCTCAGATTGGGATAAGCTGGGGAGATAAAGTTAGATGAGAGCTTACTGCAGAAGCATGAGGACCTGAGTTCATTCCCTAGAACCTATATGAAAAACCAAGAGTAATGGCACTTGTCAGTGGTCCCAACCCAGGAGGCAGACAGGAGGATCCCTGGGACTTTCTGACCCATGGGTCTGGCTGAGTTGGTGAGCTCCAGGCTCAGCGAGAGGCCTTCTCTCAAAAAATGGGGTAGAGAAAGACTGAAGAAGACACTCTGAGTAGATCTCTGGCTACACATAACGCGCACACACACACATGCACACACACATGCACACACACATACACACACAGATGCACACACAGAGATGCACACACACACATGCACACACACATGCACACACACAGATACACACACACAGATACACACACACACAGATACATGCCCACACCTACACTCATATGCATGAACACACACACCCCTCCTGACATGCAGACTCTTACTGGTGCAACTCAGTGGTATAGAATTTGCCTAGTGTACTTGAGGTCCTGGGTTCAACCTTCAGCACTGTACACACACAAACACACACACACACACGCACACACACACACATGCACGCACATGAGGAAGTATTTGGAACCCACTGCAGAAAGGATGTTACGTGTTGCTGTGTTAAAGGAGAGACTCACTAGGAGAAATTGAGGGAAGGAAAGCTATATGGGTATTAGTAAGAGCTTCGACATTAGAACAGCCAGTGCAGATATCCTGAGGTGGAGGGGTGTCTGATGGGTTGAAAGAAAATCAGAGGCCACGGGCTGGCAGTGGGCATCTGGGGGTGAGTAGCTGGAAATTTGGTCACAGGTCACTTTGGCCTTGGGGTAGAGCGGTGGAAAAAGAGGAACCAAATGAGATGGAAAGCCAGTGAGAACGTCTCAAAATGAATGTCTGCTTCTAGTTTTTGTGAGGCAGCTCCACTATAGCGGCAAGCATGATTAATAGATGATGGTATCCTGAACCAGACTTATAAGAACGGAGATGGCAAGAAATGGTTAGAATCTGCATATTGTTTTATTGTTGTTTCAAGACAGGATCTTCCTATATATCCCAGCCCAGTCCAGAATTCATTTTGTAGGACAGGCGGGGCCTGGACTCAGAATTCTCCTGCTTTTGTGTGCTAGGATCACAGGCTTCTGCATACCCACCGTGTGCCACCATGCCCAGTGAGGTCTGGATATGTCGTCAAGATAAAACTGAGGATTTGTAGATGGACTGAATGTGGGTTGTGAGACCATCAGGATTTCAAAGCGTTTAGTCCAAGACAGCAAATACTGCATGGTGGTGGGGTCACATAGGATCGGGAGAGAAACCAGTTTGCTTTGGACATTCTGAGTTTGAGATGCCTATTAAATCACCAAGTAGAGATTTCGAGTAAAGAGACTAAGACATCCAAAACTGAAGCTTGGGGAAGAGATTTAGGCTAACACAGACATAGGAGTCAACATACGTAGATGTAGTTCTGGGAACCCCTCAGAAGAGGGGGAGTACGGCCCACAGAATCAACTAAGCAAGGCTCATAGGGTCTCATCGCACAGAGACTGAAGTGTCAATCATGAACCTGCATGGGGCTGAGCTAGGTCCTAGGCATATATGTTATGGTTGTGTAGCTCGGTGTTCTTGTGGGTCTCCCCCAACAGTGGGAATAGGGGGGTGTCTCTGACACTTTTGTCTGCTATTGGGACCCTTTTCCTTGTACTGGGTTGCCTCGTCCAGCCTTGATATGAGTCTTATTGTAACTTGTTATGTGTTTGGTTGATACCCCTAGGAGACCTGCTGTTTTCTGAAGGGAAACGGGAGGAGGAGAGGATCTGGGGGAGAGGGAAGGTTGGGGACCAGGAGGAGTGGAGAGAGGGACAACTGGGGTTGGGTGTATTGCACGAGAGAAGAAAAGATATGTAGATGTTACTTATTTGAGTGTATGTTGTGTGCATCCTCTGAAGTCAGGGGATGACATGGGTTCCGCCCACTTTCTGCCTTTTCCCCTTGAGACAGGGTGTGTCTCTGAAGTAGGCTGTGGACTGGCAAACCCCAGCAACAACCTTATCTACACTGTTCACATCACTGGGGTTATAGGCACAGCGTGGCTAATGCCCCGCTTTTTACAAGGGTGTTCGGATCTGAATTCAGGCCCTCATGCCTTTGTAGCATGTACTTTTACTTCCTGAGCCATCTCTTCAGCCCTGTAGATGGCATTTAAAGTTATAAAGATCTGTACATAAGTTTAAAAAAAACTATCAATAAAGAAAAAATGTCCTTGAGGCCAAATTTTAGGAATTTCTAAACAGGAGTTGAGGACCACAAGACTACCTCAGTGGTAGAACATGAGCTTAGTGTGTACAAGACCTTGGATTTGAACCCAGTATCAATAGAAAAGGTAAGACCTTTGAAATGACCACTGGCTTTAACAACAAAAATGGTGGTGACTGGGAGGAGAGTTCTTTATAAGATGTGTGATGGGGGCTGGAGAAATGGCTCAGTGGTTTAAGAGCATTGCCTGCTCTTCCAAAGGTCCTGAGTTCAATTCCCAGCAACCACATGGTGGCTCACAACCATCTGTAATGAGGTCTGGTGCCCTCTTCTAACTTACAGATATACACACAGACAGAATATTGTATACATAATAAATAAATAAGTATTTATAAAAAAAAATAAGATGTGTGATGGGCTATTTGGACCTCACTGAGATACATGTGTTCCTAGACTAGAGCCAGAGCTGGGTACCATGTAGGGGAAGACCCCTAACGATCGAGAGAGACTTCAGCCAGGGCTTGTCACAGCCAACATGGTGGTAGTGAGGGCTGGGGGAGGGTATCAAGATGGCCAGTTTGCCTGAGTTTCACATTCATTCAGAGTCACACATTTAAACTGTTGATGCTTTTTGTTGCTGAGATCCTTAGGAAAGAGTGTCTTTTGGCCCGGTCTGCCTGTGCACGGTGCCTGGTGCCCACCCCCATGCAAAGGCTCCCCTAGGTGCTGGTAAAAGGCAAACCAGAGCAGAGGTCCTCTTGTTCCACATAGAGTTGCACTCCATATTCTGGGAGCCCCCAAAAAGCTAGCTGAGAATGTTTCAACTCAAATGTGGGAGTATAGTGCCACCCCATGGCCATGTATGGTTAAGTTCTCAGGACCATCCTCAGAACTGAACTGGCAAGAGCAGTAGTCACACCTCACACGATTCAATTCCTCATATTACAAAACAGACCTCTATAGATGCAACCCAGCCAGCAGGAGACTCAGGGCCCTCTAGGGTTGTGGTCAGTACAATGCTAGCCTAGTATGCATCAAGTTCTCTGGCCTTAATCCTCAGCCCTAGGAAGGAGAGGCAGGAGGATCAGGATTTCAACTTCATATAGTAAATTCAACACATCTTGAGCTTAAAAAAAAAATAAAAGCTGCATATGGTGGTGCTCACTTTTAGCCCCAGCACTCAGAAGGGAATGACAGGCAGATTTCTGAGTTCCAGGAGGCCAAGGTAGTATAGTATAGTATAGTATAGTATAGTATAGTATAGTATAGTATAGTATAGTATAGTATACTGTAAGTAAGTATACTTATTGTATAGTAAGACCTTACTCCAACACCACCCACCTCTACAAAAGCTGACTCCTAGGTAATTCTTTAAAACACATTCAAATGTATAGTCCCTTCTGTCCAGAACAAGTCCTGCAGACCGGACTGCACAGGAGGTTTTCTTCAAGTGTCCCAGGAGGCTGAGGTCTTTCCTGATATTCACACACACAGGAAACGAACTGTTTAACAAGTTTTATTGACAGAGACAGACAGGTAGACAGAGAATGTAACAGAAATGTCTGGAAACGGAGGGGTATGCACATACACTAAAGGCTTTTTTGGGCTCGGGTGGCTCCTTGGACCCAGGATTCCTTCTCCAGGCCCTCTCCTTGGGGGCAGGCCCGGGGCTGAGGCCAGCATTTTCCGTACAACCCCAACAGGGATCTCTGAGATGGAAGACCTTCTCTTCAGCATTCTGTACATTGCTCTGGGTGGCTGAGGACGTGGAAGAGAAGCCCGAGGGCAGTTGCATAGCAGAGGAGTGGAATGGAGCTAAGGCATATGGTGGGGGAAGGGGAGATGAAGGGAAGGACATCACGGCTGCCGGTGAAGGGGGCCTCCCAGGGCAGCTCCACTTTTCCTTCGCCCGAAGTCACTACTGGATTGGGGCATCAGAGTGAGGAAGAATGTAACATCCACCCCAATCCTTAATCCCAGAGCCCTGAATGCCAGCAGGAAGCTCTGGAAAAGCCTGAGTCAGCGAGTCAAGCTTGTGATAGGTGTTCAGATGTGACCGGCCCCCTTGGTATATATATGTAGGGACCCTCTCTGGATGGATGGGAGTGCATGACCTTACAGTACATACAAATCTTAGCATCTCTATGCGTCTCATTTGCTCCCAAAGAGCTGTATCTGGATATATAACTATGTATGTCCTTCCTCATACAGCAGGAACTTAATATGTGTGGTATATGCTGCTGTCGGTGCACATGAGTTCCAGCAAGTAGATGAGTGTGGTCCTGCCCGCTCCTGTCCATCCACAGGTCTTCCTCAGTCCTGGCTGGTCAGGGGTCTTGGCCAAAGAGGTAGGTGGTGAGCTCAAGCCGGAGGCCCCGAGCGTAGGAGCGAAGGGTATAGAAGAGAGTGAGGAAGTCCTGGGTGCTGAAGACAGTGTCAGCCAGGGCAAACGCCAACGTGGACGGGATGACACCCCGGCCGTACTCCACCATCCATGTGTTTGGTCCCCACTCCACAGCCGTTGCCTCTCCAGGGCCGTGCACAACTGTCTCTCCTGGGGACAGACAGGAAGGATCCTCGTGAGGAGCCCAGCCCTGCCCTTTCCACGGCCTATGCACTCTCTACGTAGAGGTGAGGAATGAAAAGACAGTTTCGAGAAAGGAAAACAAAAACCAAAACCCCATTGGCCTGGCTGTCTAATCAGAGGGGGAAGAGAAACACACACACACACACACAAACCCGCCCACTTCTAAATAACCTATGGCACCACCTGGCCCATGTCCTCTCTTGGGGAAGACTATGGAGGGCTATCCCACCCAGCTACAGGCTAATATACAGAAGCCATGGGCATCCGCATTCCCAAGTCTCACTCATATAAAACAGAAATACTGTTAACCCCTGAGCTGGGCTAATTTGAAAGGGCGCGTGCTACAAGGCTTGCTAGGCTTTTCTGAGAAACGCAGCTGTTCAATCACAAAGTTTAATGATTACCCTTACACTGGCAAGTCCAAACCTTTTCTTTTATATGGATGCAGAGGTCCGTTTAAAAAAACAACAGGAGCCGGGCGGTGGTGGCGCATGCCTTTAATCCCAGCACTCGGGAGG
>NC_022031.1:37901133-37903841 GCF_000317375.1 Microtus ochrogaster
TCTGTGAGTTCGAGACCAGCCTGGTCTACAGAGCTAGTTCCAGGACAGGCTCCAAAACCACAGAGAAACCCTGTCTCGAAAAACCAAAAACAAAAAAACAAAACAAAACAAAACAAAAAAACAGGAGTTGGAGAGATGGCTCAGTGTTAAGGGCACTTGGCTGCTCTTCCAGCCGACCCAGCACCCACATGATGGGTCACAACACTTTCTAACTCCAGTCTCAGGGATCAGACGCCCTCTTCTGGCCTTTGAAAGCACCAGGCACTGACTGAAGAGGTGCAACAGACACACAAAAAGGCAAAACACCCACACGCGTAAAAGTAAATAAACATTTGAAAAACATCAACAAAATTACAAAACCCGCAACTGTCTCACTACGTTAAAAATAAGGATGGGAAACTATTAGAGTATCTCCCAAACAATTGCTGGAATAATGTCTGTGTAAAATCAGCCCCCTAGGAGGGGAAACTGCCTTGTTTTGTTTCCCTTTAACAAATGAAAGCGACAGGGTTCCTCCTCAGGTCTATCCTAACCAAACACCTGTGGCTTACCGGAGGGAAAGAAGGATATCTGGGTGGGTAGGCCTTCTCGGGACGCCCTTTCCTCGCATTCTCGGCCTTTCCCTAGTCTAGAGGACGCCTCCTCGGACAGAACTTCCTTACCTGGGTAGAAGACCTCACTTTTCGTGGTGCCCTCTCTCCACTGGTGGAAGGTGCCAGAGATGATGGTGTCAGAAATCTCAGCCCAGTATCGCCCTGAGTGACAGTAAAATAGACGCCGCCCATCAGGGTATCCTAGTCAACACACCGCCCAGCCAAACCTCAGAATAGAGGGCATCGGCCCTCGAACAGCCCCAGCCTCCCAACCCGGCCCACCGCCAGCACTGACCCGAATGGCCACGGGAGCCCAGGGCGGTGCCGAAGAGCAGCACGTACTCAGACAGCGAGGCGTGCAAAAGACACATGGCGCCCATCCAGCCGCCCGCGTTCACAAACACCCACTGCAGCTCCTCATCCGGCAGCACATGGCCTGGGTGCAGCCTCCGCAGCTCCACGATCAGCCGAGAGAAGGCCAGCTCATGGTCCAGTCCTGATGCAAAGAGGAGTGGCGTGGGTGGGACCAGTCCTCGGGGCTCGGCGGGGAAGGAGCCCTCGGGAAACGCGGCTCCGAGCCGCTCCAGGCCGGCCCACCCGGCTCCCCGCCCTCACCCGCTCACCAGCGTACTGTCGAGCAAGCTGCGCTATCTCTTCTCGCTGGAAGACGAAGCTCTGCGTACCCAGCCATAGCCAAACGGCCTGGGTCAGCACCGCGACGGCAGCCAGAAATAGGGCGATCCATGCCCACCGCCGGCCCAAGGCCCACTGCATCCCGGCGGGCCTCCTGGCACCACCAGCGTAGGAGACAGCTACGGCTTCAGGCTAAGCACATACAGACTCAAAAACCTCTGCCCACGGTCGCCCCCGCCGCCATGGTACGGCTCGCCTGGGCCAATCGGAACGTCCGGGGCACCTAGCACCGCCCTCTGGATTGAACCATTTTATAACGGGGAGAGCATAGGTTGGGTGGCGCGGTCCAAACGAGAGGTGAGGGGGCGGGACCGTGCCTCCTGGCTGTAGCCCTAGAGTTTTCTGTCCTGGTGCCCCCCGGCACCACACTCTGTGTGGGAGAGCTGCGGGGAGACCCAGAATGGACTGATCCACCTGGACTGGCTGTTCCAGAAGTAGAACTTTCTAGGACTCGTGATTGCTAGCACAGAAGCGGGGAGTGCCACTGGGAAAGGCCACGTGAAGTGTTTATGAGATAAGTAAGGGCTTTTGCTGCTGATGGGAAGCATTCCAGGAGTCAAAGAGGTAGGAGTATGTAGATACATTTGTAGATAAGGTCTCACAACGTAGCCTTAGCTGGCCTGGAACTCGCTGTGTAGACTAGGCTGACCTCTAACTCACCGGGAGCCTCCTGCCTCTCTGCCTTTCCTGTGCTGGGATTAAAGGCGTGCACCACCATGCTTCTTTAGAGTAGTGTTTTCTCTGAGCCTACAGTTAGTTTATTCAGTTTATTCTATGTTCTGAAGCACAAAAATGCGAAAGGCCTTGTAAACCGATAAATTTATCCACTGGGGAGCTATGGGATTCAATTTTGCCACAGAATGGTACTGGACTTCATTTGGAGGGGAGCAAAATTGGACTAGGGTCCAAGTAAGAGACCCGTTAGTGCTACCTAGAGAGATCTTGTTTCACTAAACAAATTAACTAACTCTGGGCACTGCCCAGATGTCTCAGTATTTAAGAGCATATATGGGCAGCTTTATCTGTAACATTAGAATAAACGAATACAAAGTATCTGCTTCATAGCCCATACGTTTATTATGATGAGATTAGTGCCTGGAACATGGTTAGGATTATGTGTTAGTTAGAAAAAGACAACATAAGGCTGAGAGTGGTGGCACACATCTGTAATCCTAGAACTTGGGAAGTAAAGGCCCAAGGATCAGTAGTTCAAGGTCACCCTTAACTACAGAGTCAGCATAGGTTACAGGAGACAACAAGAACAGCAACAGAAACCATAAAGAACTAGAAGAAATTAGACTTATACACAGAAGTGAGGGAATGAAGGATCACAGTAGTCAAATGTAACGGAGGGATTCAGGAAACACATGGAAATGCCGATCAGATTCTTCAGTAGGAGTATACAGCAGGGACGTTTATATA
>NC_022031.1:37903941-37928264 GCF_000317375.1 Microtus ochrogaster
ATATATATTTAACTTTAGTTTATGTGAATTGGTGTGAAGGTATCAGATCCCCAGAAACTGGAGTTACAGACAGTTGTTAACTGTCATGTGGGTGCTGGGAATTGAACCTGGGTCCTCTGGAAGAACAGCCAGTGCTCTTAACCGCTGAGCCATCTCCCCAGCCCTGCAGCGACATTTCTTTTTGCTCTCGAGCAATCAGAGTACATTCCACAAGCTCCACTATAGTCAGATAGGGCCATGTGCCATGCAATTTTCTTCTGGACAGTAAAATGGGAGCAGAAACACCGTATAACATTTCCAGGTCTAGTTTCTAAAAGCATGTGACCTCTTGGGGCTGGAGAGATGACTCAGTGGTTAAGAACACTGCTGCTCTTCCAGAGGACCCTGTTTGATGGCCAGCATGCTCATGGTGGCTCACAGCTGTGCGTAACTCCAGTTCCAGTGGTGCCGACGCTGGCCTCTGTGGGAACTGCACACACATGGTGCACCGACATACATGCAGGTAAAACACCAATACACATAAAATTTAAAAGACCGTGAAATTCTATCACACCTCTTTTTTCTTTTCACCTTTGGCCAGTTAAAAAAGGCCTATTGTTGTGTGACGAAATGTCTCCTGGAGAGGCACAAAACACAAGTCTACTCACCCCAGATAGGGAACCCACGGCAGACCAAAGTACAAAACCCACCAAAATCCAATTTGATGAACCAATGAGTTTTATTGGGATTACTTGCAGGAGAAAAAAATGACTAAAAGACAGTTGCATCACCAAAGCCCACTCCAACAGGATTGACATCTCAAAAAAGCTGGGCATCTGAAGCACACTGCAGTCTACAGACAGTTCAGCAGGCTGGAGAGCGTCGTTTCCAAGTAACTCAGTTAGTTCAAATCTCTTCCAGGCAGCTTAGCTGCTTCTGCTTCTTCCAGGAAACTGGTCTACTCTTCAGAGTTTTCTTTGCAGCTCAGCTTCACTTTAGCTAAGAGAGACACCCAGCTTTTATTGCTTACTATGGCAAGGCAGGGCCTAGTGAATTTGGTAGGTTTCAGGGACTTCCTGAAACTGGTTTGAGTTGTTTACCTTCTTGCTTAAGGAGCTTCCTGCAGGATGGGACGTTTTAATCCCAGGAGGAAACTGTTACACAACACCTATCATGATGTCTGCTCTTGTCTGTCAACTTGAGTACATGTGGAATTTACTAAAACCCAAATGATTGGGCACACCTTTGAGGGTTTATTATTATTATTATTATTATTATTATTATTATTATTGTTAATTAAATCAGTTGAAGAGGGAAGACCTACTTCTAAGCTGGATGTTTGAGGTAGGACGATAACTGTGAATCTGGACCACACCTTCTATTGGCAGCCTATATAAAGGACATGGAGGCAGAAAGCTTGCTCTCTCATTTCTGCTTGGTCACTCTCGATGGCAAGTCCATTCCTTCACTGGCATTAGAGCCTACTTTGGATTCCAGTGTATTTTGAAGACCAGAGGAGACATTCAGCCTTGTGGACTGAACACTTACTGGATTCTTGGTCCTTCCATTAGTAGACAGCCATTGTTGAACGAGCTGGACCACAGCCTGTAGGTTATTCTAATAAATAACCTTCTCTCTTGCCGTGTGGTTTTTCCACATTACAAAATGATGTACAGCTCAGAGTAAAGGCCGGGGAGATGGATTATGGTGTCTTTGTTTGGTTTTGAGAAATCTAGTGTGGAATGGAAGACTGAGGATACAAGTTTTGAAGTCTCTGGCTTTGATGTCCTTCCTAAATGGACCATCCTCTAAAACCACCGAGAACCCTCTAGTTAATTCCCTTTTCTTTTTTAAAAAATATTTATTTATTATGTATACTATATTCTGTCTGTGTGTATGCCTGCAGGCCAGAAGAGGACACCAGACCCCATTACGGATGGTTCCGGTCTGCAGGCATACATACAGACAGAATATTGTATACATAATAAATAAATATTTTTTTTTTAAAAAAAGAAAACCCTATGCCATTGCGTGACTCCAGGAGGGAACTAAGGGGATGAGAATGACAGCCACTTTCTCCTCACGTCACAGCAGAGATCCTATATTTGGGTTCTGGGAGGGAGAGGCCCTATCTAGACCATCCTCCTCTTCTCCCACAAGAGGGGTCTGGAAAGACACAGAGAGAAGAGGCATGAAGATGTTCCTGACGGGTGGCAAGAGTCAGTTGGCATGATCTAGGGAGTGACACTGAAGCATCGCTCTTCCTGTGTAAATGCAATGCTGCAGTCTAGTCACTGAGAGACAGCTAAAGGGGTAGAGAGCGTGTTCCCTCTTCCTGCCCTCTGATGTACTCTGAGCAGCTGCTGGCCTGATAAAACTCATATTGCAGTCCATGCCCTCTGCCCTCTGCCCTCTACCTAATGGTCTCTTCACATTCCAGACCGAGGATTCTAGGGCAGAGGTCAACACCAATGTCCCAATGCTTGCAGCTCAGCTTCCAGTATGCCTGCCTCTGTATAGCCTGCAGAAATGGAATAGTGAGACATACCTATAATACCAGTAGTCAGGGGTGGAAGCAGGGAGATTAGGGGTTCAAATTCATGCTTTCACACAGAGAGTTCAAGGCTAGTCTGGGAGATATAAGACGCTGTCTCACAAGAAATGAAAACAACTCAAAAAAAAAAGTTCCCTTCAAACAAAATCAAACTTTCTATAGAAAATACCTCTGGGGGCCCTGAGAGATGGCTCAGTAGTTAAGGCATTTGTTGTTCTTACAGAGGATCTGGGTTCAATTCCCAGCACCCATATGGTGGCTCACCTCTGTCTTCAGTTCCAGGATGCACAGGTATAAATGCTAGCAAAGCACTCACACACATAAAGTAAGATAAACAAATCATAAAAAGAGATTTTTTAAAATATTTTTTTATTTCCTAGATTCTTTTATATTTATTTATTCCCCCCATTATTTGATTGTCTGAGACAGGGTCTCTTTTAAGTAGTTTTGGCTGCCTAGCACCCTCTTTGTAGACCAGGTTACTCAGAGAGATCCACCTGCCTCTGCCTTCCAAACGCCAGTGTGTACCTCCTTCTCTGGGCTTTTGTTTGTTTTTGAGACTGACTTCACTATATTGGCCAGGATGGTCTAGAACTCGTGGGCTCAAATGATCTTCTGACTCAGCTTCTAGAGTAGTTGAGACTATAGGCAAACACAACACTGTGCCTGGCATATGCACACACACACACACACACACACACATATATATTCACTTTTGTTATTTATTTATAGATTGGGTCTTGCTGTGTAGAACTGTGCAGGCTGAACTTGAACTTGTAAGCTTATTGTCTCTGTCTCCAGAGGGCTGGGATTAGAGGGAGGTGTACACCACCACACTTCATGCTCCATTACTTAGCTCTTTTTTTTTTTAACCAAGACTGCAGATGAGGATGGAAGTATTGTTACAATGAAGTACTCCCACCTCCAGGCAATACTGAAGGACCAGGCTTCATCTGTAAGTATAAAGTCCCTTCTACCCTAACCTGCTCTGTAGACCAGGCTGGCCTTGAACTCACAAAGATCCACTGCCTCCAGAGTGCTAGGATTAAAGGCCTGCATGGCCCAGCTTTACTAAACATTTTAACCATATATCAGACACCTAGGTTCTATGTAGAATATAGAGATGCCCCTGGGCAAAGGACAGTAGCATCCTGGACTCACAAAGACCTGGGTCACCAGCTGAGTGGCTGTGGTGAAAAGCAGATGTTTGGTAAAAGCAATGTCTTCTTGACATGACTGGGCCATCGCACTCACTGCAGCTGTGGTTACCTGCACAAAATCCGAGATTTGGCTCATCAGTATTTCCTACTGGATGGGGATGGGGGAAGGACTCGTGAGGCTCCACCCTCCTTGAGGGGCTATTGGCAGTTAAAGGTTCCTGGCGGGAGTAGTGTTCTTCAGTGGTGTAGCTGATACGTAGTCCATGCTCCAATAAATACCCTCCTCTGTGCTCAGGCAAGCAACCCTAACTAATTTCAGTGGGTCACAAAAGACCAAATAATAATAATAATAAAATAAATAAATAAAAGAAAGAAAAAGAAATGAAAGTGGGAGGCTTACTGGGAAGAAAAGTTCCAGTGGGTGATCAAAACTCATTACATTCGTGTGTGAAAATTTCCCTTCCCCCTCAGTAAATATTTGCATGGCCAGACGAATGGGTACAGCAGCGAGTTTTTCACAGACACTTCCCAGATAAGTGGCTCCTATCCGACGAGGAAGGGGTCTCATTTAAAACCAGTGGCAAGCTGGTGGCTGTCCTGAGCCCCGCCCCTAAGTGTCAGGCGGACCCCGTCACATGTTGGCTGTTAGCCAATCATCTAGGAAGGGCGGGGCAAGAAACAGCAAACGAAGGGTGCTTCTGGCCTAGCGGACAATCCTGTCTGAATTCAAGTCATTTCGGGTGGCCTAATGTCGCAAAACGGAGCTGATCCTGAGCAGCGCCAGCAGGCGTCGGAGGCGGACGCCATGGCAGTGACCTTCCGGGCGAGCGGTAATTGCGGGGCGGCCTGGACCCGCTGCGGCGTGCAGCCGAGCCTACCTTTTCCGTAGGAAGTTCTGGTCCCAACGTCAAGGTCGGCACTCCCACCCGAAGCTCGGGTGGCCGGCCGAGGGAAGGAAGGGCTTGCGCCCATGTGGCACTGTAAGGGTTTAACCCTTTAACTCCCCTCCGTCAGCCTTTAGAAACACTTCGCCCAGCGAGCGCCCCTGAGCTTGGGTCTGCTAGGGCGTTAGAGCCATTCAGGGAAGAAGAGGGAGACAGGGAGCTTTACTAATTGATCTTGACTGCCCGTCCCCAGAACACCAGCATATTCGCTACAATCCGCTCCAGGACGAGTGGGTGTTAGTGTCGGCCCATCGCATGAAGCGGCCCTGGCAAGGACAAGTGGAGCCCCAGCCTTTGGAGACAGTGCCTCGCCATGACCCACTCAACCCTCTGTGTCCCGGGGCCACACGAGCCAACGGGGAGGTAAGCACGAAAGCACAGCCACCAAGTGAGATGGGAGGAAATCGTTCTCTCTTATTGCTGCCCTTCATCCACAAGAGGGAGCAGTGCGCCTCTTTTTGGGTCATATCCCGTCAAGCAATTTTTGATCCCTAGAGTGGGCCTTCCTCGTCCTCTAGCAGCTTGTGTAGGCCTTGAAGTTCGCCAGGTGGTAGTATTTCTAGCCTCTTCTTGTCAGTAGGTAAATCCACTCTATGATGGCACCTTCCTGTTTGACAATGACTTCCCAGCTCTGCAGCCCAATGCTCCAGATCCAGGTACTGTCAATCTAACCAGTGTTGGGGACAAGGGAGACTGGCTCTCTCAGGGGAACTTGTGCCGCAGAGAGTAATGCTCCTTTATCTCAGGACCCAGTGACCATCCTCTTTTCCGTGCAGAGGCCGCCAGAGGAGTTTGGTAACTATGGATTGCCCCGTTTACAACCTCCAGCCCAGGGTCAAAGACTAAGACCTGGACTTGGACCAACCAACCCCTTTCTCTCTGTCTTCCTGTCTCCCCTCCCCACGCAGTAAAGTCATGTGCTTCCACCCCTGGTCGGATGTGACGCTGCCACTCATGTCCATCCCTGAGATCCGAGCTGTCATCGATGCCTGGGCCTCAGTCACAGAGGAGCTGGGTGCCCAGTACCCTTGGGTGCAGGTCTGTGAGGGGGGGGTAGAACTTTGGTTTGGGGGGAGTACCATTACTGCTTCCACCGGGTGTAGTCAGGAGCGGGTTGACTTGATGTCTCTTCGACTATTAACCCTCTCTACTCATACCCAATAGATCTTTGAAAACAAAGGAGCCATGATGGGTTGTTCCAACCCCCACCCCCACTGCCAGGTCAGTATGTCAGGGCTGGTAATGGCTTTCTTGGCCGAGTCTCCATGCCGACATTGTGGACAGAACTAGATTAAGAGACGGATCAAAAGGAATGCATTAGCAATGTGGAGGCTTAGCGCTAACGGACTCTGCTCTTGCCCCTTGACAGGTCTGGGCCAGCAGCTTCCTGCCAGATGTTGCCCAGCGTGAAGAGCGATCTCAGCAGAGCTTTCACAGCCAGCATGGAAAGCCTCTGTTGTTGGAATATGGCCACCAAGAGCTCCTCAGGAAGGTGGGGGAGCTCCAGGCCCTGTGTTCCCAAGGAGTCTCTAGCCCTTTGACTGTCAAAGCGCACAGAAGGGGGATGGACTTCCTGCAGTCACCTACGGGAAGGTAGACGAGGGTGGTGGCGAAAGTGGAGAGACACAATCAGATCCTTCCCTTTTGCCTTCCCGATACTCGTCCCCTCCCCCCTCTTACATGTACGTCCCATTTCCATTCTGTGTGTTCAGGAACGCTTGGTCCTATCCAGTGAGCATTGGCTCGTCCTGGTCCCCTTCTGGGCAGTGTGGCCTTTCCAGACTCTACTGCTGCCCCGGCGGCATGTGCGGCGGCTGCCTGAGCTGACCCCTGCTGAACGTGATGGTAAGGATCCCACATAGGACCTTGGGACTGGGTGCTGAATAGACGGACCCTAATGGGTCCAGCACCTATTTCCAGGTTGAAAACCAGGCTCTGATTCCAGATCTAGCTTCCATCATGAAGAAGCTCTTGACCAAATATGACAACCTATTTGAGACGTCTTTTCCCTACTCCATGGGCTGGCATGGTAAGGCTTTTGGTGGTGGGGTAGCCCCAGTACTATTTCTGGGTTTCTCGGTTCTGGCTTAGGGAACTGCATCCTACCAGGCATTAAAACATTTGGTGGACGTATCCAGAGCAGAGCAGGGGTGCTGGAACTGAGGGTGGAGTCATTTGATGAAATTGTTCCCTAGTGGAAAATACTGGGAACTGTAGTATTTAGGTACCTGGCCTACTTTAGGGGAGGGACCAGACTGAAGACTTGAAAAAGAGCCTTCCGGATCATCTCCATCTTTCTCTTGCCAGGGGCTCCCACGGGATTAAAGACAGGAGCCACCTATGAGCACTGGCAACTGCATGCGCATTACTACCCCCCACTGCTACGTTCTGCTACTGTCCGCAAGTTCATGGTCGGCTATGAAATGCTTGCCCAGGCTCAGCGGGACCTAACTCCTGAACAGGTCAGGGCTCAGCATCCTGGGTCTTCATAGCCCCTTTCACCTCAATTTTCTCAAGGGACCTCAACAGTCATGATTCTGGGAGTCCTCATAGAAAACACAGGTATTCCTAAGAACTGGGTTGCTGCTCAACCCCATCCCCTGTGACTTCAGCTGTCCTTGTTACCAGTCTTCCAACACCATAAGCATTCCTCAGTAATTCTGGGGCCCAGAACCCCATACCATTCTGGGGGACCCTTACTCTCCGTGTTTTCTCCTTGTCCCCTTCTAGGCTGCAGAAAGATTAAGGGCGCTCCCTGAGGTACATTATCGCCTGGCAAAGAAAGACAAGGAAACAGCAACCACGGCTTGACTTGTAATGACAGCAGAGCCTTGAATCTTTCTGCCCGAGAGAACTGGGACCTGGAGTTTGGGCAGCTGTGACATCAATAAAACTACATCTCAGATTTCAACCATGTTTTCTGACACCAGAGGAGTGTGAACTCTTACATACTGGAGGCTAGGGGCAAGGCTAAGTGTGACTCCAAACACACTCTTTCCTGCCTACAGGTGTTGACAATGTAGGCCAGGAAGATTTGATGCAAGAATTCCCTCCCAAGCCAGAGGGATGGTGCACACCTGTAATTCCACCACCTTAGAGACTGAAGTAGGACTGTGAGTTTGAAGCCAGTGTGGGTTGCCTAGCAACACCTAATCTCTGAAACCAAAGCCAAGCTGGGCCTAGTGGTGCAGGTCTGCAATCCCAGCTACCCAGGAGGCTGAGGCAGGAGGATTGCAAATTCAAGGCAAGCCTGGTTAGCTTAGAGAGACTGTCTTGAGAAATAGCTTAGTGATAGAGTATTTCTCTGGTGTATGTGAGGCTCTGTGTTCAATGCTTTGTTTTTTTGGGGGAAAAAATTATACCTCCGATCTCTGAAGAATATTCACTATTGTATCTGACCCTCTTGTGATATAAACATCATTCTAATTTTGGAGACTATTTTAAAATCCCATGCTCTTAGCTTTGCAGAGTCTTCGGGAAGGTCAGTGTCCTTCATATCACCGAGTTTATTACTGTCAGCTCACCAAGCCTGGGCCTCAAAGCTTGGTGGGGAGAGGGTGAACAGAATCGTAGTCCCAGAGGTCAGTTCAGACGCTGGGCTGCTGGCCAGAACCCTGGTTTTGTGAGTGGCCACAGCTAGACTCTGCTCCAGACCACAGGGGCTAAAGGGGCGGGTTGGGAGTGTGCATGTGGCTTGGTGTTCTTGGCTTCCTCAAGCCTCTATGTACAGTGTATGTGGCTTCAGCTGTGCTGATAAAACAGTAGCTGCCCAGGCATGGAGAGGAGAGGACGCCAGGGTAGCCCCAGAGGCTGCCCTCTCCGTTCTGGATCTGTTGGGTTCTTTTCCTCCTTGAGATAGTGGAGGAACAAAGGCTTTTCGGTTTATGACACCAGAGGTAACGCGGTGTTCTCCAGATTCTAAGGCAAGGTTGAGAGTTGTGAGTGACGTCAGGGAGGCTAGAAAGCCTTTCTTCCTTTGTTTCCCATGGGAACTGGGTCGTAGGGATGAGAAGTCCGCACATAAAACCTGGACAAGTGACGGCTGACCTAGAAGAACCCTGGCTTCCTTTTCCTGCCTTCTAACCTAGGGCCCTTCCTCCTGAGACCTTGGAGAAATGAAGGGTGCCTGGGATTGGGAGTACTGTGAAGGTCTGGGAAATCAAAGTAGGCATCTCCCTTGACACTCCCCGGATGGTTAGCTGTTTTCTTAGGGCATACATAAAAAACCCCCAACCTTGCCTGTATTTGGGATCGCCTGAGGAGTTCTAAAAACAGTACTGGGGTCTGGATGCAACAAGCAGAGATTGTGATTTAGCTGCCATGGAATGGGACCTGACTTTTTTAAAGGTACGATACTCGACAACGTTTGAGAACTAAACCAACCCTCCGTTTCCTATCTTATCTGAAGTCAGGGCACCTTCAACAAATGCAGTCAGCTGCCCAGTGGTTCAGTAGAGGACCTGAGGCTGCGTGGACGGCTGGGAGGGGAAGAGCCTGAGCACCTTCAGGCCTGCAGTCCCGGGGAGGACAGGCCTTCACGAGAGGTATAAGGAATGCAGCTTCAGGTTTTGTCCTAGGAATCCTACTCTGGTACTCTCCTCTCAAGTTCCAGACGGGACAGGAAGTGTCCGGAGGAGGTGGAAGTGATTGGCAGTTGGAGGCTCCAATGGGCCGAGAGCCCCCTCTCTTCACCTCTCTCGTTCTATTGGCGCCTGGAGGAGCCGCCCCGACTTGCGGGAGCCCAGCTCAGGAGGGAGTAGTGGCCGGGGCAGAGGGCGAGGGTGGAGGGCGCTGGCGGCGGCTGCCGCGGAAGGTGAGGCCTGCTGGGACCCGGGTGTTGACTCGCAAGTCCTGCCAAGAGGGGGCGGGGCGGAGAGTGGCTGATGGATCATGAGTGTCTGTGTGAGTTCGAGGCAGTGTCTGTGTGTGACGATGTCAGTGTGTGGAGGCTCCGTAACTGCTGTCATATGGTGTGTCTGTCAGCGAATGTGGCTGCGTCTGGGAGTGTGATTGTAGCTGAGTCTGCTTGTGGCACAGCAGTCAGTGGGTAATTTTTGGTGGGTGTTCGTTTGTGAGAGGGGCTGTGACCACACCAGGGAATGTGTTTTGGGAAGCCCTGTGGGGTCTGCCAGTGTGAGAGTGGATGGCTGGGTTTCTGTGTGATAACGTGCGATGTCAGAAGTGGAAGAGCAAGAGACTTGTGACTGCTGTGTGTCCCGTGTCCTCGCCTAGACGGTGTGGGAGTGAAGCTGTGTTCTTATATTCCGGGAAACTTCAGTTGTTGAGGGAGACTGACTTTTCTACCGGGCCTGCAACATAGACAGATCCACCCCCAGTGCACATGGCTCTCCATCTTCCCCTGCCCAAGATTTGCGGGGTGGTGGTGGGGTGGGGGGAGGTTTGAGAATGCAGCTCAGCAGTAAAGTGCTTGCCTAGCGTGAGCCAGGGCCTGGGTTGCGTCTGCGGTGCTGAGAAATAAGTCTCATCACTGGGGGCTCCTATTTGAGACAGGGCCACATGGACTCCAAGCCCTGGGATTGCTGGGATTACAGGTGTGGCACATCTGTTTTTATATGGTGCTGGGCATCAAACCTAGGGTTTTGTGCCATGTGAGGCGAGCTCTCCCAAGTGAGCCATATCCCTAGGCCCCTGGTCTACTGATGTTTCTGCTTCATGCCTGAACCCCACGATTATCTTTCCGGAGAGCTTTCTGTGTCTCCCTACAGCTTTCCTCCCAGGTGTCTCCGTGTTTCTACTTTCCAAGCTGTGTGGCCAAGCCGTCCCTCTGCTTGGCTTCCCTGTTTGCTCCTTGTTCCTGGCCACACAGGGCTTGTAACCTTGACACGATGCTGATCTGTCACTAAGAGCTCTTGTGAGCTCCTCGTGGTGAGGAGTCGCTTTTAACACGTGTGTCTTTGTGTCAGTGGGGCCACTAGGAGACTGAGGTGTGTAAATGTGTCTGGGTCTGAGTGTGTCAGGGTGACTGTGAGTGATCGTATCCAAGAATATGAGTCTGAGTCTTGTAGCCGTGAGTCTTGTATATCTGGCACCAAGGGATCAAAGGCATTTCCTGGTGCTGAGGCCCAACGGGTGAAAGGGGAGAATAGAAATGACCCGAACTTCCAGGGAAGTGGGGAACTGGACTCTGGCCTTTCTTTATATTCTCCAGTGTGAGGCCTGTTTTCCCCTGGAAACACAGTCAGCTGTGCCCTTAGGAAACATCCTTTGGAGAATGGAAAGAATAGGAATGAGTGTGTGTGTGTGTGTGTGTGTGTGTGTGTGTGTGCGCGTTAATATTTTTTAATTGTGTCCACATGTGTTCAAGGGAATATCCGTGTGTTAGTTCACTGTACCCAGTGAGTGCCTGAGTAAATATGGTTTGGGTGGCTCTGTGAAAACACAGTTAATCTTCTAGAGACAGGGATATAAGCAGAAGCAGCCAGCCCTCCTCTCTCCCTTGGTCCTGGCTGTGTCTCTGGCTTCCTTCTCCAGCTTGAGGGGGGGAGGCCTTTTCCCTTCCCAGGCCCTGGGGTGGGAGGGAATGAGAGAGGAGGGAAGAGGAAGGGGTGGGAGGAGGGGGCCTGGCTAGGGGTGGCTAAGCTCAAGGCCCAGAGGGGGCGGGGCAGGGAATGGGAAGGAGGGGATGGTTCTGGGGTCCCAGGACTGAGTGGAGAGGAAACAGTGCTGGAGGCTGTAGGAGGAAGTCTTGGAGGCCATGGACACTCAGCCACTGTGATTATCGAGGTAGGGTGTGGCTACACGGGGTAAATGGGACTGGGGGCCCTGGGGGTGGGTCAATAAGACATTCAGGGTGACACAGATATATGGAGGCCTTATTCTGTTCTACTCTGGAGGGGTCTTCTGGTACCCCGTCATTACTGCCTTCAGTCTGCTGCTCACCTCCAGCCCAGAGTCCTTCCTCCCAGCACCCCACTCCTCTATATGGACATTTCTCAGACTGCGTTTCTGCTGCCCCCACTGCAGACTTTTGCACACTGGCCTCTACCACCATTGCCTTAGGTCCTAAACACTGTTCTTTTAACCCCTACTTGGTGCTGTGGCCCCCACACCAGGCGCTTGCTGCTGTAGGCTCCCAGCTCCCCTCGCTTCTCCGCCACCCCGACTCCATCTCCATCTGCTGGCTCCTGGCCCGTTTCTCTGCCTCTGGCAGCAGCCAGGGCATCTGGATCCGCTTAACTCTGCAGCCCCAGCCGGCACCCTAGCTCGATCCAGCCCCACAGGCTGAGACCAACAAGATTTCAAGCCAGGCCCATCGGAGTGGCCCAAGTACTGGAGTAAGAAGCCAGACTCAGGCCAGAGGCTTGGCAGCCAGAGCAGGGCTAGGCCTCCTGTTGCGATTATGGGTGCATTTGGACCCATCTTGTCAGCTCTTTATCTTAGAGTGATGAAGTCTTATCTCACTGCTGTGTGTTGGCCAGAGGCAGTAATTAGCCTTGGTCAGCTTGGGGGTGAAAGCCAGAATTCCTAGCAGCTGGACTGCACGGGTTAATGGGAGTGGCTGAACCAGTGCCAGTCCTTAGTGCCAGGGGTGGGCGCCAAAGGTGATGTGTGTGTGTGTGTGTGTGTGTGTGTGTGTGTGTGTGCGCGCGTGTGTAATCCTGGCACAGTCGGTTGCCGCTGGCTTTTGTTCTGGGCCTAAGCCCAGAACTGAGATGAACTTTGTGTTTGTGTGTGTGTGCTCCCGTGTGCATACTCGTACACACACAAGGACAAATCTATACAGCACTGGGCATTTGGTGGGAAAGGAGACTTCAGGATAGAATCCTCAGTCATTTCCAATAGCTTCGTTTCTCTCGATGCAGCTCATGGATGGGGAACTCCTAAGCCCCCCTTTTCTCCACAGATGAGCAGCAGCTGCTCAGGGCTGAGCAGGGTCCTGGTGGCCGTGGCTACAGCCCTGGTGTCGTCCTCCTCCCCCTGCCCCCAAGCCTGGGGTCCTCCAGGTAAGAAAATGCCACCTTGTGACCGCCTTAGGAGACTTACTGTTCTCACTCTGGCCCTTTCCTGTGGCCTAATTTAGACCCCCACACACACCATTTCTGACAACCTGGGTCCCTTCTCTGGCTTGTCCCATCTCTGGCTTGCAAGTATAACTTAATATTTTGACACAGTGACCCCACCCAGGGCTTAGCAGCCTGCTCCTTACCCTTACCAGTCTCATAAATGGGAGGGGAGTTTAAAAGAAGTGCTTCACCCCAGGAATGCCCTCCACAGGGGTCCAGTATGGGCAGCTGGGCAGGTCCGTGATGCTGTGTTGTCCTGGAGTGGATGCGGGGTAAGTGTTCACCTACTCGCTAATCTCATACGAACGGCCCTTCCTTGACCCTGCCCAGACCTCGTTTCCTCCGACACTTGCTTCTTCTGTCATAGTTCTTGCCTCTGTGTCCTCACCCTCCAACTATACTTATTCAATAGAAAATTCAGCCAGTGTTGGGGATGTAGCTCCATGTTAGAGCTCCTGTCTGGCACATCTAAGGCCTTGGGGTTGACACTAGTACCAAACATCATCACTTAGTTAGCTAGCCAGTAGTGTTTGCGTACCTGCTAAGTGCCTGGTCTGTTTATTGCAGGCTCTGAGATAACAGCAAGATGCACGTCCTCAAGAGGTTGCATCCTAGTGGGGAGGACAGACAGTAAGCACTCAAGAGCCTTGCTAGGTCTAAAAGGAGCAGGCAAGTACAGGTTAGAGGAGGCACACTCCTGACCAGGCCACAGCTTGTGAAAATGCCCTGAGGTGGGACTGACCTTAGTAACAAAGAACTGAGGAAAAGAATGTGGCCTGTGGGGAGGGAAGGGTGAGGGAGCCAGGAAAGGAAGGCAAAGGCTAGACCACAAGGAGCTTGATAAAGTGAAGGGGATGTGGATTTGGGTTTAGTCTCTTTTTGCATTTACTTTATTACTTTATCTATTTATTTTGGTACCTGGGAATGGTCTGGAACTTGCTCTGTAGCCCAGACTGGCCTCAAACTCATGAGTCTCCTGCTTCAGCTTCCTGAGATAATTGGCACGTACCACCGCACCAGGCATGGGGGTGTGGCTTATTGCAAGTGTGCTTAGAGGTTCTGTGAGGACAGCTGCATGGCCTGACTTCCTCCCTCCGTGTCATCACTTCATCTCACCTTCAGGACGCCAGTGTCCTGGTTCCGGGATGGGGAGTTAAGGCTGCTTCAGGGACCTGACTCCGGACTAGGACACAGACTGTTCTTGGCCCACGTGGACAGCGCTGACGAGGGCCCTTACGTCTGCCAGACCGTGGATGGTGTATTTGGGGGCATGGTGACCCTGAAGCTGGGCTGTGAGTTAGGGAAGGTGGCAGTGAGGGGCCATTGGATTCCCAAGGGGCCCTGGCACCTGAGCAAGCTCTCTGGGATAGGGAGGAGCTAAGGATGCCTCAGTCTGTAGCGGTACCCTGTGTGTCTAGTTCCCCCAGCTCGTCCCGAGGTTTCCTGCCAAGCAGTAGACTATGAAAACTTCTCCTGTATTTGGAGTCCCAGCCAGGTCAGCGGTTTGCCCACCCGCTACCTTACTTCCTACAGGTATGTGTGTGCGTGTCTAGTATGTGTGCTCATGCAGCTTGGGATGCTGGCACGATATGGGTATGGCGGGCAAGGGAGGGAAGTTCTGACAAATTCTCAGAGAAGGCAGGGGGCTCTCTTTTCCTTCTGACCTCACATGACACCCTTTCCATCAGGAAGAAGATCCTACCAGGAACTGAGAGTGAGAGGTAGGACGAGAGAGAGAGAGAGAGAGAGAGAGAGAGAGAGAGAGAGAGAGAACTCTAACTTGTGACCTATTTGCAAAACCATATCCTCCCTCCTAGGGAAAGTTCATCCACAGGGCCTTGGCCATGCCCACAGGACCCTCTAGAGGCTTTCCGATGTGTGGTCCATGGGGCAGAGTTCTGGAGTGAGTACCGGATCAATGTGACTGAGGTGAACCCACTGGGTGCCAGCACATGCCTACTGGACGTGAGATTACAGAGCATCTGTGAGTACCCCAACCCCCAGACTCCCATCACAGAGACTCCAAACAGACTCACACCCTCCCTGCCCCAACTTCCAACAGGTCCTCTCCCTCTCGTACATAAAGAGCAAGTAGTCACAGGGAGGGGTACACACGCCAGGGCAGTGGTTCGCCACCCAGTGGGTGATCACACGTCAGACATCCTGCCTATCAGACATTTACATCACAGTTCATAACAGTTGCAAAATTACAGTTATAGAGTAGCAACAAAAACATTTTTTTTACTTTTTTTTTTTCAAGACAGGGTTTCTCTGTGTAGCTTTGCCTAGCCTGGAACTCACACTGTCAACCAGGTTGGCCTTAAACTCACAAGGCTCTGCCTGCCTCTGCCTTCTGAGTGCTGAGATTAAAGTTGTGTGCCACCACTGCCTGGCACAATGAAAATAATTTTATGGTGTGTGTGGGGTCACCCCCACATGAGGAACTGTGTTAAAGGATCACAGCATTAGGAAGGCTGATAACCACTGCTCTGGAGGTTGCTACCACTCTCTACAAGTTAGTTGCTACTATCTTCTTGGCTGCCTAGGTAACTCCTGCTTCTAGACCCTATGCTGAAGGCAGTCCAGTCTCATGCTCTCCCTGCCCAGGGGAAAGGCTTGCTGGTCCCTTTCTCTTGATCTGCGTGTGGGAGGGGAGATGGCCATAAAACTAGGTTGGAATTTGGACCAGTGAATCTTCTGTGGATGCAAAGAAGAATCCTTTATCACTCAAACTTATCAAATGTCTGCTTATTTTATAACAAGGATAACAGATAGGTCCTGAAGCTAGATGAGTAACCAGATTTGACATTTTCCCGCCCTCCTGGGAGTGTCTGACTAAAGCGTCTTTACACACACAGCACACATGGCATACACCGCATACACTGTGGGAAATAGTGAGGAGGGGGTGGATACTCGTCACTCACCTTGAACTTCGTGTCTGGCTACCCTTAGTGCGTCCTGATCCACCCCAGGGACTGCGGGTGGAATCAGTACCTGGTTACCCAAGACGCCTGCATGCAAGCTGGACATACCCTGCTTCCTGGCACCGCCAACCCCACTTCCTGCTCAAGTTCCGGCTACAATATCGTCCAGCGCAGCATCCAGCATGGTCCACGGTGAGGTCTGCAGTGTGTCTCAATCTTTCTCTTCAGGTTCCGTGTCTTGTTCTGAGATCTTGAATAGTATGTATAACTTCCAGGCATGGGCAGGTCTCAGAAGACCCGGTTTCCCCCTATATAGTGTTTCCAGGCTGGAGTTGCCCCTGGCAGGACAGAAACTTCTGTCCTGGGTAACTAACAATAATGCAAGCCTGTGTGTGAAGACAGAAATGGGTTTAAAAATCACTTATAGGGACTGGGAAAATGGATGAGCGTGGAAAGCAATTGCTGTGCAAGCATTGAGTTTGGATCCTCAGAACCCACATAAAGCCAGGTGACGCCATGCGCTCCCATGGAGAGATGGGAGGCAAATCCAGCAGAATCTCAGGAAGTTCCTGGGCCAGTCAGCCTGGCTATGCAGCTAAGAACAGCAACCTGTTTCAAACGATGTAGACAACAAAAGACTTACTCCAGAGTTTGTCCTCTGACAACCACATGCATGCTGGGTTTGCTCACGTGTGCTTGCAAACACATACACACCAGACAATAATAACTTCTAGGAAAGCGGGTATCTCACCCAGAGAACCCCTCATATAAACACTCATGTCTAGCTGAAACTAGTGAATCTCCCACAGAGTGTTCGGCATCTGTCCTGGGAGGAGCCCCACTTGTTTATAATCTGCATTCAGAGCTGTCTGCCTGCAGGGTACCTTGCTACGCATTTTAGATATGTTACCTCTGTGAGGTATTCACTCCTATTTTACAAATGAAGAATTCAAGATATAGAGAGACCCCAAACCACTCAGCAAGTAGCTTAACAAGGTTTTGAACATAGACAGACGGATACAATAGTCCCTCAAAGTGACCACTGAAGGCTTCCATTTTCCTAACCCCAGACACAGAATCTGTCCCACCAGCCACCCAGCCTGGCCTAGACCCTCTACCTGATGATGGAGGCAGTGTGAGATGGGGGCAGTGTGGCTGGGGCTGGGCAGGCTCTCTACTAACAGCTTGAACCACATCCCGAGGAACCATTTTTGCCTCCAGGTCGAGCCAGTTGGCTTGGAGGAGGTGATAACGGATGCCGTGGCTGGGCTGCCCCATGCGGTACGAGTCAGTGCCAGGGACTTTCTGGATGCTGGCACCTGGAGTGCCTGGAGCCCAGAGGCCTGGGGTACTCCTAGCACTGGTGAGAGACAAAGAAAAGGGCAGAGCCCTTACCCCCAAATCAGCTGTCAGCTAGACAGCTTACACATCCCCTTGTCAGGCTCCTTCAGGCACTGCTATTGCTGTCCTACGCTATAGCCTTGGTGGCCTGCAGCCCTGTCCTAACTATAGCCTGGAGTCCCTACTGCTGTACTTCTAGACTCTGTCTGCAATTCTACAAGTCAGATCCCCACAAACTGACCATACCCTCTGAAACTGCTTCTTAGGCCCCCACCTCAAACTTAGGTTCTAGTCCCGGCCCTGCCTTCCAGAGGCAGAAGCTTCTAAGTACGCTTCTCAGGTTTTGTCTTCCTTCAGGTCCCCTGCAGAATGAGATGTCTGATGGGAACAAACAGCAGCAAGAGGCAGTAGGTCAGGAGGATGGTCCCACCCCTCCAAGGCCATCCTTGCAGCCAGACCCAAGACCGCTTGGTAAGTTCGGGCTGATTGGTAAAGGCGTATGGAGGATAGAAGTCCAAGAGAGAAGGTGTCACCAGGCACGGCTAACGTTCTCTCCCAGTGACACATGGCCTTCTCCCTCAGATCACAGAGACCCCTTGGAGCAAGTGACTGTGTTAGCATCTTTGGGAATCTTCTCTTTCCTTGGCCTGGCGGTTGGAGCCCTAGCACTGGGGCTCTGGTAAGTGAGTGCCACTGGTTCCTTAGCTGTGACCCCCCACCCCAGCAGCTGCTGTGATGCCCAGAGACCACATCCATTCCCACCCGAAGGGCCTCCTGCTGATTGCCTACTGAACCTGTCTGATTTGGGAACCACTTCTCCCCCAACTGTCCTGTCCCTCATGATTTTTACTCATTTCTCACCCCTTGCTAATAAATCCTCCAAAAGACATGGTCCTGGGGAGACAGCTGCCCTTTTATGCTTCAGGCTGAGGCTGAGACGGGGTGGGAAGGATGGACCTCAAAAACCTGAGTTCTTGGCACCAATGATTCCAGTGGACAGGATTCCAGGTGAGTAGCACTAAGTAATGTGTGCCTCCACTCGAGTGTCTGGCTTAAGAATTTGATGCCCTAGCAATTTTATGGGTACTGGGGATTACTGGAGTTGGGGGCTCCTCATTTTTATATCTAGGCAAGAGGAGAAAGGGTAGTCATTTTTCAGTCCTGGTCTCAGAAATGGGTCTCTTCCCTCCTGGAGTATTGGGAATACCAGGTAGCTTCATTTTAAAGGTCTCAGAACTGGGTATAACCCCTTCCCCCTTAAATGTCTTGGATAGATGTTTGCTCCTCTCCCTGACTTGAAAAATTAAATTTTATTATTACTGTGTGTTATGTGTGTGTATGACATGTGTATGCAAGCACACATGTACCGTGGCATATGCTGGGAGGCCAGAGAACTTGTGGAGTTCTTTTCCACCTTTACATGGGTCCCAGGGATTGAACCCAAGTCATTAGACTTGCTTGTCAGGCACACACCTCACCCACTGAGCACCACTCTCCCCTCCCCACACGCCGGGGACCCAGTCCTGCTGTCTGACTTGCTCCCTGCTCTTCTAGGCATTCCAAACCTGCAGAGGACCCAGGAGAACTTCAGCTGATTGCACCTGTGACCCTGTCCGGTGGGGTGGTTAAACGGACGGGCAGAAAAGGAGGCAGAGCAGTGTGGACCCCTAAGGATGGAGGTCTCAGCTGGAAGTCTGAAGCCCTTTTCTTTGAGATCCTATACTCCAAGCTTGCTGCCAGCTGAATGCTGCCTGGACTTCTGATGTCATCCTTGAGGTGGAAGTTCACCGAGGAGTGTGTAGAGATGCGCATGTCTGTGTCCACCTGTGACTGTGCATATGTGAGATAAGGAACAGACATTCTCTATATGTGTGTATATAGATGCTTGGAGAGTGTGTGCAGACCTTGGCCTTGGCCCTTGTGGGGACTGTGAAGAGTTGAAATAAAGAGACTGAAGAAGTTTTTGGATTGTTGTCTAATGTTGTTTTATTAGTTTTGCTGCTGGGGGCTCGAGTACATTTTCATTTGTAGTTCCAGATTTAAGTTGGATAGAGTCCCCTGGAGACTCTTCCCATGGCGCTCAAACCACCGAGCCAGGCTGCCATTCTGAGGGTGGACACAAACAGTGCGCCGAGGCAGGTGAAGCCTGGGGAGGGAAAAGTCCAAAGCTATGCCCAGGTTTGGGGTATGAGCTTAGGTGGGGTTCAGGGGTTAGGGGCAAGAGACAGATGAAAACTTGAGGAGGCACCAGAATTAGCATTGGGGCTGGGATTAGGAGTTAGAGGCAGTTAGAGGTAGCAGGGTTGGGGGCAGAGCTCACACAATAGCCTGAAGGTGACAGTCCCCATCGGCCTCCTGCAGTTCCACATGCAGGATCTTCCTCAGTAGCCTGTTGGGGAGCGGTTGTCTATAGAGCTGCGTACAGCAGGTAGAGCTGGAGGGCAGTGGCAAGCCTGCAGAACAACAGGGCCCTGTCTTCAGAAGGGTCTGGAGCCACAGCTGCTCCATGAAAGTTGAACTCTCTGCGTCCCATCCCTTCTAGTCCATCCATTCATTGTTCTATACCCTCCGGGAACTTACCTGTTCCAGGGTCTGGGCTCAGAAGCAACAATATCAACAGGAGGCTGCTGGTGGGCGAGAGCCCCTCCATGCCGCTCAGCCTCCTTGCTAGCTTTTTTCTCCTCCTCTCCCTACCTTTTATCTAGTTGCATTTTACCTGGGGCACTAGGTGAGTCAGAGACAGGTGGCAATACCTTGCTTATCTTGTGACAGCTCTTGGCCGGCTGTCACTGTCCCCAGCCCTTTCTCGGACCATCATCATTTCCCAGGGGTTCCTAAGCCCCGAAGAGAGAACACTGAAGAGGGGTAGTGCGTGATGTAGGGGCTGATGCTACAGCAGCTTAGGGCAGCCTCGATCACTGGGACATCTACTAACAGGCATTTACAATCATGCGCGTAGCCACACATTCATCAGTCATACGTTGGTCACGTAACCTCATAAAGTCACACCCATGACTGTATAATCATAGACAAAATCATACAGCTCCAGTTATCCCCCAAAGTCCCACTGCAATACATTTGCATCTCCACCACCATCCCTCTGTGCTATCGTATTACATATTCTGACAGAAGAGTTTATGAGTGGGTAGGAATGAAGGCAGGCCAGCACTAACCTGCCTTTATCTTCTCCTCCCTACTCTCTGCCCTGGCCTGCCTACTTATCGGGAGAAATTGATAGGGCTGGGTCCCTAAAACAGACTCTCCTTGGCGAAGGCGGGGAGACTTTCGCCATGAAGAGGAGGTAAAGGGTGATGGATGAGGAGAAATAAAAGCTCTCTGATGCCTGATGCCTGACTGCTGATGTTAAAACAGGCGAAAGGGGGAGGAATATCGTGACACAGCTCTTTATTTCCAGCATTTGAGAGGTAGAAGCAAATCACTCTCTCTGAGTTTGAGGCTAGCCTGGTCTACATAGTGAGTTCCAGGGCAGCCTGGGCTACATAACGAGACCCTGTCTCAACAAACAAAACTCCCAGAAGATGAAAAGGCCCCTCCCCCAAATCTCACCTTCTTGCTTCTGCTTGGTCTTGTTCCACGGATGCCAGCTTGTCAGTGGGAGCCTGGGGGTTTCCAGACTTAGTCTCTGGCTTGTTGGAGACATCAGACTCAAGAACTAAGTTAGGTCTCTTTTGATTCAAATTGCATCCTCTTTACACTCTGGCTTGAAGGAACATACACCTCCCAACCCAGGTTCAGAAATACCCATTTCCCCAAACTCTGAGCACCCCATTCTACTATTCCCTTCCTTCTCTTCCAGGCAAAAGCCCCGCTCATCTTGAGGCAGTTCTTTCTGGAAAGCTATAATCTGCTGGGGGTGGGGCACGCTGGTCGGGTTAATGGTCCAGACACATAATCTGGGGACTTCAATTTTCAAGTCTTGTTCTGGATTTGAAATACAAACTGAGCCATAACCCTAAGAATCCACCCCTTATCTATATGTTGTGTTTTCTGCTCGGAGGTCAGTCATCTGTAGATAGAGCTCTTGGACTGCCATGATCTCTGGGCAGCTTGTTCTGCTATAGCTAGGCTGAGAATCTAAGTCTTGCTTCCTCTTGAAGAGGGTGAGACCCAAAGGCCCTTCTGGACACTGTCTCAGAGGCCTTCTAGCTGTCTGGATGAGGCCCAGAGCTAGACAAAGCCTTTGAAGGGGTCTCTGATGCAAACACCGTGAGGAGACAGCTAAAGTTTGCACAGTTTTAGGTATTTGGAAGTAACCACAACCTAGAGGCTACTCGTCCTGAAGTTTTGGTACCCGAGGCTTCAGGGTATCTCTTAATCCCTTTCTAGACCTTTGTTCCATGGCTTGGGTGTAGCACCCCACCCCCAAAATCCCCAGGTTGTATCATCCTGTCTATTTGTTTTGTTAGCTAGCTGCCTATTTGTGAGCTCTTCTGGACTTGTCAATCTAGAGATCTTTGGAAAGGAGAAACATTTTCCTGGCTGTGTACCCATCTCTTCTTTGGCGTCTCCAAAGATATAAAGGCCAAGCCTTCTTTTCCAGCACAAATGGCTATGGCAGGGGCTGTGCCAGGTTAAAAGTCAGCTTTGGGCTCAGCCAAAATCCAGGCTGTCTCCCCTTTCTGGTGCTGGAGTGGGTGTCTATGGGGACTCTTGCCACTGCAAGAGTTGGTTCCAGAGTGATTTGAGTTGGCAGGATAAAAATGGGTGGCAGGGCTCTTCTAGGGATGCCAAGTATTTTCAAAACTGGGGTCAGGGGCTGGCAAGATGGCCATGGTGACAAGCCTGAGGAACAGAGTTTGCACCCTGGAACCCATATGGTAGAAAGAGAATGGACTCTCTCAAGTTGTGCTTTGGCCTCTGCGTGCACATGGGCTGTGGTGGGCAGGCACACACACACACACACACACACACACACACACACACACACACTCGTAATGAAAAAAAAAGAAAAGAAAAGAAACAAATAAACGAAAAAAAGGATCAGACTGGAGGGAGCCGGTTTGGGGTTTTAGCTGTAGGAAAAGCCTTAGACCCTTAACCCTTGTCACTCTCTTGGGAAGACTGTGAGAGGCAGCTTCTAGGAACTGATCCTTCCTCTCGCTGACTCTGTTTGGCTAAAATGTTTTAGATTCACTCTCAGGAAGGGAAGACTCTTCAGAGATTTGGCCAAGTTCCAGCTAGAGGAAGGCAGTAACAGCTGGAGTTGTGGGAACACTGATAAGTGGGGGAAATATGTGGCCTACTGTGTGGGTGCTTTTGGGGAGGGTGTGGCAGGGAGCCAGTCACTGATAGTAATTAGAAGATGACGATAATTAGGGGCCCTTAGGAGCAACGGAGGCCTTGACATGCAAGGGCATCCTACCAGGGAGGGACGCCCTGTGGGTAAGAAAACAGCAGGTGTGAAGTGGGATTCCCAGCACCAATGGCGGCTGCGGCGGTAAAGTCAGGAAGGCAGTGGGCGTGACTTTAAATCTTTAATGCACCGGCTGTCTGTGCAGCGCTGGTGGGGGTGCGACAGAGGAGACCACGACCTGAGCGCTGGGGAGCAGGCCTCAGGCCGCTCGACAAACAGCTCATTAGGCCCCGCAGAGGCTCCAGCTTCTGCTCCCGGGGGTGCGCCGAGCTGTAGGGCGACCCGACAATGACATGAGGCCGGGCGGGGGCTCCTGAACTCCCCCACCATCCATCCTCCGACACTAAAACTCGTTCATGCCCCCACGAGATCGCAGCCCCCTCACCTCCGCTCCCTGCGCCACATTCGCAGCCAAGGGAAAAAGTAGAAGCAGCCCCAGTAGATCCTGCAAAGAGAAGGCAGAGCCGGACCCGGAGGGGCGGGGCTGACCCACAGACCCCACCCCTGGAACCTAGCCCGCAGAGAAGCCCCGCCCCCAGGGGCTGGCCATCAGCAGCCCACACCCCTCTAGGGCCCGCTCTGCCCGCCCCGGGACGCGCACCTTTCCCCCACCCCCGGCCTCATATCCCT
Organism: Microtus ochrogaster; assembly: GCF_000317375.1. NCBI lineage: Eukaryota > Metazoa > Chordata > Mammalia > Rodentia > Cricetidae > Microtus > Microtus ochrogaster. The sequence continues at coordinate 37,926,872 of NC_022031.1, forward strand.
CCTCCGCACCACCCGCCTCCACTCACTCCTCCTCCGCTTCCAGCGCCACCTCGTATCTCCTCAATCGCGACATGTCCCGGGCTCCAGCGGTTCCTGGGGAGCAGCATGATAGGAACACTTATTCCCAGCCGCAAGTCCCCTTCTCCATCATTCCCAGGACGAGTCTGAATAGTTCTCAGGTACCCTGAGGCAGGTGGCCCCCCGCAAGCCAAAGGCCACATCGGGACAGGATGGGATTGATGATATGGAAGTCACTGGAAGTTAAGGCATTAGAAGGACGGTTATCTAGGGACCGGGGCGTGGAGTCGTCAAGGAGAGCGGTCTGGCAGCAGTGGGGCTGGGTCATTTAGGGCCCTGGATGAAGATTTTTTCAGGGGCTGGAGTCACCTGAAGGGGGGCTCAGGGGTCGGCACAGCCTAAACTCCCCGCCCTCCCTGGCTCCGCCCCGGAAACGACCGTTAACAATTACATCACAGGGGTACCTTCGCACTTTAGGGGTGTGGCTTGGGTATCACCCGGAAGGGGAGGAGCCAGTTTTTCGTCGCTGGAGGCGGGTTTGAAACGTTCTGCTTAGTAGTGGCCCTGGGTTTTATCACTGAAGGGGCATATTTTATTTACGGAGTTTCTTAAGGTGCCGGAGACACAGGACACTCTTTTCTAGGGACGGAGTCAGATTTTAGAGTTCTCATGTTGGTAGGCACGAGTCCGTAATAAAGTGCTTTGGGGGCTCCTCTCATAGTGTCTCCCTCCCCCCGCACCCCCACTTTCCTGACTTTGATCCTGTCAATTGCTTTTCTTGCTTGCCCAGTTCTTGAATCACCTCAGGCCAGAAGGAATAGGCCACCAGAGAGAACACAGCCTAGAGCTAGTTAGGATATGGAAATATTTCTTAGTCAAATCGTCTAATGGACAAAGGATCATCATTCCTCTAGGGCTGAGACTGTGATTTTTATTTTTTTTTTAGTCATTTAGTCAAATGCTATTGAATGTCTGTCTAGCCAATGCTGTGCCCATCTTATCTCAGATTTTAGCTTGGTAATAAGTGTCTTGGGAACTCTTGTAACGGGCATCTAGAGTGGGACAGCTGTTGGAGACCGTCCCCCTAAGTCTGTGGAGATGCTTTGTGGTGTTACTGTTGGAACTGAATGCAGTACGAGTTGGTAATTATACTTTCTTATTGGATGGATTCCTCATGGCTTCCTGTTTGTGGTCCCTTTTAAACTTCTCAGTAGGGGCATTAGTTTATTACTCCTTGGTTTCTGTTCTGACAAAGACTGCAGTCAGGAGTTTGGATAAAACGTATGGTGGGAAAGTGGGAAATAAGGCTTAACATCTTTTTCTCTTCTTCTTCTTCTTCTTCTTCTTCTTCTTCTTCTTCTTCTTCTTCTTCTTC
>NC_022031.1:37928364-37934418 GCF_000317375.1 Microtus ochrogaster
CTCCTCCTTCTTCTTCTTCTTCTTCTTCTTCTTTTGGTTTTTCGAGACAGGGTTTGCTGTCCTGGAACTAGCTCTTGTACACCAAGCTAGACTCAAACTCACAGATTCGCCTGCCTCTGCCTCCCGAGTGCTGGGATTAAATGCTTGCGCCACCATCACCTGGCATGGCTTAACATCTTGAAGATGGCTGGAGTTCGGATTCCAGCACCCACACTGGGTGGCTCACAACCACTTGTAACTCCAGCTCCAGGGAGAGCTGATACCTCTGACCTCCAAGGGCACCGGTCCTCATGTGCATATGCTCTCTCATAATTAAAAATAAAATCTCAACCAGTGCACATAAAATAAAATTTGAAGATACAATAAATCTTTAAAAGAATTTAAAAGTGTATGTGTGCTGTTATCCTTAGGAAAAGTTTGCAGTACTGACCTCATAAAGTATTTGAACTGTCATTCTCAAGGGTGGAGTGAGGGTGCGGCACAGGGTTAGAGTAAAGAGTAAGCATCCCTTGCTTTCACTCTCTGTCATGATGGACAGACTATACCTGTAACTGTGCGCTAAAATAAGCCCTTTCTCCCTTAAGACACTTTCGTCAGAGGGATTTATGACAGTGAGAGAAGGTAAGACACTGCGCCTCTTTTCTATAGCTGAGGTCTGTGGGGGTTGGAGGAGTAGGGAAGAGAAGCACAATTGCAAGAGCGTGGCAAGGCTAGAGAAATTCACCTCTCAGATTCCCCAAGGTCCTCCCAGACCCGCAGAGCCATCATCTAGCTCCACCCCTCCTGTGCATGAGGAAAGCCAAAAGAAAGTTCTTTAAAATCAGATCCAATCTGAGTTAAGCCTTTCTGGTTGCCAAATATCCTCCAGGCCTGGCCACTCCTGCCCCTCTCTTCTATTGACCCATACTCTGTGTTCCGTAGCAGCCAGGAATCAAGGGATAAAAACACCCCTTCCTACCATACCCTCCCTACCTTGGGGATTGAGGGATTTTTGAGGAGAGAGGTTGGTTAGCTCACAGATAAGCAAGGGAAAAGGGATGAAAGAGGCCCGAGAAGCAGGTCCAGATGCAGGGGTTACCAACTTGTCAGAGTTCACTGAGGAAAGTGTATAGAGATTACAAAGAGGACTCACAAATGGAAAGGGACAAAGGAGTCTGGGTTCTTTGTGAGTCAGGTCCCCAAAGCTGTCTTTGCCCAGGACATATGGCATCTAGCCCTGTGCTGCGCTTATACAGCAGCTGAGGGACCCTAGGGAAGCCACTCTGGGTTTTATAGTGAGGTGAATTGATTATTGTGCTGTTGTGTTGAGATATTTCCTGTTTCTGGTCTGCTCGAGTCAAGGTATTTCATTCCTAGCATATTCAGTGGTTATTCTTGAGAACAAGTTAGAAAGGCGTGAGAGTCCAGGAGCACTTGGAGAACTGTCCTACAGATTCAAAGATTAGAGGGGAAAGGCTCTTGGAAGACTACTGTGGGATGCTAGGCTGTTTCTCGGCCTTGGGATGCATAATGTGATGGACTTAACTGTGGTCTGCATTGTTTTGGTCCCTCTGTCCGTCTACTCATGTCTATACATCCACCAATCTTTACCCACTCTTTCCTCTTCCATTATTCTTTTCACCTTTTTATACATCTCCATCTTATTACCAGTTGTTATCTATCACTATGTGCATTGACCGGTTATGACGTAAACATTTGTTAATCCTTAAATGACAAGTGCCATGCTGAATACTTTAAGTTGTCTTATGACCACTTGATGAAATAATTGCTTGAGGGCCATTTTTGTTCATGCAGGCCACTTTTCTTCCTCTTTCTTTTCATCTTCATCTTTATCATCATCATCATCATCATCATCATCATCATCATCATCATCATCATCATCATCATCATCATCATCAGAGACTGTGTAGCTCTGGCTGTCCTGGAACTTGTAATGTAAACCAGGCTGTCTTTGAACTCACAGAGATCTGCCTTGCCTGCCTCTGCCTCCCAAGTGCTGGGATTAAAGGCCTGAAGCACTACACCTGGTTCTGACTTACTATTATTTTTGAGACAAGGTTTTGCCATGTGTTCCAGGCTGGCTTTGAACTTATGGCATCTTTATGCCTCAGTCTCTCCAGTGCTAGGATTATAGGAGTTTGCCACTTTATATGGTAGTGGTGGTAGGAGCTGTCAACCACACTGCTGTGATCCCGGTATACCAGTCCCCTAATATCATAACAGACTAAAGACCTTAGCATTTAATACAAGACAACTGACAAGAGCTTTTCATGATATTTGAAGTTTGGATGCAGGAGGGCCAATGTTTTACATCTGTCTCTATGAAAATTTAGACCTGGCAAAACACTGAAACCAAAGCAGCTGAGCGTTCAGAGCTAAACAGGACATCTGTATCAACCCTTTTCTCCCCAGCTGTGGCTTGGGGAGCAGTACAGAAGAGAAGTGGGAAAAAGGTAAGAGCTGGAGGATGGGGCAGAGTGCTGTGAAATGCACCTTTCTGACCATGAATGACGTGAGCAGCCCACTCATGGACACACAGGAGCAGTGGTTACCTGCATAGGACCTTCGAAGATCAGCTGGCCAGAGTTCTGTCAGAGATGGGGCAAATGATGCCCAGCCCCCACCCTCACTGAGGAGCTAGTAGCAGTTGGTAGCTGCTGGGGGAGGAAGAATCATTCCTTTTGGAGGATGTGACCACTGGCAAATTTCTCATGCTCTAGTGGGTGGCCCCACACCCATGCACACATCAGCAGCACTAATTGGGCTTACGGGTTATTAAAAAAAATCTGAACAAAAACTTGGGAGGGAGATGGGTTGGAAGGATATGGGGGAGCTGGAAGAAGGAAATGGGGGTAGATATGATTATTCCGTTGTATGCCTATATGGAATTCTCAATAATAAAGATAAGTTAACAAAAACCGGGGAGCTAGAGAGATGACCCTAGGGTCCTGCTCTTGCAGAAGACCTGAGTGTGGTTCACAGTATCCATGCCCAATGGCTCACAACTGCTTGCAGCTCCAGTTCCAGGGGATCCATCACCTCTGACCTCTGAGGACATCCAACCGTGTGTCCATAACTCCATGTATACACAACTACAAAATAGTAAAAACAGATCTAAAATAACCCCTTAGCCCCGAGGTGTTTAGCGGCCATGTTTGTCCGGAAAGGACAAGAATATCCTATGGTAAGAATAAGACCCCCCACACAGAAAGAATGAAGGGAGGGATGGAGGGAAGATGCAGACATAAGAACACTTGCATCCCCACATTACTGGTGGTTAGGGTTTGGCTGGGCCTTTCCAGGCCCTTGGCTTCTTATCCAAAGAATTGAAAATAGGAGCTCACTCAAGTTTATACAAGTAGCAAGGAAACTATTCAAAGAAGTAGAAAAGATCAGAATACCCTGCATGAGAGTATCCAGCCACATGAATGAAGACCCTCAAGGGCCCTAATTCTTTTTCTTTTAATTTATTTTTATTTCACGTTTATTGGTATTTTTGCCTGCGTGTATGTGTTGGATGCATGGAAGCAGAATTATAGACAGTTATGAACTGCCATGTGGGTGCTAGGAATTGAACCTGGGTCCTATGGAAAAGCAGCCAGTGTTCTTAACTCCTGAGCCGTCTCCCTAGCCTAAGGGCCCCAATTCTTATTTGGGGCTTCTTTTCGTGGGGTTAAAGAGGAGGAGTTTGGTCACAAGGGGTATAGTAGGGGTGCTTTTCTTTTGTTACTGATAGATTGTCCTATAATCATTTTCCTACTACACAGGACCATTTTCATAATGCTCTAACTTTAGTCATGTGGACATCCACATGATTATACCTTGGAGGGCATTCAATATACAATAGGGTATCCTCCCTGCATTTACCTGAAGACAACATTTTGACTTATTTCACATGCTACTCAAATTAATTAAGACTGAATCAGTCTTTCTATCTTCAAACTGGGTACATTGGGGATACAGTTGAATGAATAGAAAGGTCTAAATTTGATTATCACAAGGATCTGAGAAATCTACTCTATTGTTCAGAGATGGAGGTGTACAGGTGGAACTCCGAGGGTATCCTGAAGTGGCTAGGGGCATTGTTTCCAGAGAGGTGTATGTATATAGTGCAGGATGTAAAGGAGCTAAGCTGCCAAGTTCATTATCACAAGGAGTAGGGATGCCGAATAACCCAAATGGAGGCCTAGGTTACTAAATTATTTCCTATGCTTGCCTGTTTCATCTGGATCCAATCAGGGCTAAAGGCCATCTTTCCCCACCCCACCTAAGATTTTATTTTTTAAAAATTGTGTGTGTGTATGCGTGTGTATGAGTGTGTGCATGTGTGTGCGCATGAATGTGTGTGTGTGGGGGGTGCCTGTGGAACCCAGAGAATATACCAGATCCCCTGGAGCTGTAGTTATAGGCATTTGTTTATGAGTCACCTGACCTGGGTGTTGAGCATGAACACAGGTCCTTTGCAAGAGCAGTACGTGCTCTTAACCAAAGCCATCTCTCCACTCCTGAAGACAATCTGTTAACAGATCTAACAGATTTTGTTACAAGACGTGACAAACTTTCTACATTCCTCTTGTCTGTTTCCCGAGGGCTTGGAACTGCACATCACTGCGCCCTTGACTCAAGTTTGTCCTTTGACATGTCACTATCCTAGCTCTTTCCTAGCACACATGAAGCCCTGGTTTTGATCTCTTCCACCACACAAGCCAAGGATCTGGAGAAGCCAGAGGTCTGGGAGTTCAAGTTCACCCTCTACCACATAGTGAGGTCCAGGTCAGGCTGGCTTATGTGAGACCCTGTCTCAAAGTCCAGACAAACAATAACCAGACAAAAAAACCTCTGCCCCAATTCTCTTTTAGAAAGGATTTATTTTTTATTTTATGTGTATGAGTGTTTTGCTTCATGTATATATGTACACCACTTGCATATAGTGCCCATGGAGGCCAGAAAAGGGTATCAGAACCCCCAGAAATGGAGTTATAGATGGCTGTGAGCCACCATGTAGATGCTGTGACACAAACCAGGGTCCTCTGTAAGAGGAGTAAGTGCTTTTAACCTCTGAGACATCTCTTCAGCCTCTCTATTTCAATTTTTTAAGAAGATTCATTTATTTATGTAATATATATGGGTTTTTGTCTGCATGTACACATGACAATAGGAGAGGGCATCAAATCTCATGGGACTACAATTATAGATGGTTGTGTGTTGTATGAGAGGGCCTGCTTTTAGTCCTGGCCGCCCTCCTAGCTTACATCTGAAACAATCACACAGAGACTGTATTCATTTAAACACAGCCTGGCCCATTAGTTCTAACCCCTTATTGGCTAACACTCACATCTTGATTCAACCCATTTCTATTAATCTGTCTGTGACCACAAGGTCATGGCTTACCAGGAAAGATTCAGCATGTCTGACCCGGCATCTCTATGGTGGCTCTCTTTCTGCCCTTCTTCCCAGCATTCAGTTCTGTCTACTCCGCCTACCTACGTGCTGCCCTATCAAAAGGCCAAGGCAGTTTCTTTATTCAACCAATGAAAACAACACATAGACAGAACCTCCTATACCAGCTGTGAGCCACCATGTGGGTGCTGGGAATTGAACTCCTAACCTCCAGAAGAGCACCCAGTGCTCTTAACTGCTGAGCCATCCCTCCAACCCTATTTCAATTCTTGTCTACATTGTTCCAAACATAAAGCCACTCTAGTACAGAACAAAACAATAAATCTAGAACTGAGCAAAAATTTCCATTAGATCACCCCTTTTTAATAAGTCAGTATATCACTGTGCTTTCTAAGTGGTTTCCGAAAGCATTTCTCCAAATAGTTCTCCTGGGAAAAGAAAATTGTCTCTGTGTGATTGTGTGTGCGTGTCTGTTTAGGTCTGTATTTTGACGATACAGTTGTCTCTGTATGATTGTGTGTGCAATTGGTACATGTCTGTTTAAGTCTGTATTGTGACTATACAGTTGTCTCTGTATGATTGTGTGTGCAATTGTGTACATGTCTGTTTAAGTCTGTATTGTGATGATACAGTTGTCTCTGTATGATTGTGTGT
>NC_022031.1:37934518-37934957 GCF_000317375.1 Microtus ochrogaster
ATACAGTTGTCTCTGTATGATTGTGTGTGCAATTGTGTACATGTCTGTTTAAGTCTGTATTGTGATGATACAGTTGTCTCTGTATGATTGTGTGTGCAATTGTGTGTGTGTCTGTTTAAGTCTGTATTGTGACTATACAATTGTCTCTGTATGATTGTGTGTGCCATTGTGTGCATGCCTGTTTAAGTCTGTATTGTAAACTATACACTGAATACGTGTCCATCCCCCTTCTTCTGCTCTCCCCGTCTTCCAAGCACCCTTACCAGTCCCTCAATAACCTTCCTGATTTCTTCCTACTCTCCTTCCCCATCCCTAGCATCCACCATTGCAAGATTCTGTTTGTTGGTGTTTTAGATGATGTCTCCCTTTGTAGCCCAGGCTGACCGGTACTCACTGTGTAGCCCAGGCTGATCTGTACTCACTGTGTAGCACAGGCTGA
>NC_022031.1:37935454-37937986 GCF_000317375.1 Microtus ochrogaster
TGTAGCACAGGCTGACCTGTACTCACTGTGTAGCCCAGAGTAGCTCAAAGCTTCATCCTCTTGCAGAACTTCTACTACTTCTTCTTCCTCCTTCTCCTCTTCTGCCTCTTTTTCCTCCTTCAAAAGAAACCAGGAATGGGAGTGGTGGTACATTTCTTTCTTCTTTCCTTACTTTCCTTTTTCTTTCTAGTTGATTTAACTTTATTTTATGTGCATTGGTGTGATGGTATCAAATCCTCTAGAACTAAGTAACAGACAGTTGTGAGCTGCCATGTGCATGCTGGGAACTGAACCCTGGTCCTCTGAAAGAGCAGCCAGTGCTGTTAACGGCTAAGCCATCTCCCCAGTCCCTTGCCTCAACTTGTAAGTGTTGGTATTACAGAGGACATTCTGACCCTCTTCAAGACTGACCTACAGTTTCATAACTGAGTGAGGACTAGTGGGATTTGTTTTTCTGTGCCTGGCTTGTGTCTCTTGACCAAAGATTCTGAGGATGCTTTTTCATGTTATCCCTCTGTGGGGCTCAGCTTCACAGGACCTGCAGGGGACGTTATATGCCCAGGGCAAGGAGGACATAGGGCTGGCTTGAGATCTCAACTTTGAGGCCTGCAGAGGGAGTCTAGTGAATGGCTAACTTCCAAGTCAGAACCAGGGCTCTGGCCGAAAACATGAGGATGTAATATTCCAGAAAGAACTGGAAATGAGCAGGAGACCAAATGACTCAGCTTCTGAAATTCCCTGACCTTGGGGAGGGGTCCATTTCACTTCCCATGATACCCCAAATCTGATCATGTCTAGAGGGTCGTGGCTCAGACCCAGGGGCAGAGCTTGGCCCTGTAGGCCTGGAGTGGGTAGAACATTGCCGGAGTTCCAGAAGAGCTGGAACACAAGGAGGGGCAAAGTCTTGAGCAACAACACAGCCCCCCTTCCCTGTTTCCAACCCTCTGGAACTTGAAGTAATGTCATGTCTGGGGTTTGTTTTTTAATGCCTTCCTCCGTTAACACAGCCCCGGGGTGCCTGGGCTTCTACTGAGCTTGCTTGGGAGAAATGCAGGAAACTGGGGCCCCTGAAAACCAAGTAGAAGTGACCCACGCAGTCAGAGATGTGGAGTTTTGGAGGACTAGAGAGAGACAGGGGAGGCCCGTGATGGAGGGAGCTTGAGAATAAGTGGGGCCCTGGGAAGACCGGCTAGAGAGGTTGAGCCAGCACAACAGCAAGCCCCAAGACTCCAGAGAGACAAAGGGATTGTGGTTCTCCCAGTGTAGGTAAGGAGCAGAGCAGAGCGGTGGTGGTGGTGGTGGAGGCTGCGGCAGAGGTGGTGGCAGTGGCGGTGGAGGCAAGAAAGACTGCAGGGGCTGGGGACTGAGAGAGCTATTTCTGGTCAGATTCCTGGGGGTGGAGTCGGGATGGCTAACCCAACTCCAGTGCGCAGTCCCAGAGGCTAGGCTGGAAAACAAGTGCTTGGACTTTGGGCTTTTAAGAAAGCCCTGTGTTCAGTACTGCAGCTGCCCTGAAAGGGAGAGGCTGGAGGCAGAGGCGGGCTTAGGGCAGGGGAATGAAGAAGCTGTGCAGACTGCAGAGACCGGTGCCCTTAGCCCACTCCAGAGGAAGAAACAGATGGACGAGCCGGGGAAACATAGATCCATGTCTGGCTTCCAGGCTGTGGAGCCAACTGCCTATTTGGTTGTTTTTTTTTTTTTTTTTAAATTGGCATTCTGACAGATGTCTAATTCCAAAACCAACATCTAGATTCTCAACACATTCCTCCCAGTTTGTCCCCTTTCCCAGGCACCGGTCTCTGAGAATGTCACCACCATCCTGCCAATTGCTCAGGCCTGAAGCCTGTTATCCTGGGTTTTCCGTTTCCTTCATGCTTCATAAATAGAACCTCTGTGCTTAACCTGCTGCTCCATTTCATATGTATGTTTAGCATCCCTACTCTCTTCCAATTGCTCCCTCCTGGGATAGGCCAGTGTCAACTCCGTTCAGGCTGTGACTCTGACTGTCTCCCTCTCTCTCCTATATTATCCATTTCCCAGGCCACCAATGGGTTCTTTTAAAACTTTAAACATGGTCATGTTACTCCTTGGCTGCAATCTCTCAGAGTACTTAAAATCAAACCTTCATTCCTTCCTGTAACCTGCAAAGTCACAGGTCATCAGGTCATGTGACTCTGGCCTCCTAGTCCCTCCTCATTTTATTACCCTCCCTTCCCTGTCTACTAGGCCCCAGCCACACCAGCCAGCCACTTCTCTTTCACAACTGACTCTTCTTTTAGGCTTCACCTCAAAGAGGTGTCCCCTGGGCGTTCTATCCTAATGGTAATAGGATACACCTATAGGATACACCTATAGGCTGTGACCATGGCAGTGTCTTGGCCCATGAACTCAGTAGTGTGTAAAGTGTCTGTGGCCAGTTCTTATGAATATAAAAAGAAAGTAACAAGCACCTACTAAACCCTAGGAAGGGTTTCAGAACTCATGACTATAGAGAGCTTTCCTTTTTTTTTTTTTTTTTTTTTTTTTTTTTTT
>NC_022031.1:37938086-37940173 GCF_000317375.1 Microtus ochrogaster
GTAGACCAGGCTGGCCTCGAACTCACAGAGATCCGCCTGCCTCTGCCTCCCGAGTGCTGGGATTACAGGCGTGCGCCACCACCGCCCGGCGAGAGCTTTCCTTTTTTAAAAAGACAGGGTCTCACTATGTAGTTTTGGCTGAGCTGGAACTCACTGTGTAGACCAGGCTGTCCTTGAACTCACAGCTATCTGCCTGCCTCTGCTTCCTAAGTGCTGGATTAAAGAGGTGTGCCACCACATCCTATCTATCTTTTTTACTCAGTTTCCCCCTCTCTCTCTGCTTGTACTTGTTTGAGTTCCCGCCCCCGCTTTTAACCCCCCTTTGGTCCATTCTTTGTGGCGTTTTATGGTAGTATTATTACTCCCACCAAGATTCTGACTTAGTTCTTTCCTTGGTGTTGCTCTCTTGACATTAAGTACGGTCATGTGACCCACTTCTGCTAAAAAAAAAAATGTGAGCAAAAGTGGTGTGTGTCACTTGTGATCAGAAACATTCAAGAAAATGTTCTCTCTTGCTGTCTTTCTCAACTGTTCATGGGAACATGTGTTGAGAGGAAGGGGCGTGGGGGAAGATCAAAGCGGCTGGCATGTGGCGCTGCCACATGGAGCCCAGCTGTGCTAAGTGCTTGCCTGAACCCAGAGTGGCTTGGTGTTTGTGTGGGAATAGGATTTGTTGTGTTAAAGTGCGCACATTTGGGTGCACTTGTCAGCTTAGCGTTACTCGGTCTATCCTGTCAATCAGAGGCAGTTTGGTGGTTGCAGAACAGAGAGATCACAAGAAAGCTAGAGGAGGAAGGAACGTCACCCTGAGGTCTTAGAGTTGGAGATTGTCGTAGACTGAATATGTCCACTCTGAATTCATATGATGGAGACTTATCCTCAGTGCCACCATATCTATAGACAGGACCTTAATCGGCTCCATTCAAGAGATAGGGACAGGAGGATTAGGAGTTCAAGGCCATCCTCAGCTATATAGTGAGTTTGGGGTGAGCTTGAGCAAATGAGACCCTGTCTCCAAAACACACAAACAAAAATAGAGTTAAATGAAGTCATAGAGATGGGAACAGTAAGCCAATGTGTACCTTTAAGAAAATATTCTCTCTCTGTTACACACACACACACACACACACACACACACACACACACACACACACAGGAATGAGAAGGTTCTAAAGTGGTTAGGAAAAGACCCCTCATCAGAAACTGACCACACTGGTACCATGATATTGGGTTTTCAATCTCTAACATTGTGATAAAATAAATTTCTATGGTTTAAGCTGCCCTGTCTATGGTGTATATGTGTGTCTTAATGATAACCTGAGCTGACCAGGACAGGCCACTCTGAATTCATATGATGGAGACTTTTTCTCAGTGCCACCATATCTATAGATATAAGAAGGTTCTAAGTGAAGCAAAGCTGATACTGTGTTGTTTTTAACTAAGATGTACACCAGTGTTGGATAGTCACAGAGCAGACGGTCGAGACATCCCTCTTTCTCACTGCCCACAGACTTCACCTTCTTGATGTTTGAGGAATGGTCTCAGCTTGCTTTGCACCATCGAATCCAAAAGTCATGTTCTCTTTTCTCCAGCTCCCTTTGCAGGTGAGATGCAGACACACACCATAGACTTTGCTAATTAGAAAAACCTTTTAAGTGTCGTGACCTGCTGAAAAGGAGCTGGGTTATCAGAGAATCTATTCTGGAGAAGATAGGAGCAGCAACAGAGATAATGTCCATCTTACAGGGGCAACTGAAGCTAGTATTACAGAGTTTGTGACAGCCGGTAGGCTGGCCATCTGCACAAGTGGAGGATCTGTCTGTCTGTCCATTCATCCATCTATCCATCCATCCACCTACTCTTCTATCTGTCTGTCTGTTTGTCAATCATTTGTCTGTATATCTGTTTATCTCTGTCATCTATCTCTGGGATAAGTTAAGTACATGTGCTACCACTGAGCTAGCCCCCTGCTCTGTCTATTTAAAAAGATCACAGAGGGCTGGAGAGATGGCTCAGTGGTTAAGAGCATTGCCTGCTCTTCCAAAGGTCCTGAGTTCAATTCCCAGCAACCACATGGTGGCTCACAA
>NC_022031.1:37940273-37945968 GCF_000317375.1 Microtus ochrogaster
TGTATACATAATGAATAAATATTTAAAAAAAATAAAAATAAAAAGATCACACCAAACTAACAGAGATACAAATGCAAAGTGTTTGTCCTTCCCATCTTGAAAAACTATGCTTCAAGAACAACTTGAAGGCCAAATTTGAGTTTGGAATCTTTGGACCTTGGAAGTTCCATGGTGAAGTGAGTTTCAGCTCACTTTCATTGCTAATAACACCCTACCACACACTGGTTAGTTCATGAAACAAGGAGGTTTATTTTGGTTTATAGCTCTAGTCCGAGGTTAAAGGTCCACACCTGGTGATGGTTTTCATATGAGAGCCCTGCCAGGCACCAAGATGTCAGGTGACAACAGATTTCTATGGTCTCTCTACTTCTTACAAAGCCACTAGAATCATGAGGCTTTCCCTTGTCTTATCCAACCCCAAAATCACCTCACAAGGGCCTCAGCCCTTCGATGGTCTCTGCCTCCTTGTCAGTCAATGAGTATTGAATTTCTGCATGAATTCCATAGCAAGCCTACTCAAGCCATTGCGAGTGATAAGGAAAGGGCCAATTCTCACCTTCGACCTGTTCCTTTCCTCTTCCTACTTGAATTCCTATCTTACTTGCTTTAAGGGTCTCGTAATCCTGAGGGCAAACATTCCAGCCCATACTTAAGTACAAGCTTTGTATTCTTTACACATAGCTACTTCTTGTCCACCCTCTGGACCTAATGCTGTATCCTCAGTGCCATGGGCCATCCTGGGAAGGACAGAAGAAGAGGAGGCCCACAATGGTACTGGGGTGTCTGGGACCAGCCTCGACAAAAATACCTCTCACCAGGGTAGAGGTGTGGGAATTTAGAAATACAGTAAAGAATATGAAGACACGAATGAAAATAATAAAGCAGAAACATATAGGACGGTATTGGGAGGGAGTTCCAGTGAGTACTGAAAATTCACCCGCATTTAATTTCCAACTACTTGAAATACCCCTGACACCAAAAGGAAGGAGAAAGACAAAAGACTGCATTAACATGATACAAGGAAATGAACACACCAATTGAAGGTCACGGACTACATTCTGTTGCTAGAACAAAACAAGTTACGCTCACCCACAAGACCAAAACACTCTGTAGGCAAACCAATCCCAAGTTATCTCCATAAAGGGAACTGGAACTTAGTGGGATCCTAAGACTCTTGTTTGAGGTAGGAACAATTTACTTCTCTATTCCTGGAGCACAAGATCTGGCTATTAGCCACACCTGTTGATGATAACCTTGAGAGAGCAGTACTCTTCTACTTCTAGGTGGGACCTTTGTTTGAGGTAGAAGCACAAAAACCTCGAAGGAACTAGAGGTAAATTCCAACTCTCTGACCTTTGGTCAACGTGGAAATAAGCTCACATTTTCGGGCCTCCACACTGGGGGCAGAGAATTTCCTGTTTCTTAGCTCTCTAAGTGTTGAACAAGAAAGAGAAACTTGGGATCGGTGTGGGCTTGCTCTGTTGGCCCTGGGACTCTTGATGCTGTGTTTAGAAATATGAGTGGAGGAAGGTCAAGGGCCATGCTGTCCTCCAGAGCTGCCTGGGTTTGTCCTGACTGTACTGACGACTGCAGAGTGATCTTCCAGGGCTTCCTCATCCTCCCTGGGCTCCCCACACCCACCTCTGTTTAAACCTACCAGTGGATGTCAGTGGCTTTGCAAGTAAGAATAATAATTGAAATTGCCTGGCGCGAGTGAGAAGGAAACACGGAACACACAACAAACCTGCTTAGGAGTTTAATAAAGGGGCGTGTATAGGCCTGGGAAAGTCAGTGTGCAGAGAGGGAAAGATGGCACATCCAGCTTTTAAAAGCTGCCTAGTGCATGCACACAGGGGGTTGGTGTGGCTACATCATATACAGATGATATACAGATGACAGGGTTCACGCATGTGCGCAAGGACCTAGCTGAGTCATACGTGGATGATGCAACCACGCATGTGTGCAAGGGTTTAGCCGAGTCATATGTGGATGACATAATCCACGCTGCACGTGGGTCACGTAGGACCCTTTAGCATCCCCGGGGGCCATTAGACACTTCTGCCTGAGGGCTTGTCTGCACATGCCTGGACCCTGGAACCCGGAAGTATCAGCCTTACGTGGCTGAAATCATTACATTCCGTCCTTTTGTTTATTATAAAAATTTGGGGTGTTTGGGATCTTTAATGGGTGGGATTGGAGCTTCATAAGGTCTCTCGTCACTGCTTCCTGCTGATTTTGTGGGCATCGGAGAGTTGAGATGCTTGACCATGTCCCGGGGTGGCTGATTACTTTTGTGTTTTTTCTGAGCTCTGTGGAACTGGCTGGTTGGCAACTTGGGCCTTGCAAGATGCTGGAAAAGACAGAAAAATACGTCTGGAAAAAATTTTAGATCCTGGTAATTAAGGGAAGAGAGTCCCAAGATGGAAGATAGAGGGCTTGTTTTTTGGGGGGAGGTAGAGGAGGGAATTTCCCAGGGATTTCAGAAACCAGGAGTGATAAGGGATGAATTAAATGATACTTATTTTGGGTGAGTCTGGTCCATTTAGATAGGTCCAATTGGCTCCCTGGAGCTTATGAAAAAAAATATTTGAAAAGAAATAAATTTTAGACATAGTTACGATGGTATAGTGTTGGATAGAAGATGGTGGGAAGGGGGGAGGAAAAGAATGGGGAATTTTTAGGCCTCTTAATGTTTTACCTGAAGCAGATCTTAAGGCACTTTAGCATCATGGTTTTACCTTAACATCCAGGGGACACTGCTGCAGTCAGTGATAAACCCTTTTTGTTAAAGACTGTTTTGGGAGTTTTTGGAGTTTGGGGCCATAAGCAGGGTGCCCAGTCCTGAGTGGTGGGGTCCAGCTTCTTTGACAGGTACGCCACAGGTGCAAAGGAAGGTCCCAGATGATGTCCTAGGACCCCAAGGGCATATTCTTAGGAATGACAGCTATTCCTAGGAATGACAAAACCTCTTTTTTTATAGAAAGAACTGCAAGGGACTGAATTAGCTTTTTTCTGTCTAGCATAATAGCTTTTTGTTAAAATATTTATTTATTTATTATGTATACAATATTCTGTCTGTGTGTATGCCTGTAGGCCAGAAGAGGGCACCAGACATCATTACAGATGGTTGTGAGCCACCATGTGGTTGCTGGGAATTGAACTCAGGACCTTTGGAGAGCAGTCAGTGCTCTTAACCTCTGAGCCATCTCTCCAGCCCCCGCATATTAGCTTTTTGGGTTGGGGTAATAGTTAATCCCAAGTAAATGACCTGAGAGGTAGATAGTTGGGCCTTAGGAGGTGAGACTCTACAGCCCTTTTTGGACAAGAAATTTAAAAGAGCAGAGGTATCAGTTTTGCTGATCTCCAAGGATGGACTGCAAAGTAAAATATCATCTACTTACTGTATGAGTTTAGAGTTAGGGAGAGACAGTGAGAGAAGATCAGAAGCTAAAGCTGACCAAATAGGTGTGGGCAGTCCCGGAATCCCTGGGGGAGGATGGTCCAAGTGAGCTGTGTGGAGAGGTGAGTGTCAGGGTCAGTTAAGATGAAGGCAAAGATCTTTTGAGATTGGAAACTGAGAGGAATAGAGGAAAAACATCCTTGAGGTCTAAAACTGAGAAGTGGGAGGTTCCTGGGGGGAATAGTGGGAAGAAGTGTGTAAGGGTTAGGCACTTCAGGATGAAGAGGGACCACTGCAGAGTTAATGAGCTGGAGGTTCTGTTAGGTTTTTTAATAGCAAGTATAGGGGTGTTAAAGGGAGAAAGAGGTGGGGTGAAGTAGCTTTTTTCTTAGGAAGTCAGAGATAATAGGTTAAGTTCCCTAAGGCTCTGGAGAGAGAGGGGGCACTGAGCTTGGGTAATGTACTTAGTAGGATCTTGTAATTGGATAAGGATGGGGGAATGGTGTTTAGCAACAGAGGACTTTTGGGTGTCTCAGACTTGGGGGTTCACCTGAGAGGCTGGTAGAGGAAAAGACACATTGGAGCTGGGAGGTTGGGAGGCTAGAAGGAGGGAGGGCTGCTGGTGAGTCTGGGGTAAGGTGAATGAAATGGAAGCTCCTACTTTTGCTAAAAAATCTCTTCCCAGCTGGGTGGTGTTGGCACACACCTTTAATCCTAGCACTCGGGAGGCAGAGGCAGGCAGATCTCTGTGAATTTGAGATCAGCTTGGTCTACAAGAGCTAGTTCCAGGACAGGCTCCAAGGCTACAGAGAAACCCTGTCTTGAAAACCAAAAAAAAAAAAAAATTCCCATAAGAGTTACTGGGCAGGCTGGCATGACTAAAAATGAATAAGTGAGATAAATACCCCTAAAAACACAGTTAAGTGGCAGGATCAGCTGTCCCCCTACCCCGACAATAGTGAAACTAGAAGGAGAGGTAGGACCCCAGAATTCCCTTAGTACTGAGTATGTGGCTTCAGTGTCTAAGAAAAAGGAGATGGGCCATCCTGATACCGTGATGTTTACCTGTGGCTCCCTGTTACAGAGGACATCTGTGGTCGGGTCAAAGGAGCCCAAGCAGCCTCACTCATTCATGGCCAGACCTAGAAGGTCAACTTGGGAATTATCTGGGTTTGATGTCTCCATGCCACTATATGCAGGAGGCAATCGACTGCCCAATGTCCTTCCCTATGTCCCTATGGCATTTTGGACAAGGTCTTGCAGGACCAAGATGAGGATTAGGGCTTGCTCCATTAGGGCTAATCCAACCCAGTGACCAGTTATACCACATTTAAAACACGGGCCTGGTGGTTCTTGAGCTCCAGGGGGCAAGGGAGCAGCAGGGACAGTACAGATCAGGTGGTCTGTCACCTCAGCTGGTCAGAGGACCGTGGCTAGCACATGACAGTGATTGTGGGCTTTGTCATTCCTTGCATGATGCACCTTAAAAGCTAACTCTAAGACTTCTGCCTGCAGGGTCAAGGGGCCTTTCTCCAAACATCTAAGTTTAGCCTTAATGTCAGGGTAGCACTGAGAAAAAAAAAGTCATGAGTAACTATCTGCCTTCCGTGGTTTCTGGATCTAAATTAGCATATTGTAACAGGGCTTTAGTGAGGTATTCCAAAAATGCAGAAGGATTTTCCTTCGTGTCTTAAATGACCTCTGAGAGATTATTATAGTTTACTGGCTTGAGGGCCAGCTTTATGGAGACCTGCCAGGAGACAAGTCAAAAACTGGCCCCTAGCTAAAATCCCACTGGGAGTATTATAGCCCCAGTGAGGCTCTTGCTCTGGGACTGCCTCTGCCCCTGGAGGCTGTGTTACATGTGTTTGGTGAATATCATCTGCATGTAGTCTGGCCTGCTCCCAGACTCGCCTGTGCTCTTCAGGAAGTAGGTTATTAGATAGGATCATATAGTTATCATGTAAGGTGAGATTATAAGACTGGGTGATATATTGGAATTGCTTAATGAAAGTGGTAGAATTAGACGTATAGTATCCCAGTTTTTGTTCTATATGGGAAAGTTCTGAGAGGGAGAAAGGAACGTGTACCCTAATCAATCCATTTATGCTGGCCACCTCTTACCCGCGAGAACTGCAGCCGGCTTGGCTTGATCAGGGTTGGGTTCCATAGCAACACAAGAGCGTGTGAGAGGAGGGGTAAAGGTGGGTGCCAGAGCTGGGTGGGTGCTGCAGCCAGGCACTGGAGAAAGGAATGGTCCAGCAGGGCTGATGGAGTAGATAGACGCGGGGGGGG
>NC_022031.1:37946068-37959591 GCF_000317375.1 Microtus ochrogaster
GGAGCTGAAGAGCAAGCAGAGGGAGGTGGCAAGGCAGCGGGAAGTAAAGGAGCAGAAGTATCTGTTTGCTGAGGTCAGGAAGGTGTGGATTCCTTAGCAGGGTCCTGAGCAGTAGCTGAAGGAACAGGGGTAGGAGCTGGAGGGATGGGGTAGGAGCTAAAGGAACAGGGGTAGAGGCTGGAGGAACGGGGGTAGGAGTTGAAGGAATGGGAGTAGCTACCCACTGAGGTTGAAAAGGCGGGGTTCGTTAGCTGGGTCCAGAGCAGAAGTGGAGGGTTCTTCCAATTCAGATGGCATAGCCAGGAACATGCGAGCAGGTGAACAACTTGCAAGGACAGAGGGCTTAGGTTAGAGCTTAGATAGTAAAAGGTTTGGATGTAGGGAAACTCCTTCCGTTTGCCTGTGTGCTGACAGTAGTTAGAAAGTTCTCATAGTATATTGGGATCAAAGGTGCCGTTAGGCAGCCACTTTAAATTGTTACCTAAATTGTATTGCGGCCATTTTTTTGAACAAAGATGGACAAGAGTGGGATCTGTAAATAGGGCTTTAAGGCCTGGGTTTTAGGGCCCCTAAAAGGCATCCCAGGCAGAAGGCTGGATTGATGGGCCTGGATGGCTTGCTACCCATAGCTGAAACTGTGAAAACCCGTGAAGATGGCGACATCACAAGGCCTATAGGGAGACGTATCCCCTCTATAGGCGGGGTATAAATTGGTGGTGAACACCGCAGGACTTGTAGGATAGTGTCCTCTGTCTACAGGTGGGGTGCTAAAGCCTGACTGGATCTGGTTGGGGCGACTTGGAAGCTAGAGAGTGGCCTTTCATGGTGGGGGAAAAGAAAAAGAAAAGAAAAGAAAAAGACAAAAAGAGAAAGAAGAATCTGAGGGACTCTGGGTCCCCAGTCTCAGGAGGACTGACCCCAGGTTGTCCAAACACAATTTTAGCTTAGGGAAGCAATCCAGAGATGAATGTAAGCAAAGGGCTCAACCGTGGCCATAAAGACCATGGTTGGGGCTGTCCCCTCATTTCTAGGAACACCAGATTCTTTCCGGGAGCTCAACAGTCAATTCCTTGGGTTCAGAGAAACACTTAAGCTGACCAGAATGGGGGAAACTCACCAATTGAAGCCGGTGTGCGTAGAAATCGTGCTCAGGCAAATGGAACACGTGGTTGTTGTGGAAAAAAATACCTGGTTCCGGATCCCGACACCAGGAGAGGAGCTTGGGGCTGGGGAGCCTCCTGAGTCTCACAGCACCAACGAAATTACCTGGCGCAAGTGAGAAGGAAACACGGAACACGCAACAAACCTGCTTAGGAGTTTATTAGAGGGGGCGTGTACAGGCCTGGGGAAGTCAGTGTGCAGAGAGAGAGAGAGGGGAAGATGGTGTGTCCAGCTTTAAAAAGCTGTCTAGCGCATGTGCCCAGGGGGTTGATGTGGCTATATCATATGCAGATGACCGGCTCATGCATGTGTGGAAGGGCTTAGCTGAGTCATATGTGGCTGATGTAATCCACGCTGCACATGGTTCACACAGGACCCTTTCACATCCCTGGGGTCCATTAGGCACTTCTGCCTGAGGGCTTATCTGCACGTTTGAACCCTAGAACCCGGAAGTCTCAGCCTTATGTGGCTGAAATCTTTACAATAATGATGCTTTTATTTGCCTTCTGTAAGCAGGAGGCACTCTATGAAGCCTGAGACAAAATTCATTTAGCCCATTATTGGGTTGTCAGCTACCAGGACAATGTTTGTCATGAGTAAATATTCTGGGTTGCAACCAGTGGTGAAGCGCTACTTTGATGAAAAGAGATTTGGCAGGACCCTAAATGATGGAGAGTCATGCTCTGACCCTCAATGCTGCCACACTGGGAGATGTCACAGATGTAGGCTACAGAGAAAGTGGTGACCCTGGGAGTTGAACAGTGTTTCTGGCCTTTCTTGTCAGACTCCTTGTCTGGTGGTGGTAGAATTTCTGAGGGAGGTGGTGATAATGGGGAAAATTGGACATCAGTGGTGGTCCTGTCATTGAGGGGAATTCGATAGGTACCGGGACTGTTTATCAAGGCTGGGTGTTCTCAAATTGCTGAGATCTTCACGGCATTGGGATCCTGACAAGGAAGGCTGGCTGGCTTCTGGGGAGGATCCTTGAAGTAATTGCCTGATGGGCATGTGGTTGTAGTGACTGAGGTGTTGATGGAAATAGGCTCAGACTTCCAGGGATGCAGAGTCTGAGATCCACAGCTCTGGGGGATCCAGTTGACTTCGAACTCTGATGTCACGGTTTCCCATCTCTGCCAGGTTGGAGACCAGAATGGCTCATGTTTTCTTCCCAGTGGAGCCAAAGGAAAGAGCTCAAAGTTCTAGGCACAGAAACAGTAAAATCTCCCTGGTCCTCAGAGTCTCCTTCTGCATCCTGTCTTCTGCCTGCCTGCTTGAAACCATCCAGGAAATAGAAGTAGTCCATGCAATTGTGTCCTCCAGGAGACTATCCCTCCACTGTCATCACCAAATACTTTGTTCTTCAGACTGGTTCCTGGCAGGTTAGCACAGAGGCCCTCAGTGCCCTGGCCCATCAGAAGGTGGCCCTGGCCCTTTCTAAAAACCACATACACAGAACCCCAAGTTTTCTGAACCCCCAGGCCCGCCCTTCCATTTTCCTTTCCTCTTGGCATCCTGGTCTCTCCCCGTCTTATTCCTTGGGAACACGGAGAGGCAGGCGAGCTCTGCAGCCTAGTCTCACATTCCATGGGAAAACTGATGCCGTGCAGATTTCCTCGTTGCAGCCCTGGAGAATCTCACTGCCCTTCTGCTGGAGAGTGTCAAGAGGCTGGGTGCTCTCCAGGGGCCATTTCTATTTCTGAGTTCAAGCACTGGGTCTTCCAGCTTCCCTTCTTGTTGTTTCCCCCACTCAGCTCTTCCTCGCAAGCCAAAGCCATTCTACCCCAGCTAGACAACACAGCCCTCTGGCCCCGAGTTCAAGTACTACTGATCAGGCAGACTTGGGCTTCAGTGCCAGCTTTGTTATATATTGCTTCTGTGGACCTGAGAGGTCACTCTACTTCTCCGTACCACAATTTCGTCATATGGCAGTAATGGTACCTACCTTATAGGCCACTCGAGGAATACAGTGATATAATGCAGATAAGGACCTGGGCTTGGAGACCGGCAAATGGTTGCTCTGTGGGAGTGGTTAAACCTTTACATCTGGCCCTGTCGTTCTGTTTCGTCTACAGCATGGGCCAGTTGAGAGGTGGTATGTGTAGCATTCTGGGATCAACCTGCCCTGCTTGAACCCCAGCTCTGCCATTTTCCTGCAGTCTAGCTTGAGCAAGTTACCTCCCTTCTGTTCCGATTTTTTTTTTCACCTACAGCATGAGATTGGTCTTAGTCCCTACACCAGTGTCCAGCACCTAGAAAGCTACAGAGGCATGCTCATCCACGTGGACCAAGCCTGGGGACAGGGCGTCTGGGAAGTCTGGTGTCCAGAGAAATGCCCATTCTTGGAGGAAACTCCCCAGCTGGAAATCTTGCTCCTTTGTAAGACTATTTCCAAGACTTTCTGCTGATTCTGAATTTCCCGGAGGGTAGAAGAAGGGGGTGGCATGGGGTGGGGGCTTGCCGAGAAGTGGAACCCGAGATTATCAAAACCGTATGGGGTTGATTCTGGCCAGACACTTAATCCCACAACAGAGGCGGCTCCAACTGCCTTGAGAAGCGGGTGTGTGCTGTGCTGTGTGTGTATTAGGAAGGGACTATGCTCAATTTAATTTTTTGTTAATCATACATGTGTTGGAGCTTATTCTGTGCCAGCCACGCAAAGCCTTGTTGAAATGGATGTGGACAAGGCTCAGTCTCTTCCCCAGGGAATTCTCAGCAGATGTTGATGGCAGGAAGCTTCATCTGAAAAGGCTGGGAGCTCCCTGAGCAGGAGGGACAATAGGTGACTTTGCCAAGCTGTTAGCTTCAGGGACCCTGGGCCTTCAGGAACCATGAGTTTTTATGACAGAAGGTATCAGCCTACTTCAGGTCTTGAGCTTGTAGTCGATGCTGTGTGCCCCAGGGAGGAAGATGTCTGTGTAGATATCCTGCTTGGGGAGCTAGGAATCCATGCTTCCTGTCAGAGAGTTAGCACCTTTGTCAGAGACAAGCAAGCAGCAGGCCATCCTCATCCATGGATTCTAGACAAACTGGAGACAGTGAAGTTACCATGCTGAGAAGGTTTGAGCAGGAGGAGGCAAGCCCACCCCCATTTCTAGAGAGACTAAGACCCAGTGCCTGAGGAGGGGGCGCGGTCATTACAGCTTGGGTGTGGGAAGCAGAGGAAGCCAACTGGAAGGTAATGGCTGGGGGAGTTATATGTACTGGTAGGTGATGGAGGAAGGTCATTGGTTGATTAAATAAAGAAGCTGCTTGACCTGATAGGTTAGAACATAGGTGGGAGGAGCAGACGCTGGGAGGAAGAGGAAGTGAGCTCAGAGACTCGACAGCTCTCCGCTTAGGGGCAGACGCCTCAGAGAAACACGATGCTCCACTCCTGCGGGCAGAGGCGAGAGCTCTGCTCTCTGAGGCACACGTGATGAAGCTCCGACCCAGGATGGACACAGGCTAGAATCTTCCCGGTAAGCGCACCTTGGGGTGCTACACACAGATGATTAGAAATGGGCTAGTCCAGGTGCGAGAGTTAGCGGGGATTAGCCTAGAAGAGAATGGGTCAAGCAGTGTTTAAAAGAATATAGTGTCCGTGTAATTATTTCGGGGCATAAGCTAGCCGTAGGGGCAGCCGGGTGCCAGAGACGCAGCCCCGCTGCCCCTATTACTACAGGTAGGGGAGGTTATATGCCTGTTTATTGTGGGCATTCACTTTCTACATTCTTACTTTACCAGGCTTTCCTAGTCAAGCAGGAGACTATTGGACGTAAGGCATGCCACTAGCTCCTAGATTTTCTTTCTTCCTTAGCCCTGGGGTCCCAAGAAGAGGGAACATTTCTGGGTATGTCGGCTATTGGGAAAGCCGGTAAAAAGCTGAAGGTTTAGTGTGAGATCAGAAGGTCCAGGAGTCAATTCTCTGGAAGGACTCAACAATCAGGCCCTTCCTGCTGCCGGACACATGGCATTGCACCCTGGTCAGGCCCTTCCTGCTGCCGGACACACGGCACTGGAGCCCTGGGCTGGAGATTGTGGAGGGAGCTTGCCCAGAGTCAGTCAGTGACAGGGTGGAGACAGGGCTGTGAGGCAGGCCCAGACACTGGGATCAGGATGTGCTCCTTCACCTCCCAATGTCAGAGCCGCGGAGTTAATGTCCAAGGGTCTCTGTCCTGGCAGCATCTTGGGCTGGCCTTCCATGCTCACCTCTTCTCTTCTTTCTATTTCTCTGAGGCCCAAGGCACCTCTGAGGCCAAGGGAGGATTTATACCTGATGTCTCAGTGTCCCTGGGACCTGAGCAAGATCTGAGGCAACCTCTCCCACCCCGTATGCTTATCTGTTGTCTGTGGGAGGCAGGGAACTCCACGGCTGGGTGACTCTACAGACAGACTAATGGATTGGTACACAGGAAGTGGGTATGGGGGCGGTGGGTAGGTGGAGGTCAGCTACAGGCATGGGTGCATGAAGGGGTGAGTGATTTACGTCAGTAAAAACAGTTTTCTAGCCATAGCAACTGTTCTGGAAACCACCCTTTGGGACTCTGAGACCTGAGATACTTGAGGTTTTGAACACCTGTCTGTAGAAGAGGCTGCGACACTTCCCGTAGCCCAAGGCTCTCTGCTCCTCCTCTTTGCCCCATTGTAACTCCCTCCCGCCCCCCCCCCCCCGTCCCCCTGTTCCTCCATCTCTCACACACCTGGATGCTTGAACACCTGTCTGGACAGCAGAGACAGGGGTGCCTGAGGGCTGGAGAGGGATGGGGGAGCATGATCCCCTCACTTCAACTTCCCCTTAGTCTTGTCCAGCCAGGCCTGGCTTGGTTACTGGCTGATGTCCATCTGATAAAATGATGGTTTCTCTTACCAGACAAGAGAAAGAGAATCTATCTGACTCTAGGAACTTGAATTCGCCAGTCCCACTGGACAGGCCCTTGGAGGTCATGCCCTGTAAGCTTCCATAGGAAGTTTCCCAGGCACAGAGCATTACTGTGGGCTGTTCCAAGAGCCACAGGGTCTTCGTCCTGCAGATAAGACTCTCTAAGACTCAGTGTGGCATGTGTGCACAGAGGGCGTGGCCTGTGTACGTAGAGGGGGTGGCCATGAGGTTCTTCCTTGCTGAATCTTGCAAGTGTCCCTGGCTGCTCTTTTCTTCTACCCCATGGGCCTGTCTTCCTTCCCTGATCCTTGGGTCCCAGTCAGTGTCTTTGATATCTGGCCCCAGGATTGCTCTGATGCGGTAGGGCCCTGCTCAGGCTGTCTGAGACAGAGGGCTTATCTTGAGGTCAGATTTAGAAGGGCTGGAATGGAAAATGGGGCCTACCCTCCAAGGCTGCTGACCCGTCTCTCGTATTTGTTCATTTTCTAAGCCAATGTGTATTGATTCCCTTCTTGTACCAAGCGATGTGTTGGAAACCAACACAGATATGACCTTTGTCCAGGGAGAAGGGCAAACTAGCAAAATAGGTTACTGTAATGAATGCTCTGTGTGTGAGTGTGTGTGTGCGCGCATGTGTGTGCAGGTGGGTGGTATGTAGGGGAGAACAAGGGGGGCAGAGCTATGGGCATTTGGGAGGAAGCAAAGCTACCTAACCCAGTCTGAGTCTGGGATGCTTTTCTGGGGGAGGAAACCTCCAGCCCCAGAACAGAAGTGGGGGGGGGAAGAGGGAAGAGTGCTGGAGGGAGCAACACAGTGGCTAGGAAGTTCTCCTGGACAGGAGAGCCGCATCCTCTTATCCCCATTGAAGCTTCCCTACTCCTCATCCTTGAGACACCTGGACGCTGAAACACCCTCCTGGATGGTGAAAACAGAAAAGTCTGAGGCTTCCGGGGGACTTTGGTCAGCTCGCTGATGCAAGCTTTGTGTGGCTGAATCGAGAGTGACAGGCTGGGGAAAGATGAACTAGGTCCTTGATGGTGGGGCTGGCTCTGGGAGCGGCAGAGTGTGAGGTGGAGGCCGATGAACAGATTGCTTAGAACTCAGGGTGCAAAATATATGCTGCCATTCCACCTCCTCCCTTCCTATTCCTGTCCTCCTGGGGAGAGAGTGAGCAGACAGACAGATCCATGGGTACCAAGCAGCTTTATTGGAAGCCCTGCAGTCTAGCCAGGGAGAGGCTGTGCTCTCTCCACACAAACCCGCACATTCACATTGATGCTCTAGGCACAGCCCTGGCTGGGTTAGGTCTGGAGCAGAGCATCAGGAGGCCTGGTCCTCTCTTCTGGGTGATTCAGATCCCTTTGCTCAAGACACAGGGCTCCTTCTGGTACCGTCATGGTTAACTGCTGCTGTGTTTGCTCTATCGGAGGAAGGAGAAGCAGGGTCATGGGCTGGAATCTTGGACAGGGGTTTGGAGGATGGAGGCGGGGCTGAGGAGGGTCAGGCTTGCCTTGGCAGACTTCTTCAGTCTTCGGATGATGCGTTCCACCCAAGGCTGGTCTGGGGGTGCGCAGAGTTGGTAGCCCCTCAGTGTGGTGAACCTGTAGCCAGAGGTCAGAGGGAGTGAAGGCCTGCAACTCAGTTTCCTAGAAGGCTCTAGAATGAGGGGCAGAGGCTCGGAGTCCACGTGTGGGGACCTGCTTCTGGGACTTTATTGCAAGGTGGCCTCGGCCATGGGTCCAGGGATAAGGCTGACGGGGAGATGGGCTAGACATTCTTCCCACAACTCACACAACAGCAGGCACCCTGCAGCCATCCTTCATAAGAAGGTAGCGGAAGGCTTTCACGATGTTCCCAGGGATGGGGCGCTGGGTCACAGACAGACAGCAGTCTTCCGCATCGTTGGCACCCCCAAGAACTGGGGCTGAGATAGGAGAAAGAAGGGGAGAAGACGTGGAGGCCATGAGGAAGGAAGGCCGCAGCCCTAAGTGACTTCAGCAGCGTCTCTGTGTGAGGGGGAACCGGACCTGGTACGCAGCCACCGTGTGCCACTGTGGCCCTGGCAGCTGCTGGACGTATGGTAGTCAGCTAAGGCATTTAATAAACAACCATTTCTGTATGTCTTCTTGCTGCCCTGGCCACACACCCTTTCCTAGATTTTCTCCATTTTCACCATGTTTCAGAAAATAGAGAGTTAATGGTAGTCACAGTGCCGGGACAGGGGACGCTTGCATCGGCTGAGGGCCTTTACAGTCGTATGAACTACTACATAGCCAGCAGATGGCTGTCTCACCGAGGAGGCCCAGCTATTAGGGAGACAGAGACAAAAGGATCGATCGCTTGAGCCCAGGACTTTAAAGCCAGCCTGGGTAACACCAACAGACCCTATCTCAAAAACCAAACCAAACCACCAAACAAGGCCCCTAAAAAGAAACAACCAGAAGGAAACAGGTTGTTAAGCACACCTGCTTCAGTGTTTCTCATCCTCTCAAACTGAAGCAGATACACAGCAAAGCTCTAACCCACAACCCCGGCAGTGGGATCAAAACTAGGGCTTCAGACACGACACACACACTCCAACTTAGTTATGCTCATAGGTTCCTTCTGCTGCCTGGAAACGGAGGTTATCATATCAGGACATGAAGCCTGCAGAGAGATGGGCAGCTATAGGTCCCAGGATATGCCAAGACTGGAGCCACATTGGAACTCAGGGATACAGGCACCCTCGTTCTGACAGGCACACACAGAAGACACAGGGAACCCCTAGATTCACTGACATGAACTTGCAGGGTCTTTCATGAGCGTCATAACAGTCTGAGATTGAGACATTACCCACAAGCCATTGTGTCGTGTCCCCCCCCACCCCCGCCCACCTTAGTTATCTCCTCAGCCTTACCTGGGAAGGTCCCGAGAACCAACAGGCTGAAGACCAGCAGTGGGGCCACACGGGGTGCCATGGTGGGTGAACTGAGGCAGGCCACAGAAAGTTCTTGGGTGTGTGCAGGAATCTGTGAGAGGCTGAAGCACTGCCGGGTGTGCAGGGGAGTTATCGGAAGCACTTGGGTGCCCTGGTGTGGTTTGAGAGGATCCAGAGGCAAGAGGATGTGAGGCCGTGTGAGACCCTGTGAGCCCTGGAGAGCCTGTACGAGCCTCTGTGAGCCAGTAAGAGACCGCTCCAATTTATGCGCTTGATATTTCTTTCACTTTCTGTCCAAAAATTCCCTTTTATTTGGGTCTTCCCGTTTATCCCCCTTTCTTTTGGCAAAACATGACCTTGGCTTCCTTCTTCCCCCACTCAGTGGCTTCCCCTCTGCTTTCTTTGGCTTTAACTCTGAGAACTTCAACAGTCTGGGCAAAAAAAATAAAAAATAAAAAAATAAAAAAAACCCGAAAAGCCCTGTGTCCTGTCGGCTCCAGGGAGAGGGTGTGTGCTGTCCTCTGTTAGTGCCACTGGCATTGTCTGCTTAGGTCTGGGCATCAGAAGTGCTGTTAGGGCGGGGTAGTTAGGGCCGAGTTGGGAAGCGGAGCTGGAAGGGAAGGCTCCTGAGGAGAAGGCCCAGGACCCTGATTCTACATCCTGAGCCCTGCATCCCAACCACCTGAGCATCCCAATCACCTGAGCCCATTCCTCAAATCCAGTGCCTAGGTCAGAGGAACAGCTGGAAGGAGCCTGGACCGGAACAGCCCCTGCCATTTTTCCCTTCTCAATCCTGGGAACCAAGAGGGGATTTCTAAGGAGAGGGGCTGGCCAGCTCCTTCTGAGACAAACCCCTAAATTTCAAGGAATTGACAGATGAATAAATGATTTCCCACCCTTGAGAGAGATGAGATGATCTCAGAAGAATAGCTAATATGGGTACCCATTCAGCCCTCTGGACCCCAGCTCTGGGCCCTCTGCACGTGTATGTTGTATAGAAATATGTGTGTTTGTGTGCATGCCCATGTAGAGGCTAGAGGTTGATACCTGGTGTCTTCTAAAATAAGTACCCTTTCCCCACCCTACGTCTAAACATCTAAATAAACCGACCTTAAAGAAACACCTTACATTTGCATTTACACAAGAAAATTCTTGAAGAAAATAATTCAGCACACACTTTTATTTTGCTTAAGTTTGAAGTTTTGCTTAATATTTGACCATCATTGTAAATTACATCTTTTAAAGAATGTAACCAAAGAGCAGGGTGGTGGCGGCGCATGCCTGTAATCCCAGCACTCGGGAGGCAGAGGCAGGCACACACTGGTGAGACACCCGAGAGTGACTTTCCAAAGCCAACACCCCTTTGGATGTGTTCTGTTCTTCTCCCTGTAACTCTGATGACAATAGCAGCAAGAAGCTTGTCAGGCAGCTATGGCGGGGCCAGAGAAATGAGCATGTCTGCTCCATTTCTCCACAGCCAGCTCTGTCTTGGCCAGAAGTCAGAAATGTCCTTAGACAGAAATGTCTAAGGATACTGGTCCGTGCTCTGGTTTCTTGTTATCCATCCTTCCCTTTTACATAGCAACCTAATGGCTATAACTGGCTGGATTCCATTCATAATCAGAGACTTCATTGGCTTTGAAACTGTCTCCAAAACCACGAGGATGAAGAGGTACATGGTCATCCACCATCAGTCCAGGTAGACCAGATGGACCAACCGACTTACGTCCCTATGCCTCTAGCTAGTGAAGTCTCATTAACCCTTAGCCAAAGACCCTCAGTGGCGACCCTTCCTGGAGACCCTCCTGTGCACGGGAGCGCTGCCTGTTTCCATCCCCTTAGATAACACTCCTTTCGGAAACACTCACCATTTGTTTTCTGTGTCATCCATTCTTCTAGTTCTTGAGACCAAGGACCCAGAAGCTTTGG
This sequence comes from Microtus ochrogaster, assembly GCF_000317375.1. Taxonomy (NCBI): domain Eukaryota; kingdom Metazoa; phylum Chordata; class Mammalia; order Rodentia; family Cricetidae; genus Microtus; species Microtus ochrogaster. Next base: position 37,956,934 of record NC_022031.1, read on the forward strand.
TGGCTATTGAAGGTCAGGGACTCTTGTCCCCGGAGTTGTGCTCACCCTAGGTGAGAAAACCTCTGCCACAAGCACAGACTCTCTGCTTTTTCCATCTCAGTCCTTTGTCTAAATCCTTAATAAGCTCTGATTTTTACATCACTCAGCCATCCCGAAATCCCTTGTACATTCAAACATCAGCTCTGCCTGAGTGGAGGTCCCTGTGGCTGTGCAGAGCTGTGACCTCCTGCTGCCACCGATGACATCATCTATGTCCTCTTGTTCACTTCAGTTCAGACACTACTGAATGGAAGACAGCGACATTCCATCAGCCGGAGGACTCAGTCCCCGAAGATTGCTTCTAGATTCAGATGCCTGTGACAAGCACGGGTTGCGACTTGTGCTTCTGACCTACGGTTCCCATGATCTTTTCATCAGTTCAGGGCTGCAAGACTGACCCAGTACTGCCACCAACTGCCTGGGGTAGGAAGAGTCTCCTTATGTGGTGACCAGAGGCCACTCAAGTGCTGAGTAGTGAGTAGAGAGTGGGAAATATTTGATCTCCTTATAGCCTTACAGTGAGCCAACTCTTTTCTGTCAGAATCTCCAGGGACGTTGTAAACTTTACCAGAAGAGATCCTAGAAAGTAGATCCCCAGAATGGAATGCTGGGGTTGGGTTGCTTGTGTATTTAAGTACATAGACAATCTCTATTCATGAACAAAGAGGACCCAGGAAATCGGGAGGACGCAAGAGTGTCACAAGCACCAGCGAGGAGACACAGGATGGGACTGGTCAGGACCCCAGTTTGACCCCCTCTTCTCCCCAGTCTCTGCACTCCTTCTTGAAGCCCCAGGAGACAGAGTATAGCAGATAGGCAGAGGTTATTTACAAGGAAAATACACACTCAGTGGGGAGAACCGACAGTGGCCAGAGAAACCGTTGCTGCTGTCTACGTCCTAGGCAGGTTACTCTACTTCCGATAGTCTCTAAAACAAGCAGCTCTCCTAGGGTACTTTGTCCTGTCTACGCGACTGAAAGACCTGCTTGTTCTTTATCAGGAAGCCTCTTGCCATGTAGTCCTCCTCCTTGTAAGACTCAGGGCTTCTAGAGCCTGGTTTAGATATATTTCCACTGATGATATTTTAATCAGTTCAAGATGTCTTATCTCCTTTCAGGGCCAGAGATATGAGTTAGGTCTAATTCTTCTGAATGATACTTAAAGTCCTCCTTGGTTTCGTAGACTGTTGCCTATGAAGGAAGGATCCAGCGCTAATTTCCTCTAAGCCCGCTAATGTGTAACCAAGAACCTAAGACAAGGTTAGAAGATTAGACATTAGGCGATTGAGTCCCTGAGGTACTTAACTGCCGGACTACAAATGATGATGGCTTGCACATATCATTAGGTGGGTGGCTTGTTTCTGATTGTGCTGACAAAATTATGATTAAAAAAAGGACCAGGTTAAGAGAGCATAAAGTAGATTTTCCCTTTTCGCCTTCCTTTCTCCTTCCTTCTTCCCTCCCCTCCTTCCTTCTTTTCTCTTTTTCTATTTATTTATTTATTTATTTATTTATTTATTTATTTATTTATTAAGATTTCTACCTCCTCCCCGCCACCGCCTCCCATTTCCCTCCCCCTCCCCCAATCAACTCCCCCTCCCTCATCAGCCCAAAGAGCAGTCAGGGTTCCCTGACCTGTGGGAAGTCCAAGGACCTCCCACCTCCTTCCAGGTCTAGTAAGGTGAGCATCCAAACAGCCTAGGCTCCCACAAAGCCAGTACATGCAGTAGGATCAAAACCCAGTGCCATTGTTCTTGACTTCTCAGTAGTCCTCATTGTCTGCTATGTTCAGCGAGTCCGGTTTTATCCCAGGCTTTTTCAGACCTGGTCCAGCTGGCCTTGGTGAGTTCCCGATAGAACATCCCCATTGTCTCAGTGTGAGGGTGCACCCCTCACGGTCCTGAGTTCCTTGCTCGTGCTCCCCCTCCTTCTGCTCCTGATTTGTGCTCCCCCTCCTTCTGCTCCTGATTTGGACCTTGGGATTTCAGTCCGGTGCTCCAATGTGGGACTCTGTCTCTGTCTCTTTTCTCTTTTTCTTTGATTCAGAGTCTCTCTCTATAGCTCAGGCTGGCCTTGAACTCATGACAATGCTCTTGTCTCAGTCTCCTAGTGTTGGGATTACAGTCATGGTATGGAATCACCAAACCCAGCAGGAACCTTTATTTTATGTGGCTCCCCTCCTCCCCCTTCCTCTTCCTTGCCCTGCCCCCCACTCCTGGAGAGTTGCTGATCTTCAATTTATATTGAAATCCCAAAGAAGCAGGTTCTAATACTGGGGAGGAAATGCTGCTGTAACAGGACAGATGGGCTCGCCTTCAAGAGTGAGGGCAAGCAGGCAAAAGAGCAAAGTTTCCTTCTTCCGTATTCTTCTATCTGGGCTGTTCCCAGAAGGTGCTGCCTAGACTTGGGGTGGGTCTTCCTGCTTCAAATAATCTGATCAAGAGAGTCCTTCACATGAGTGCCCGGAAGCTTGAATTTTTGTTGACTGTATATGTAGCTAAGCTGACAAGAAGTTAACCATCACAAGGACTACAGAGAACTCAAGAACAAGGGCAAGGGGTTTTTGATCCTACTGCACGTGCTGGCTTTGGGGGGGCCTGGGCGGTTTGGATGCTCAACT
>NC_022031.1:37960316-37963795 GCF_000317375.1 Microtus ochrogaster
AGTGCTGGGATTACAGGCGTGCGCCACCACCGCCCGGCCACCGTATGCACTATTGAATGGGCACTACATGTAGAAGAACAGACCTCTGATGTTCCAGAAGCCAAGGGGGAAAGCATGGGAGGTGGTTTAGCTTGTTAGTTTTTGCTTCTTTCTCTGATTACACGGCTTCATGGAGACGTTCTCTAGAGTTGAGGAAGGGAGAGAAACGAGTGATCTTGACTTTCAGGTGAATTTTAAGGTTTACTGGCATGAGGGAAAGAGGGGCTTGCAACTCTCGGGGTGGCCTACAAGATGATGAAGAAGCGATGTCCTTTTATTAGCAGAATTTCAGGCAGTACACCGAGTGTCTACTTTGTCGAGCAGGGAAGACGCAAAGTTTGAAACTATGCTAATTCATGTGCAGTGGCTGCCTGCCCTCACCTCTGCAAATGGTCCAGTCGAGAATCCCTCCTTACTAAGCCCTTTGGAGTGTGCATTTGCCTCCTGCTGAGGTCCTAAGCTGCACAATAGTATAGTGCAAAGCTGGTGTGGAGGTTCAGTTGTTTCATTACCATTTGCCTTGAGTGCCTGATGGGGATGACCCCAAGAATCAGCAGGAAAGAGTGCAATAATGGGAGAACCATATACAGGGCATTTGTGCCACATTCACTCAGTGAGGTTACAGTGAGTCCTCGGTGCCAGGCTGTCCCCAACCCTGGGAAACAGCAGCAAACAGAACAGAAACATTCCTTCTGCTGCAGAATTTTTATTCCAATGAAGGAGACAGACCACAAACAAACAAACAAAAAATCTATAGTCAGGTGACAACTGCCAAGAAGAAAAATAGAGAAGGCAAGAGTCAGGGCTGGAGAGATGGCTCAGTGTTAAGAGCACTTGCTGCTCTCGCAGAGGACCTGGGTTCAGGTCCCAACACTCACATCGGGTGGTTCACAACTGCCTATGACTCCAGCTCCAGGGTTTCTGACATCCTCTTCAGGCTTTCTCAGGCAGCTTCACATGTGTGCACACACACATATGCAGACATTCAAATAAAAATAATAGAAAAAGAAGGCAAGAGGCTAGGTGCACATATGTGTCTTAAATTCCAGCTTTTTAATTCCAGTAACAGGCAGGTGGATCTACTTCCAAGACAATCAGGGCTACATGATGAGACCCCATTTAAAAGAAAGAGACAAAGAAAGAAAGGAAGGAAGGAAGAAAAGAAGAAAGAAAGAAAGAAAGAAATAAGTAAGAAAAAAGAGAGAAAGAGCGAGCCACACAGAGCTCCAGGGGAAATATTCTCGGTAGAAAAAACAGCAGAGTCAACAGCCATGAAGTGAAAGTGTGTGGAATAGCCTAGAGGTACAAGGGGCAGAGCAGTCAGAGGCAGCCATAAGGGATGACTCTTGGAAGAAGGGACCGCTTGTTGGTTCCCAGCCGCCCAACCAGCTTAGACCTGAAATAATCACACAGAAACTATATTAATTAAATCACTGCTTGTCCCATTAGCTTTAACTTCTTATTGGCTAATCTCTTGCATATTAATTTAACCCATTTCTATTAATCTGTGTATCGCCATGAGGCTGTGGCTTACCGGCTAAAGTTTCGGCATGTCTGACTCTGGCAGCTCCAAATGTCCCTCTGACTCCGCCTTCTTCCTCCCATGCTATAGGCCAAGCCAGTTCTTTATTCATTAACCAATAAAAGCAACACATAGACAGAAGGACCTCCCACACTGATGAGAGTGCACAGCTCTCAGCATGGTAGGTTTCTTCTTTACTGGGTGACCCAAGGGGACATTAGAGGGATGAACAGAGCCAAACGTGACCTGACTTAATATCTTAAAGATTCCCCATTACTGTGAAATGTAAGCTGGACCAAAGAGTGAGGATGGGGGCAGGGAGTTGGGGCTACAGGCTAATACAGTAATCCAGGGGGGCAGAAGATGGTGCTTGGAGCTGGTGAGAGGTGCTGAGATTCAGGAAAATGTAGAACCAGTGGGCTGGTGCTATGCAGAGGAGATGAGAGCAAGCAGAGGCAAGAATACCACACGGGCTTGAAGAAAATGGATGGAACAGTCATCAAGCTGTGGATGACTGCAGAGAAATGGGTCCGCAGGGAGACCACGAGCTTGATTTTGACTTAGGTTGAAGCTGCATATTGGATACATAAATGGAAATGCTAAGTAGGTAGCTGGCATGAGCCTGGATTTCAGGGGGAAGATGCTAGTTGAAGACGTGCATTTGGAAGCATATGGGTGGTATTTAAGGCCAAGAGAGGGAGTGTAGGAAGAAGAGGTCCCATGTTCCAAGTCTTGAGGCTTGTGCATTAAAAAGCCAGGGGTGGAGAAAAGCAGAGCGATAGTTCGCCTGGTATAGTGCTGGCTGTGCCAGTCTGAAGATCTCTGTTTGGATCTCAGCACCCACACGAAAGCCAGGCACGATAGTGCGAATCTGTAGTCCCAGCATTGGGAAGGCAGAGATGGGTGAATCCTTTGAGCTTTCTGGTCAGCCAGTCTAGTCCAGCCAGTGAATCTCAGGGTTAGTGGGGGACCGTGTTTCAAAAAATAAGGTGGAGGACTGGAGAGGTGGCTTAGTGGGTTTGAGTGTTTGCTGCTGTTGTAGAGAACTGGAATCAGCTCCCTGCGCTCATACTGGGCGGCTCACAACTGCCTGCAACGCCAGATCTAGGCTATCTGACATCGCCTAGCTTCCTTGGGTACTACTTACATGCACACACACCTCCGACTCACACGCACGCACACACACACACACACACTGATGTATGGTAGAGAGTGGCTGAAGAAGATAGTCAATACTGACTTCTGACTTCCACGCACATGTATACAAGCGCACATACACCCAAGTGACAAATGCACACACACACACACACACACACACACACACACACGATTGGAGCGGTGAAGAGGAATCAGAGAAGGAGGGGACAAATGGGGTGTTAGGAAAGTGCCTGCTGGTCTAGTATGGGAATTGTGGGCATTGTGATGGTTAATCTTGGCTGGGTGTGGTTAGAGAAAACCCACTCAAAATGTGCACGGGGCAGCTTCTTCTGTAGGTGGGCCAGATCCGAGGAGGCCCCTGGGAAAAGCTTTGCTCTTTTCCGGCTCGCCTAAGCATGCCTTACGCTGCTAAGTTAACCTATCTCTGTCGCTGCTCCTGCCATATTTAGCTGCTGCAAGAGAACTGAGCTGCTTCAGTCTTCCAATACCGGAAGACTAGCCGCTGTCTAGGAATCCTCCCTCTCCCCGGCCTTCATTGCCGGACCGGGACTGCAGACACGTTCAACCTCGCGGACTGAGCAGTTTCTCTGGTTCTCAGTCTTTGCCGTGTAAGGACAGCATTGTTGAGCTACCCAGACATCTCAGGCAAGCCCTTCTAGTGATCCCCTTCTTTTTTTTTTTTTTTTGGTTTTTCGAGACAGGGTTTCTCTGTGGTTTTGGAGCCTGTCCTGGAACTAGCTCTTGTAGACCAGGCTGGTCT
>NC_022031.1:37963895-37966130 GCF_000317375.1 Microtus ochrogaster
TTTCTCTGTGGTTTTGGAGCCTGTCCTGGAACTAGCTCTTGTAGACCAGGCTGGTCTCGAACTCACAGAGATCCGCCTGCCTCTGCCTCCCTAGTTAGTGATCCCCTTCTAATAGATATTAGCGGCTTTCCGTCATCCACACCCAGCCATTGGTTTAGATTTCGTCGAGAGTAGGGGTGGGGATGGAGATGGAGGCCTGCAGTACACGGAGGAAGGTGTGAAAGGTTTCCGACTGCATGCCCGGTGCCCACGGTCTCACTCAGTTCAGCCTCCACTAGGCTAAACTGCCTTTGTGGGGCTCCGAGTTCAGTGTAAACGCAGGGAAGGTTGTCCCCGATTATTAGGACACCTCAGGTGGGCTTAGCTCAGTTTGGCTTCATACTCCACCAAGGAACCTACATCGTCTTCATGTACTCTAGACTGACCAAATCCTTGTGCCAGAGATGGGAGGACAGGACGATTTTTTTTTTTTTTTTTTTTTGCCACTGGGATAAGGGACTCTCCATCCCCACTTTAAAGTCAATCAAGTTTGTTGTGGAAGTAGAGATGCAAGGGGGTGAACGGTAGAGGACCCAGGCTGAATGTCTGAATAAGTGTGTGTCGTGGAATTGTGTCACTATCTGTGTGCAATTAGCGTGAGCGTGTGGTGCAGTTGTGCCTGTTGATGTGCCCAGAATATCTCTACTCCCAGGCCTGCAGATGGCGCCTGGAGCCTGGAAAGCAAGGCTCGGTCCAGGCGTTTAGTTCTGAGGTTGCGCAGGCCTTAGCAGAATGTCCTTTGTCCCTTCCCAGTACGCCGGAGACAGGGTGAGGGTAGGACATTCCGGCGATCCAAGGCAGCGTGGGCTCCTGTCCTGAAAGTTCTAGGCCCAACCCAGGCCATTAAGGTCCGCAGGCATTCAACCCCGCGAAAGGGTGGCAGTGTGTAGAAGGCGTTTACCTCAAAGATGCCCACGCAAACAGCCCAATGTACCCGAACCAGTGGTACCAAATGTTGAAGATACGGAATAACTGATGTTTGACTTAAAGGCTGAAGGAAGTTCACATCACCCTCAGGGCTTTCCTTCTCGACTTAAGTTCCTAAATTACTCAGCAGCAGAGCCCTCTCTAAGCAAAGGTTTCTTTATTCCCCAGAGGTTTCTTGGGAGACTAAACGCCGCTTCTGTGCCTAATGAAAGACTTGAACCCGACAAGCGGGAAAGAAATTTGTCCCATTCTTAAATGGATACAGATAAATGATAAACATTTGATTTAGCAGTAACGCATCGAGTAATAAAAACAAATTAAAAATACGGTTTTAAATCGGATGAAGCAAGGATGAGGCGCGCAATCCAGGGCTGTTTTGACTTTAGCTGTCCTAGGACCGCGGCGATGATGCTGCCCCCTGGTGGCTGAGCTAACGATGTGTCCCTTCCTTCTCTTGCGGCAGGCAATGTCCAGAACAGAAACAGACCGCTGTACAGGTGTTCACAAGAGATGTATCCACTTAAGTCTCTTAATCCTGGGCTGAATTATGTCAGTAAGCTAGTGTCATGATCAATGTATCTAAAGCAAAAATTAGAAGTATCAACATAGTTGTTCTGGAGTGTTTTAGTTTGCCACCAAGGGAGAAACAGTAATCTTGAAGAAAGTAAATGTTTAGATAACAATCTCTGTACCTGGAGAGATGGTTTAGGTTTCAGAAGCTCTTGCTGCTCCATCAGAGGACCTGAGCTGGGTTTCCCAAATCCCCATGATGGTGAAGGGCAGACCCCCAACCACCTGTAACTCTAGCTTCATGGCATTCTGCCCCTTTAGCTTCTGAAGGCATACACCATAGTCACAAAATAGACAAATAAAAATATAGTATAGAAGTGTGAAATTGAGGCTAGCTAGGTATCATGGACTGATGGTGGTTAAGAAACCTGGCTTCTGGGGCTGGAGAGATGCCTCAGAGGTTAAGGGCATTGGCCGCTCTAGCAGAGAACCCAGGTTCAATTCCCAGCTCTCTCATGGCAGCTCACAACTGTAACTCCAGTTCCAAAGAACCCGGTACCTTCACACAAGAAACCTGACTCCTGACCTTAGCATTTGCTCTCAGGTGTATGCTCAACCTTGTGAAGGCCTCAGGCATGGCTCTAAAAAGGTTTAAGGATTAACAAGGAGCCGGGCGGTAGTGGCGCATGCCTTTAATCCCAGCACTCGGGAGGCAGAGGCAGGCGGATCTCTGTGAGTTCGAGACCAGCCTGGTCTACA
>NC_022031.1:37966230-37973488 GCF_000317375.1 Microtus ochrogaster
AAAAAAAAAAAAAAAAAAAAGAATTAACAAGGAAGGAGCGAACCAAGGGAGGCAAGAATAGTCATATTCTGTAGCAACTCTAACAACAGAGAGCTGGTCTAGCGTGTGTGTGTGGCTGTGTATGTATATAAGTGTGTGTGTGCATGCACATGCGTGTGTGTTCCTTTCATGGAAGAGAGAGTGCTGAAATAATTTAAAATAAGACATTAATAACTTCCTGAATGGCCCCAAGTATAGCTTACTGTTAGGAGGTAATGCTGAGTCAGCTAGTAAAAACAATGATTCAGCATTTAAGACTGCTTGCTATTCAATCTTGTTCAGATCCTAGCACCCACATAACAAGCTGGGTGTCTAATGCAAGTCTGTAAACCTAGCTCTAAGGCAGAGCGAGCCGGGAACTGCTGGGGCTGCAGCCTGGCCATGAAAACATGAGCCTCAGGTTCGGGGAGGAACCTTCTTTCGAAGGTATAGGTGGACACAGGTAGAAATAGGACATTTGATGTCCTGTTCTGACCTCAGTGTGTGTGCTGAGGCTCGTACACCTGCGTGCACACACACATACACACAACAAATAAATAAACCAACAATAAGGTACTTTAGTACTTCAGAGCTAGAAGAAAACCCAAGATTCCAGAGATTACAGAGTTCTCATGTTTAGGGGACAATTCTGTAAATTTTGGAGAAACTTTAATGGTTGTTTTTCCTTTTACATTTATAGTAGAATCCATGAATTGTTTTCTGCTACTCATTGCTCCGGTAATTGTGAGATCAATACTGTTGGTATGTGCAGGAAGAAGACACGAGAAATCCTTCAGATTTAGTTTCCTTTTATGGTTTGCGCTCATCTTTGGCTGAAGTGTTTACTTTTCTAACCAGCAGTTTTTTAATTTTGTTTTGTTTTTTTGATGTTACCTTTAAAAGAAGATTTTAAAAAAAATTTTATTTTATTTTATTTTATTTTATTTATTTATTTATTTTTTTTTTTGAGACAGAGTTTCTCTGTAGTTTTGGGGCCTATCCTGGACCTAGCTCTTTAGACCAGGCTAGCCTCGAACTCACAGAGATCGGCCTGCTTCTGCTAATGTATGCATCTGCATCTGTGTGTGTCTGTGTATATCTCTCTGTGTGTCTCTGTGTGTATCTCTCTGTGTGTCTCTGTGGGTATCTCTGTGTGTGTTTGTCTCTTCTCTGTGTGTCTCTGTGTGTGTCTCTCTGCATGTGTGTCTGTATGTATATATGTGTGTGTCTCTCTGCGTGTGTGTCTGTGTGTATATATGTGTTTGTGTGTCTGTGTGTGTCTTTGTGTGTGTCTCTCTCCGTGTGTATATATGTGTGTGTGTGTGTGTGTCTGCATGTGTATGTGGCCCATTGAGGCAGAAGAGGGCTAGAGGAAGCTTATAGCTACTTGAAACTTCAGGGGATCGAATGCCCTCTTTTGGACTTCTTGGGCACTGTATACTTCTGCACAAATGCATACACATAATTGAAAAAATAAATCTTAAATAAAAGAAAAACAAAAGGCTACATATGGCTGGGGCTGGTAGAGCATTGCAATTGAGCACTTAGATAGCATGCATGAGGCCCTAGGTTCAATCTCCAATATAGCTTAAAAAGAAATACAGAAAAGGGAAGAACTGAGTGACAGAGGAGAAGTGTGTGAGTGTTTGCATATATATATAAATAGATTATGATGTAAATATAGGGATCATGGTAATTATATGCAGAAGGTGGGTGACAAGAACTTTGGTAAGAGAGCTAAATCCCCACTTTTTATAGTAAGAAGTCTATTGATTATACTTCAGCGTGAATCAAGAAATAGTTAGAAGGATTTGGACACATGGAGTAGACTCCCAGAAGAAATAAATACCTTAAGAGGTAAAAGTGTTGGGGAATGGTATTGCTCAGAACAAGGTTCTCTGATGAAAAAATAACTGACTGCACGTTTATTGAGAGCAGGGCTTGAGGCCAGCAGCGGTCACAGAGGTGTGACAAACCATTTAGTGAACTCTGAGCTCTCCTCTCTGCCGTTCTTTCCTCTTTCCTTCTTTCTTTGGCACTGATCGCAGGGTCTCTCACGTTCTAAACAAGCATTCTGCCACTCAGATATATCCCCAGCCACAGCTTTTACTTAAAAGAATTTCTATTTTAAAGTTGAGACAGCTTTAGGAATGTGTCTCCAAAGCAATGTGCCTCACCCTCTCAGAGGAGTGGATGGGGTGGGATAGAGGGGGGACAGGTGGAAGGAACGGGAGGAGGAGAGGGAGCGGGACCTGGGATTGGTGTGCAAAATAAAAAAAGATAGTTTGTTTCTTTTTCTTTCTTTCCCCCCTTTCCCTCCCTCCATCCCTCCTTCCTTCCTTTCTTTCTTTTTTAAAGTTGAGACAGTGTTTTCTAGGCTAACCTTGAATATAGGTTACAGTCAAGTAGGCTGTTAGTGCACGTCTCTACCTCCCAAGGAGCTGGGATTACAGTCCCAAAGAGCTGGGATTACAGTCCCATACCAACAGGCCTGGCTAGGTTTTGCTTTGGCCTGATTTTCCTCTACTTTCTAGCAGATATGAGTTTGGTCAGGGCTGAGGATAGAAGCTTCTAGTTATTAAAGGCCCTTTTGTGTTTTGTAAAGTAAGCCTGGGAGGAGCTTAAACTCTGGAGGGCTCAGGAGAACGACAGACTTCTTTGGACTGTGGAGGAGACTGTCCTGTAGGTCCAGTCACTGTGGACACTGGGCTACAATTCCTGGAAGCCAGGGAAGTGACAGGCAAGTGGCTTCAGGGGTGTAGTGGGACATTCAGATCCAAGTCCAGAGGCTCTAGTGTCGTAATTCCCATCTCTCAAATTTGGCATAGATTTGAAGAGGTATAACCTAAGGGGACCATAGGAGTCAGTTTTCCCTGGCAATGTCCCAAGATGGCATGTTGTGGGGGTTGTTGGGTGCAGGCAGGAGGCCTCACACCCGGGCCTCCATTTGAGAGATGGGGTTCCTTGTGAGTGAGAATCTAACGCCAAGTTTTTCACTAGCATTCCGGTGTAGGGGCTTGGAGTGAGAATGACATTAATTAGATAGACAGCTAATGTGGTGTTAGTGCTGTGCACGTCTGAGCTTCTAACTGGGTAGTGATAGAGCACACCTTTAATCCCAGCACTCAGGAGGCAGAGGCAGGCGGATCTCTGTGAGTTTGAGGCCAGCCTGGTCTACAAGAGCTAGTTCCAGGACAGGCTCCAAAGCAACACAGAAAAACCCTGTCTTGAAAAAAACCATAAAAAAAAATTAAATAAGCTGGAGCCAAGTTCAGTAGCTGAGAACATTTGAGTTTGTAGGCCAAGGTCACCCCTGACTGCCTTGTCTTCACTAATCCCCAGAGGAGCGAGGGGCAGATGTGGACACTTGGACCATTTTGTAAGTGGTGTGGCCAACTCAGGCTCTGTGCAAAGGGTGTTGCTGTGTCCACCACTCACTGCCTAGGTCCCTGCCTTTCTCATCCTTCCTCCGGGATCTGTCCCCTGCTTTCTCACACCGCCATGGCTCCTAAGTGGTTTTCTTTGTCCTTGCCTGGAGATTGGAGGGTCTGTGCTCTGAGGTAGAAGGAAACCTGGCTGTAATCTTCTTGAAGGAAAGGTGGATTTATATTTGAATTCTGGACTCCCCAAGACCTGTCCCGGGAGGCTCATTACTTGGCTTCAAGAAACTAGAGGAGACAGTGGAGAAAATGACTCAGTGGGTAAGAACACTTGCTGCAAAATCAAAAGGACCTGAGTTCAAATTCCCAAGCAGCCATGTGAAAGTCTGGGATTGCAAGGTGGAGACAGGTGAATCCTAGTGGAGTCAAAATGTGAGCTCCAGGTTTACGAGAGAAGGTCTTAAAATAACAAGATTGAGAGATAAGGAAGCCACATGATGTTCTCCTCTGGCTTCTTCATGTTCCCCCACAAATGCAAATTTATAACACACACACACACACACACACACACACGCACACACGCACGCACGCACGCCTACTAACCACAACAGTAAAAGAGATTAGAGGAGCCTGAGGCTGTAGGTCCTAGCCAGCCACAGGAGAGAGGAAAAGAAGGAAGGAGGCTTTCCTAGCTGGAAACAAGCTAAGGGGTGCAAGGGACCCACATTGGGATAGAAAGAAATCACAACATGAAGCCAAAGAAGAGGCTGAGATGGGGTGGGGGGGGTGCTGCATTAAGCCGTCAGAAGGGAGTCCTCTGTGTCTTTGAAAAGGATCAGAGTCATGGGGTTACAAGAAACAGGCTTTTCATTCCTGGAGTAAGTGTGCGGAACAGGATGGGGCGGGGAGGGAGAGAGGCCTCAAAGGCCTGCAGAGCCATGGAGTGTGTGAGTGTGTGAGCGTGAGTGTGAGTGTGAGTTCCCACTTGTACTCTGGCTCTTTCCATCAGCAGTTCCCTCAGAGACCTTGGCCCGCCCTGACCATTAGCCTCCCTTTACCTATCAAGAATCTGGGCACCCTGGAGACAAAGCAACTGTTGCAGTAGGTAGGAATGTAGAGTTCACAGTTCTGAGCTCCCAGCTGGGACCTGGAAAGTATGGCTTCTCTCTGATATAGCATCGACTCCCTGTAAACACAAGCACTCAGGAACAGGTATTCCGGCTGAGGCTTGAGCAGCTTTTTATTCAATTAGGTATAAATCGTATTTGCAAGGAAAAGGATAGGGAGCCGGGGAGAGCAGGTCAGGTCTTGGGACCTGAGTGACCTCCTAGAGGGGACAGTCCTGCTGTCTCCTTCTTCATTCCCTGGGAGACTGTCTTTCTTCTGACTCTCTGGGTCTGGCCCAGGGAAGGCAGCTCGGCCGTACAAGAAAGGGATGACCATGCAGATGGGCTGGTTGAAGCAGGACAAGGGTGTGGCAAGGGCAGCAGGAGGAGGCTGCTCGGGGGCTCCTCAGTCCTTTCTGTTTTCTAGCCCCTTCTTTGTCCATGAGGTGGGGCATAAAGCCATGAAGAAGTTCACGGAGAATCTCCGGGGGTCCAGGGTGGTCACCGGGCTATGGAGCTCGGGTCTGTGTCGGTTCAGTCCTGGGAGGGCAGAAGAGGGGTGTGAGAGACAGGTGGGGAGGCAGCTCTTTGCTCCCCTCCCCACCCTTCAGCATCCTCACCTTTTGCAGCCTTTGGAGCCCTTTCCTTTCTTTCCAGGCTTAGAGGCTCCTCTGTTCTTCCTGCAGCCCGGATTTTGCTTCTCTGAGGTTGAAAGCTGGTCCAGCTGTCTCATCAGCTTCTGCACCCAGACTTCTTCAGGGTTGGCACATAGCTCAGGCTGAGAGCGCTTCCGGGGTGAGAACCTGTGCATTGGAGGGTGGTGAGCTCTGAGTCTGGCCCACCATAGCTCCCCTACTCCACCACCAGCCTGTACCCATCCCTCTTCTGCACTCACAGGATGGCTGGGAGGGCGCAGCCTAAGCTTGGTTCTTGCTTCCTGTAGCCTCGGACAATCCTGAAGGGAATCTTCTTCTGGCTGTACTTGAGGCAGCAATCCTGACCTCCGCCGTCACTGCCTGCATGGTAGGGGCACAGAATCAGAGGCAGCTCAGAAGGTGTCTCTTTAGCTCCCTTCTCCCAGCCAAAGCCTCTCCCTCTTTGGTACCTTGGGTCCAGGGGACGCAGAGAGCCAGGACCAGGATAAGGAGGCTCAGAGCCAGCGTCTGAGCCATGGTTGTGATTGAGTTGAGGGTGACAAAGCCGTGGATGAGATGGACAGCCTCAAGTTGGGGTCTGTGTGTGGGCTGCCACTGGCTAGCTGCCTATTTATATGCATTCTGACACTTGAGCTTCCCTCGCTCCCCCCCTTTTCCTGCAGCGGAGGGGAGGTGTCAGTGTGAACTCTAGCATACCGTCAGTCAGCCCCTAACTGCTTGTCTCCTCATCTCTTCCTGGTCCTTCCACACTGGCCCACAGGCTCCACACATTTTCCCTCCTTCCCACAGCTAACTGTCCAGCTAACAATGAAGAGTTCTTTATGTATCCCTGATAACAGGCCTTGATTTAGATGCACGACATGCAAATGTGTTCTCTAATCCTACAGGTTTCTTGTTGGTATGCACAAAGCCGAAAGGAAAGTTCTGTCCAGTCCAGTTTCCCCCCTCTCCCCTATGGCCTGGGATGCTGGTATCACAATAGCTCGTTTTAAAACAGTACCACCAGCTCCAGCCCCGTGAAGGTTTCCTCTGACTGTTTTTGTTTCTAAGTTTAAATCGTGTATTTATGTGTGTCTGTAAGTGGAGTGGTGGGTGAGGGTGCAGGGAACTGAACCCACGTCCTCTGAAAGATCAGTACCTGTTTTTAAGTGCTGAGCCATCTCTCCGTCCTTATGTTTTGTTTTGTTGCTGTTTTAATTGTTACTTTCACTTTTTGAGATTATAATTACACAATTTCCCTCTTGGGATTCTGATACAGACCGAACCAAATCTGGACAGGGATATCCTTTTATTTATTCAGGCCTGCTTCATTATTGATTGATTGATTGAGACTGGGTTTCTCTGTGGCTTTGGAGCCTGTCCTGGAACTAGCTTTTGTAGACCAGGCTGGCCTCGAACTCACAGAGATCTGCCTGCCTCTGCCTCCCGATTGCTGGGATTAAAGGGGTACACCACCACTGTCCGGCTTCAGGCCTGCTTTAATTAGCAATATTTTGTAATTTTCAAAGCACAAGTCTGATACCTACTTGATCAAGTTTCTAAGTATTCTGCTTTATGCAGTTATAAATGTAATTGTTTTCTTAATTTCCTTTTGGTATTTTGTTTTATTTATTTATTTATTTATTTATTTATTTATTTATTTTGAGATAGCCCTGACTTTATGTAGCCCTGGCTGGCCTGGGACTCATTCTGTAGACCAGGCTACCCTTGAACTTAGAGATCTGTATACCTCTGCTTCCCAAGTGTTGGGATTAAAGGTGTGCACCACCACACCTGGCTTACAGGACCCTCTTAGAGTCCCTATTTATGTCAAATTATAGTGATGCCCTTACTTTCTTTTCTGACTTTAATGGCTTGATCTTTTAAACTTTTTTATTATTTTATTTCATGCACATGCATGTTTTTGACTATATGTATCTGTGCACATGTGTACACTCATGGAATACTCATGGAAGCCAGAGGAGGATGTCAGATCACTTGGAACTAAAGTCATAGATGGTTGTGAGGCAGTGTGTATGTTTTGATAAATGAGCCTGAATCCTATGGAAGAGCAGCCAATGCTATTTTATTATTATTATTATTATTATTATTATTATTA
>NC_022031.1:37973588-37974259 GCF_000317375.1 Microtus ochrogaster
TTTTTAAAACAGGGTCACTCTTTATACCATGGCTAGTCTGGAACTAAATATGTAGACCAGGCTGGCTTTGAATCCGCATAGATCCACCTGCCTCTTCCTCCTGAGTGCTGGGATTAAAGGCATGCGCCACCACACCCAGCTTTTATTTTTCTTTATCTTCTTTCTGCTTTTTATTTCACTGATCTCTGCCTTTGCGGGCATCAATTCCTTCTTTGTACAGATTTGGATTTAGTTTGCTTCACTTCTTTTGTCTTTTAGAAAGAGCTGACAGCTAAGACAGACTCTGGCTTGCACCAACACATGTCTGCTGTTGTCTTTAAGCTGGCGTCTCACTGGAGAGCTCAGGACAGCCTTGCTCTTGTTCTGTGGTACAGACAGACCTTGAACTCGGATCGTCCTCTTCTGCCTCCTAAATGGTGGATTAAGGGTGTGAGGTGCTCTCTCTGGCCATCCTTGGCGTTTTCATGTGCTGCCTTCTCAGCTTCCTATCCCCAAGGCTGTATGGTTTCCAGGTTTCCTTTACTTCTTTGTCCAGAGTTCCCTGCAACCATCTGAAGGGAGTTAAGTCACAATAATGTAAGCTTCTTTTTCAGTGTCTCCAGTGTCTGGGCTACAGTATTGAAAACAGCTTGGTATTGGTATAAAAACAGAGAAGTCGACCAATGGAATCG
>NC_022031.1:37975110-37981493 GCF_000317375.1 Microtus ochrogaster
TGGGAATGCAAACTTGTGCAACCACTTTGGAAAGCAGTGTTTCGGTTTCTCAGGAAATTCGGGATCAACCTATTTGTGGCCTTTTCAAAGTAACTTTGCTAGGCGTGTTATGTTGCCTTTGTTGCAGAGGGTAATATTTGAGGGTTACTTTGGGGGGGGGAGCTAGAGAGGGTTTGGGGTGGGAATGCTGCTGGAATAGTTTATAGAGAAGAGGCACTGGGTGTGAGAGCTGGGAGGATAACTGAGCCCTGGAATCAGGTTTTTCAAAAGGCAGGACATGGAGTGAACTCGTTAGGGTCTCTTTATGTAGCTCAGCCTGTCCTGGAACTCACTATGTAGATCAGACTGGCCTCAAACTCATAGATATCCACCTGCCTCTGTCTCCTAAATTCTAGGATTAAACGTGTATGCCACCACACTAAGGTTGTGTTTTGTTTTTAGATTTATTTTTTTTAATGTGTGTTCATATGTGTGTGCATGTAGGTATCAAAGCAGCCAGAAGTGGGTGTCATATGTTCTGAAGCTGGAGTCATAGCCACCCAGAGTGGGTACCAGGAACTGAGCTCTCTCCAGTTTCTCTGGTGGTTAATCTTCCTTCTCAACTTGACAGGCTCTGTAATTAAGATATAAGTCTCTAGGTCACACCCGTGAGGGGATATCTAGATAAGATAGCCTGTGAGAATATCTATAAAAGTTTTTCTTTTTATAATTAACTCTGTGTGTATGCGTGCACGTGTGTGCATGTGTGTGTGTGTGTGTGTGTGTGTGTGTGTGTGTGTGTGTGAGAGAGAGAGAGAGAGAGAGAGAGAGAGAGAGAGAGAGAGAGAGACTATAGATCTATAGATGCATGTAGTTGCCTTTTTCTCGTGGGTCCTAGAACTGAACTCAGGCCATGAGGCTTGCTTCTCTCTGTCTCTCTGTCTCTCTCTCTGTCTCTGTCTCTCTCTCTCTCTTTCTTTCTCTCCCCCCTCCCTTCCTCCCTTCCTCCCTTTCCTTCCTTCCCTTCCTTCTTTCTTTCTTTCTTGAAACAGGGTTTCACTGTGTAGCCCTAGCTGTCCCGGAACTCACTTTGTAGACCAGGCTGGCCTTGAACTTACAGAGATCCACTTGTCTCTGCCTCCAGAATTCTGGGATTAAAGATGTGTGCCACCATCACTGCCACCCTACCAGGCCATCAGGCTTTCGAGAAAAATGTTTTCACCCCTCCAGTTCTTTCTCTGGTCCCAGGATTTTCCTGACTGCATTAATCAAAGGCACACCATAGAGACGGGCAGCTCAGGGTAGACACACCATAGAGGTGGGTAGCTCATGGTAGACATACCATAGAGACAGGTAGCTTAGGGTAGACACACCATAGAGGGGATTGGCTCCTTCCAGTGACCATTCAGCTATAATAAGGTCAGAGGTACAAAACCATTTGACATTTTGCCTGCTTACCTTGAGTCTGCTGGTGAGTTCATCTACTCCATTGCTGCCACTGTTGCTGCCACTGATATCTTTGCTGATCCAGATTCTTCTGGCTTCCAACCTGGACTGAAGACCAGCAGCTCTCTTAGGCTCTTCTAGACCATCCGTGCTAGACTGGGATGCTGAGGTATCTATCCAGTGTTGTGGATATCAGCTACCAGGCTCAGCCTCTTCAGTGTAAAGTCAGCCATTGTGAAGACACCCAGACAGTACTGTATAAGCCGCCAATCTAATAAATAGCCTTTTAATATATATATGTATATATACATATATATACACATATATGTATATATACATATATATACACATATATATGTATATATATATATTCATTCTTTTTGGTTCCCCTAGAAAAGGCTAATACATAACCTGCCTGAGTTTTCTAAAAAGAAAGATAGCATGGACCTGGAGCAAGGTACGACAGTCATTGGTGTCACCTGGAGAGCTTGTATAAAATAAAAACTCAGTCACTATTGCAGACCATCCTAAATAGAACCTCAGAACAGAGCCAAATGAGCTGTATTTTTACCAGGTTGTCCAGGTAATTCCAGGCATGTGATGGATGACACCAACAGAGCCAGCTGGGACCGTTCTGCTCCATCCCACACTGCAGATGGGCAGAGAGCTTGTGGGAGGCAACGAAGGGGTCTGAGAAAAATGGTGACCTCCCACCCCTCCTGAGGGAGAAAAGTGGTAACCCCCACCCCTCCTGAGGGAAAAAAAGATGACCCCCACCCCTCCTGAGGGAGAAAAGTGGTGACCGCCACCCCTCCTGAGGGAGAAAAGTGGTGACCGCCACCCCTCCTGAGGGAAAAAATGGTAACCCCCACCCCTCCTGAGGAAGGTCACTTCTGGCCCAGTGCTGGACCAAAGGGGAACTCCTAAAATCTCTAGGTGTTCTCTTCACTTGAGATCCCATTATACCCTTGCCTTTATTTATGCTCTTATTGGTGGTACCCGTTCCCCCCAGGTCCCATCGTGGTCCACGTTCCTAGATCCAGAAATCTTTTCCTAGCATAGACCAGGGATATCTCCTTCTGAGCAGAGGCAGAACAGCCTGGAAGAGATGTTCCTTTTGGGGCAGCTGGGGTCTTCCTGCTTGGCCCTGTGCTTAGAGTCAAGGGGCCTTGAGGGAAAGTGGAGGTTTGATGGTGATGGAAATTCTTCTGGACAAAAAACTTCTGCCCCGAGAATAAAGGGGACTGACAAGCTCCTGCCCTACCCTGTCTAGACTGGTGACAGGACGGACCCAGGGGCCTGAGAGGGAGGCGCGGAGACAACCTGGAGAGGAGGAAGGCTAGCAGAGAGGGCAAGATGGGGGAGGGGGACATAGTTACTTTCCCCCAGGACTCCAAGAACCCATGCCCAGCCAGTCCCCTGCCCTTAACAGATGGGCTAGCCTCGTCCCAGCCCACAGTCCCACTTGAACCCCTAACATAGGCACAGAGGTTCCGAGTTTACCCCCTAGAGCCTCTTTGGGTCCCTGAGCCAGACTGGACATACACAGTTGGGGGAAGGACACAAAAGGTGACGCTGTCCATCTGAGAGTTCAGTGTCCACGTAAGTGTGTTGCAGTCCTTAGTGTGAGGGTTTCGACCCCTGGGGAAACCCCGTTCCTGTGACGGTCCATGGAGGTCCAGGGGCAGAGGACACCCACAGTGGCACCCGAGGGTAGAGAGTAGAGCAGGTACCGCGGCTGATGCCAGAACTCCTGATGGAGAGGAACTGTCCTGATCACAAGACAGTGCCTGGAGAGAAGGGGGATCTGTGGGTGCTGCTGCCTTCCCCAGTTTCAGTAAGTCCACTACCTGTCCGGGACAGGTACCTGCGCCATTCTGGGGTAGGCATCTTCGCTTCTTAGGTCTTGGAAGGGTCTGGAAATCCCCGTATTAGAATGCCACATTTCCTTCAGCCCTGGTCCCTCATGCTCTCGCCTACTTGGGGGCTCCAGCGCAACAGATGCTCCCTCAAAGCTTGGCAGAAGAGAGCCAAGGGGAGGGTATGGCGGGAATTTCAGTTCAAGGGTTGGGCTAATCCTGGAAGAGGCTTTGGGGTGGGCCAGGACTCATGGGCCTGCATATTCAACCTGGGTCAAAAGGCCTGGGCACTTTGGTGCTCCTGGATTCCCGGCAGAGCACTGGGCCATCCAGGAATAAGATGCCCTGAGGACAAAAAAAAAGATGGTAACCGTGCCAGCAGGAGCCATTGAGTTCCTGAAGGTGTGAAAGTTGTGTGCCCAGCATAGAGGTCACATTACACAGTGTGTAACTGTTTGGGGCAGGGCTAGAGTTAAGGTATTGACATTGTGGTTACAGATCAGGGCAAAAGTCAGTAAGGACAGGGATTCTGGTGATGTTAAATTGGGGTTTGGAGTTGGGCTGTGACTCTTTTATTATTATTATTATTATTATTATTATTATTATTATTATTATTATTATTTTCGAGACAGGGTTTCTCCGTAGCTTTTAGTTCCTGTCCTGGAACTAGTTCTTCTAGACCAGGCTGGCATCGAACTCACAGAGATCTGCCTGCCTCAGCCTCCTGAGTGCTGGGATTAAAGGCGTGCGCCACCACCACCCGGCTGGGCTGTGACTCTTGATGATAAAGACTGCTCTGTCTTGGATTGGTCCTTTGGAGAGGGAATGGTGTAGGTTACTGAATTTAGGGTTAAGATTGGCCAAGGAGTTACATTGTGTGTTGGAGGTTGGTTCTCAACTTCTAAGACAGTCTAGGGAGAGATGTGCGGTTATGTGCCATGTGACGTTCTGCTCTGATAGGGGGGAGCTTGTTGACTGTTTTCTGGGCTCTCTGTGTGAGCTTAGAAGTCTCTCCACAGCCATCCAAGCAGGGCAGGCTATCCAGGTCCCAGGGAAAAGGGGCATCACAGCTTTCTACGGCAGGTTCACTTCGCCATACAAAGGCCTTGCTGGGATTCACCAGCATCTCCCTTCTCTGGAACACTTGCCTCCTTCTGGGAACGAGGTGGGAGTTGGGTTTAAGAGCAAGGTTGTAAGACTGGGATTGTAGCTCACATTAAGGCCTAACAGGGATATAGAAAAGGGATCATGCCTTGTGTCAGCAGCTCCCTCCTGGGCACCTGGGACTTTGATGGTTGCCAGAGGGCAGCCTGGATCGGGCATGTCTGCCTGGCTTGTTCTTCCCTAGTGCTTGCTGGGTCTGGGTGGTCAGCGGTCTGACGGCCTAGAGCTCCGGAGTAAACCGAGACATGTTTACAGTGAGCGTAGATGGGCTTCTAAAGAGGCTCGTGACCTCATGCCCAGACTCCAGCAATTCTTACAAGAGAATCTTTTCAATGTGAGCAGCTTCAAGTGTTCACTTGGCTTTGTCATCATTAGCTAGCTACCACTCTCAAGTGTGGGAGGCATTGTCGTTTGAACCCAGTGAGGCAAGCGCTCTGCCGCTGGGCTGGACCCTCCTTTGGTGATTCTTTAAGATCTAAGAGTCAAGTTGTTGAGATCAGGATCTATATATCCAAGGCTATCCCATCAAAGACAGGCAGTAGGATAGAAGTGACAAACCAGATTTCAAGGAGGGAGAAGGGCCAGCATGGTGGCACAGCTTTAATCCCAGCACTCTGGCGGCAGAAACAGGAGGATCTCTGCGGGTTTGAGGCTGACCTGCTCTAAATACTGAGTTCCAGGTCAGCCAGGGCTCCACAGTGAGACCTAGGAGCTTGCTTAAGGGATGGATTTAGACAGTATTTGTGTCTGTGGATCTGTGCGACAGGCTGTATGGCTATGTGTGTTAACTTGCCTTTGTGTCTGCATGACTGTCTTGCCTGTGTCTGCTCCAGAGTGTCTAACAAGGTAAGCACCTGAGTCTATGTAGGCACATTGTCTAGACAAAACTTTTCATGATTTGGCTCAGTTTTTGAGTGTGTGGTCATATGAACCTGTGAGACTGGGTATCTGTTTCCATGGGAGTCTGCCTTGGCCTATCTTTTTGCCCCCCCCCCCATGCCCCCTGACACACCGCAGCTGCCAGCACCATTTACCGCAAATAATGGCTTCCCTTCCCGCTGTCTGGATTCCCATGGGTGAGGCTGCCTGCCCAGGTCCCTGGCCCTGTGGCCTCTGAAGCAGGCCTGGCCTTGGGAGTGCTAAGCGCTGGAAATCCCCAATGCTCCTTGCCTGGGTAGGGGCTGAGAGAAGTTATGTGGAGAGGGGAAGGCAAGAAAGGCAGCTGTTGGCAGCACCAGCACCCACCCTCCTGGAAGCGAGATCTTTTCCTGATTCTTTCCCGGGCCAGAGTCCTGATCTCAGTCTCTGCGTATGAGAATAGCAGTCCCCACAAACCCAAGCCTATTAGGTGTAGATCTTTGCTGTGTCACGGGAGTCGGCATTGTGTAAGAGCTCCTGTCCACACTCAGAGCTGTCTTCCCTTCCCCTCTCTCTCTGCAGTGGACGAAGGAGGTATTCTTGTACTCTGTAGGACAGGCTGGCTCCAGGGTCCGGTTGGAGATTAGACCCAGGTGAGTTGGCATAGTAGAAGGGACCCAACCACAGCACCCACGGTGCAGAAGCAGCGTCTCCATCTTGTTTATCCCCGTGTTCATCTGTGATCTTTGTCATCCTGTGTAGGCTGCAGTGAAGAGGCACAGAAAGGAAGTATGTGCACACACACACATACGCATGCAGTTTCACACAGAGTCAGACACACACACACCCCTCCATTCACAGTAACACAGACACATACAGTCTCACACACATACTGTCACACACAGACATGCACACACACTCTCTCACACACAAAGACACGGACATACACACAGACACAGTACACACACACACTCACAGACAGACACACACAGAGACACAGACACTCACACACACAGTACACACACACTCACAGACACACATACAGACACACACACAGTACACACACACACTCACAGA
>NC_022031.1:37981597-38009095 GCF_000317375.1 Microtus ochrogaster
ACACACACACACTCACAGACAGACAGACACACACACAGAGACACAGACACTCACACACACAGTACACACACACTCACAGACACACACACACACTCACAGACAGACAGACAGACAGACACACACACACACAGACCCACTGTGTAACAGAAGTGCTGAAGCTGCATAGAGGATCTTCTCCTATGTCTATTTTCAGCTGCACAATTTTTTTTCCAGAGAATTCTGCCTTATTTTTATTTCTTTTTGTTCCAAACCATATTGGTAATTGAAACCAGGGCCCTCCATGCTAGGCAAGCACTTAACCGTGAAAAAAACATTCTCTCTCAATAAGATATAGCTCTCCCAAGATATTTTTTTTTTTTTTTGGGTACCAAAATTCTTTATTTAAAGAAATGGTACAAATGAAAGAACTTAAGCGGATGTTTCGGTGCAACTCATAGAAAAGATAAAGGCAGACCGACATGCACGCACTGCCTCAGTGACCAGTAAAGTCACTGTGGCTCTGGGGAAGTCAGCTTAGCTGTCATTACTGTGGCCCAGGGTGTGCTTGTCAAACAGATATTCTGCCATGCCAGCTTCGGGGGCTCCCATCTTGCGCAAGTTGGTCACGTGGTTACCCAGTTCCTTGATGGATTTCACCTGCTCACTCAGGTAATGTGTCTCAATGAAGTCACACAAGTGGGGGTCATTTTTGTCAGCAGCCAGTTTGTGCAGTTCCAGTAGTGACTGATTCACACTCTTTTCCAGGTGCAGTGCACACTCCATTGCATTCAGCCCGTTCTCCCAGTCATCACGGTCTGGTTTCTTGATATCCTGCAGGAAGATTCGGCCGCCTCGTTCGTTCTGCAGCTTCATCAGTTTCTCGGCGTGTTCCCTCTCCTCATGAGATTGGTGGAGAAAGTATTTGGCAAAGTTCCTCAGAGCCACATCATCCCGGTCGAAGTAGCAAGACATAGACAGGTAGACGTAGGAGGCATACAGTTCCAGGTTGATCTGGCGGTTGATGGCAGCCTCCGAGTCCTGGTGGTAGTTCTGGCGCACTTGCGAGGGAGACGCGGTGGTCATGGCTGCGGCTGGCGACGCTGGAGCGGCGGAGCAACGAGTTTGCAGAGGGTTCTGGCTTGGAGCAGCCGGCTGGGGTCGGAGGGGTCGAGCGCCGGGTTCCGTTCAAGCACTGTTGAAGCAGGAAACCGCGGCGACTCCGGCGAGAACGTCTCCAAGATATTTTTTTAAACTGTATTTTTGCTAACTATGGTAGCACATGCCCTTGGTCCCACCACTCAGGAGGCAGAAATGGCCAAATCTCTGTGAGTTCCAGGCCAGCCAGGACTCCGTCATGAGACCTTATGTCTTGGTTAGGATTACTGCTGTGGTTAGATACCATGACCAGAAGTAAGCTGGGGAGGAAAGGGGTTATTTGGCTTATACTCCAGATCATAGTCCATCCCTGGAGGAACTCAGAACAGGAACTCAAGCAGGGTTGGAACCTGGAGGCAGGAGCTGATGCAGAGGCCGTGGAGGGGTGCAGGTTACTGACTTCCTCCCCACGGCTTGCTCAGCCTGCTTTCTTACAGAATCCAGGGCCACCACACAGGGATGGCCCCACCCACAAAAGTCTGGGCCCTCCCCCATCCATCACTAGTTAGGAAAATACTCTAGAGGCTCCCCTACAGCCCTATCTTTTGGAGGCATTTTCTCAATTGAAGTTCCTTCCTCTTAGATGACTTCAGTTTGTGAAGGCTGACATAAAACTAGCCAACACACTTGTATTAGATTTTTATATTTTAAATTTTAGGTGGGCAGTTGTGGCACAGGCCTTTAATCCCAACACTCAGGAGGCAGAGGCAGGGGGATCTCTTGAGCTGGAGGCCAGTTTGGTTTACAGAATGAGTTCCAAGACAGCTGGGGATACTCAGAGAAACTCTATCTTGGGGAAAAAAATTGGTTTTGAAATTAATTCTTGGAGAATTTCATACATGCAATGTATTTTTATTATAGTCGCCCCTCACTGTCCCTAACTCCTCCAAGACTCACCTGAGTTCTAAACCATCCCTATCTCTCCCAACTTTATGTCCATTTTTAATTTTTTTTATCGCCCATTAAGTCTAATTTGTGCTGCGCATAAACTAAGGGTTATAGAGTCACCCACTAGAGTTCAGGCCATACCCTTGAATGAAGCTGATTCTCTCCTTCCTAGGAGCCACCAGCTGTCAATAACTCTTCAGCTAGCAGTGGGGTACATGTCTCCCAGGCTATTTTGAAACGCTCTGCTCGAGATCCAAAAGGGAATTTTCTAGGCCAGTGCAGGGTGTACTAGAGCGATCCTCATGTTTCTAACCAAGCACGGATACACTCCTAGCATCTACCCTTACATCTAAGGTGGTAAATCCTTGAATTTGTGCCTTCATGATGCTTCTGCTTCCTCGGATTTTCCTGAAGTCTAAGGGAAGGTGACAGGTAGCATTGTACTCAGCTGGTGGGAAGGGACGGGAGGCTTCATCCTCCCTCAGCATCCTACTAGAATCATCGGCTCTGGCTCCCCGTTCTCTACTCTGCTGAGAACTCAGGGTCCCGAAAGTCTCTGTTGCGGTTCATCTCTCCACCCCTTGTTGCGGGAGGTTGGTCAGCAGCATGAGTCCACCATGGAGTATGACAGACAGGACCCTGTGGGTGCCATCGGAAAGACCTGCTCCACCCTAAACCAGGATGTGTGCAGAGTAACCTGCCTTCCTACCTCAGGCCACCATGACATTCTGAGTCAACTCCCTTCACAACTACAACCCCCCTCTCCCAGTCTCCTAGCCCTGTGGCTCTCTGCCCAGTTCCCACAGGGCAGAGAGGATGCGCCTGTCATAAGACCTCCTTTTCATCTTTGGGATGCTTCAGGAAAACACCTGGGAGAATGTTGGCTCAGCAGGCCTGGTCTTGTGTCTCTCTGCCCTCTGGACCAGTGAGGGTCTGGGTTTCCTTCCTTTAGGGGCAGACCATCCATCATTCCAAGTCCATGTGTTTGCCATCTGGACTGTCAGCTGTGGACGGATGATGCCAAACACTCATGTGCTACTGGATTGCATAAGCTTTGCCCCCACTTCTTACTCGTTAGAGGAGCTGTTTACTGGCACTAGATTTCCTTAAGACCAAGGGCACCCTCTCACCCCTAATATGTACCATTTCCCACATTCCCAGTCTCCATCATAGTTTCTCATTGGAAGGACGTTCTGAGGGCTTTTGGGGGCCAGCTCTTTTGCTCTTTGTGGATCCAGAGTCAGAAAGTCTCTCCCTTAACTAAAGAGAGTATGGTTAATGACCCCAAGGGGTGAAGGAAAATCTGGGAAGGGACAGTCACTCAGGACACCCTCGTCTCCTTCCCTCCTGAGACTCTCCTCCGATGCACTTGTCCCCGGTCCCCCGTTGAGCACTTGGGTGCTCTTCTCAGACTTTGAGCATCCTGTGCTAGCTGCAGGCTCTCTCCTGCAGCTCCTGTGTTCCCTTAGCACCTGCTTCAGATGCATGAGCAGCGACATCAACTGCCTTTTCTGTGTGCGTCTGGGCATGTATGCTGCTACCCATTGTTTTGCACCTGATAGAAACTTCCCTGGGCTTTCCTGTGAAGCCATGGTCCCCTCCTAGATTCCCCTTCACCCTCGGGGTCTTTGTGCACACACTAATTAATTGATGAGAAACTTTTCTTCTTTTGATCCACGAAGGACTCCTATTTATTCTATGTTCTGTTTGTGGGAGCAAAGGGAGTTCTAGGGAGTTCATGGGAGCAAGGTCTGGTCTCACTCTTTTCCTTCTCTTTGCCCATCCCTTCACTTTCTGCCCCCTCTCTTTCTCAGAAAGACTCTCACTATTAGACCAGGCTGTCCCTGAATGCACTGTGTAGCTCATGCTGCCCTCGAACTCACCACCTGCCTTTTCCAGGACCTTTACCGGACTCTTTAGGTATAAACCTTCATACCTGGCTCCCACCTTTCTCCCCTTAGAACCATTCCACCAAGTCTGCATGTTTTACCCACCCAAGGCTCTTCTCAAGGTCATAGATCATCTCTTGACAGTGAAATCAGACGTTGGCATCTGACATGGCAGATGGGCACTTCTCACGCGGTTCATCACTTTGTTCTGGAAACCCTTCCACAGCCTGATTTTCACTGTCATGCTCACTGCATTTCAATTTCTTCCGCTTCTTAGCTTCTCCTCTAATTTCAGATCTGTATCTCTGCCCCTTCTAGGGGTCACATGCAAGGCCTCTCACAGTTTAGGCAAGCACTCCCCTGTATCCTCAACCCTTCAATTTCTTAAAGAAACAGCATCCCAAGGCCCAGTCCTTATAGTATGTCACCATTTTCACTGGCTCCCTGGGTGGTCTTATCTAGTATCAGAGTTTTGTTACTGAGAGCACAGTATGCTGCCTTATCTAATCTTGTCTTTGGGGAATAAGGTGGGTCACGACTGTCTTTCCCACTGGGGGGGGGGGTGACTAACCAGTGAAAGAGAGTTCTGGGTGGCCTTTTGTTGTTTCTGGTGTTCTCCGTAAGGTGGGGATGGTTGCCTGAGAGGATGTGGACTGTTTCGGGTCTGCCTGATGGTGGGGGACTTGCTTCCAGGAGGCTAAGAGACAACCTTGTTGTGAGGTTGCCCCAGGCAGGTTGCAGGAAATCTAAGTTGTAAACTTGAGGCTTCTGGTGGAGACGGTGTTCTTCAAGGACCTTTCTGGAATCTTTCTGGCATCAGATGAACATCTGCCTGGATTTTTTCTGGCCTCAGGATCAGGATTTGGTATCCTATACATCCTGTTACCATGCTTATCTCCACAGCCTGTCTTCACCTTAGTGTTTTCTTCCATCTGAGAATTTTCTTTCCTGATTTCCTCTTGCACTGAGGACAACTAGTTCCCGGATTCCAGGGCCCATCAATCCTATTCTGAAATAAGGAACAGGAGAGTGTTAATGAGTGGTACAGGCCCGTGGCTGATACTTGGGCTGGAGGAATTCTTTCATGATTTGTCAAGAAAGTCGCTTTGATTCGCCACACCCGACCTTCTAAACTGTCGTGTTCTGTGGGATTTCCTCCTGACCTAACAAGGCAGGTAAGAAAGATGCAAGACACTCAAGGAGGCGCTCTTGAGAAGGGTGAGCATGGACCGTCTCTTGGCCTCCTCCTTGATGGACTGAATCTGACTGGAAAATGAGTTATGGATCTGGAGAGAAGGCTCAGGGCTTGAGAACATTGGCTGCTCTTCCAGAGGTCCCGGGTTCACGGGTTCAATTCCCAGTACCACATGGCAGTTCACACCTATCTGAACTACAGTTTCGGGGGTTACAACACCCTCACATAGATATACATGCAGGCAAAATACCAATCAATGCTCATAAAAATAATATATCAAGAAAAGAAAACGAGTTACATCAAGCATTGACATTAACTAGACAGGTCTCTAAAGTAGGTCTACCTGACATTTTAGTTACCATTTAAAAATTCACATCAAAAGGCATTTCCATTTGAAAGGCTGTTGCCTGCTTATTAGCTCTTAAAAGTATGGACAGTTCCCACTCAAGGCTGTGCAACACTCTCTGACCTTTGATTTTCACTGGGTTTTTATCCAAGGCTTTCTTAATGATGTTTATATAAAGCTCAGTATTTCTGAGTAAATTTCTATGCAGTCTTATGACATTTAGAGGTGCAGATTTAACCACTGGGTGTGGTGGTTTAATGTTTTTAATCCTAGTTCTTGGGAGACAGAGACAGGAGAATCTCTGTGAGTTTGAGGCCAGACTGGTCTACAGAGTGAGTTCCAGGACAGGCAGTCAGAGCTGTACAGTGAAACCTTGTCTCAGAGAGAGGGAGGGGTGGGGGGGGGAGTGAGAGAATAAAAAATAAAAAAATGGATAAAATGACGTACCTAAGTGAAAGCAATCCAGTCTGTGGATTTCATCAACTATTTTATGAATGGCTGTATACACCTGTGTTTTGTATGTTATATCTACATATATCCTTGTATTTGTATATTTGCATTGTACTAATTGTCTTATAGATAAGTGAGTGTTCATGCAGGTTAAAATAATTAAATCAGCCCTAAATGGGGGTTGGAGAGATGGCTCAGTGGTTAAAGAGTGCTGGCTGTTCTTCTAGAGGACCTGGGTTCAGTTCCCAGCACCCACATGACAGCTCACAACTGGCTATGACTCCCGTTCCAGGGGCTTCTCTTATAGCCTCTGTGGGAACCAGACACTCATACAGTACACACACATATGCACACATACAAATAAAAACTTTTTAAAATTCAAAAAAGATGCCTTAAGTGTCTTTTGGTTCACATGATTTAGGTAAATTTTTGACATTATGTTAATTTAAATTTATTGGTAAGATTAAAAAAACAAAGATGTCGTTAAAATTAATATGTCTCTACCTCGGTTGCTAAGTCAATAAACAGATGTTTTATCTATTAAGTCTCAAAGGAATGTGTATTTGTTTCAAATGATCAGTTTCTGGCTCTGGTTAAATAAACACCTATTATTTTAGGTTATTGTACTATATTTGATGTCCCTTATCTAGTATCTAGTTATATACAAACATCTGTAGGCTTAATATGTGATGTGTTGAGCTTCATCCAAATGTTCTGCAAAAGTCTGCACAGAAGGCTGGGCCATGCGAGGAACTCAGTAAGTGCTGTTATTTTGTATACTATGCGTGGTATCTAGAGCTTTAACACAAAACCATCAATAAAATTCTCAGCATTACTGCCTTTTGTGTTTGTTTCATTTAGAAAAAAGAAACATTTGGGAAATTTTGCTTTATCTGGTCAAAACCTGGCCTTCCCCTTTTTTTCTTTAAAGGAATAGAAGATATCTTTGTAAATTTTTTGAGATTTATTATTTTATATGTATGCGTGTTTTGTCTGTGTGTATGGCTATGCACCGTGTGCATGCCTGGTGCCCCTGGAGGTAAGAAAAGGGCGTCAGATCCCATAGAACTGGAGTTACAGACGGTTGTTAGCTGCCATTTGAACCCAGGTCCTCTGGAAGAACAGTGCTTTTAGCCACTGAGCCATCTCTCCAGCTGGGAAACTTGGTCTTCGTCTGCTGTTTTAATCACTTTTGCCACCGTCTGTTCGAGATAAACCTATGTATCAGATAAATCTACTATGATCATTACTATTCCTTCCTAAATTGATAAGATGTTTAAAACTGATTTATGTAGACTGATCAGAGACAAAATCACCGAATTATAGGTTCTGCTGTGCCAGAGATTTTAAGTTCCGTGTTAAAGATAAAAACTTAGTTTATGGTGGTCTCGGTGCACACTGTGGTGGGGATGATGGCAGCGGAGGGCGTGACAGTGGACCTGAGTCTGCATGCACTTTGATGGTAGAGCTAACAGGATGGGCTGGTGAACTGGATGTGTACTCTTAGGTGAAAAAAGTCAAGGATGGCATCATTGCTTAGACCAAACTCTTGGAAAGATAGGGCTGCCATTAAACTCTTCTGAGAAATACTGACCGGAGCAGTTGTTAGAGGTGTGATGGAGGCCGGATTTGTGAGTTCGTTTCTGCAGAGTTGGG
This sequence comes from Microtus ochrogaster, assembly GCF_000317375.1. Classification (NCBI taxonomy): domain Eukaryota; kingdom Metazoa; phylum Chordata; class Mammalia; order Rodentia; family Cricetidae; genus Microtus; species Microtus ochrogaster. Next base: position 37,989,156 of record NC_022031.1, read on the forward strand.
GGTGAGCAGTGGGATTCCAAGTGGATCTGTTGAGTAGGCAATTTGGATATGCAAAAACGAGTACTGCATGAGTTCTGAAACATGGTTGTGGCCCAGCCCGTGTTTTATTTATTTATGTTGTGTGATTCCTAACGCAGAGTCAAGCACCTGGCCCGCAGCTAACATATTTGTTGAGTACCAGGTCTTTCTCAAAGTCAAACTTCTGGAGACCTCTTCCTCATCTGAGTTCGCCCTCCTGTGTCAGGACCCCGTGCTCCATAGCATCAGTGACATGAATGGGAGGCTGTAGCTACACCCTGGGTGCGACTGTTACTAATACGGCCTTGTGCACGAGCGACTGCCATCTAAAACCAGAAGGAATCCACTCCTGGGAAAGATTCCATAGCTTTCAGCAGCAGCAGGGTAGATGAGAACTGGAAATAGTCATTGTCGGAGCTAAGAACATTTGATAGACTTTGAGGAAAGCATTGTGTTGCAGGGAGCCGGACAGGATCGCCATTACAAGATGGCACCACATCCTGTCTTGTTGGTTATAAACAACTCCATATTTGGCTATGCCTTTGAGAGCTACGCGTCCCCCGCTTCCCGCATGCGCTGTGGATAAGGGTCCCTGGGCCTATCTCAATGCAGTCTGGTGTCAGCTGATGGTGGCAGCCAATCACAGGGCGACCCATGTGCCAATTCCCAGTATAAGCAGCCGCCATTGTGCCCCTGGTCTCTCTGTCTCTAGCGTCTCTCCCTAGCGTCTCTCGCGTCTCCCTCTAATCTCTCTCTTGCTCTCTCGTTTCCTGCCCCCCTTCGCTTTATGCTCTCCCTCAACCAAATGCACAATAGTAAAGTGTGATCTGAGAAGAATCCTTGTGTGGTGGGTGTTTCTTCCTCGCCGGTCGAGAAGCCCGTCTCATTGTGTCCCATGGTGGCTATAGATGAGACAAGAAAGATTATCGGCAAAGACAATGTTTTGGGAAAGAAGGGTAGGCTCTGAGAACATGTTTGAGACAGGGTCTCACTGTATAGCCCTTGCTGGCATCAAACTCACAGAGATCTGCCAGTCTGTGCCTCCTGAGTGCTATGATTAAAGACATGTGCTACTATACTGGGCAATTAGTTTCTTCTGGATTGACTGGAGCTAATCATTTGGCTTGTTCATGCCTAAATAGGGCTCAGTAACCCTAAGGAAAGGCTCATAAATATGAACAGTCTTTTTGGTTGGGTCTCTAATTTGTTGCTAACTAATTAATTTCCTTTATTTCCTTTTCATTCCAGCCTTTGGTCTTCTTAATTAAGTCAAGAACATCTCAGATTTTTTTCTTTTATCTCCTTATCTTTTGCCAGAGATATGCAACAGGCCAAGAGTTCAGTGAAGGAAGTAAAGCCTGGCCTTTATCTTTAGTGTACGTTACACAAGAGACTTCCCTTCTGATCAAGTCTTTTAATTCTTTCTATGGTGGGGTAGGGACACCTGACTTGTCTAAAAATGTGCTTTTACATCTCCTTCCTGAGAGGAGGGCAGATATTTCAGTTTCTTTCATACTTTCCCTTAATGATGCGCACCAGAGACAAAGAAGACAGACAACTCATTTAGAGATATAGAATCTATTTTGGGTGGTGCACTCCCCACCTGTTCATTAAAGAAAATGACCATAATAGTGCTCTTAAAGGGATACAGAAGTCGGGGAGCCTAGAAACTGTCATCACACTGGGGGTTCTCCTTTACCAGATGAATATTTCTGAGCTGAACCTTGGGACCTAGGTGGGTTTCCTTGTTGGGTGGCACGAGCCAATCTAGGGCAGTGCTGAGGACAGTGTCGGGGCTGGCCTGGTCCTGAGACAGAGCCGTGCTGACGAGAGCCTGGCCCGAGCTTACTGTCTAGAATGTGGGGAGCAGTTAAAAACGATGTGACCACTGGCCTCTCAGAGGACGCAGGTTGGGCCTTGGGCATCCTGCAGTTCTCTGTCTTAGTTTTCTTGGTGGGGTTTTTGGCTTGAGGCAGACCCTTGTTAGCATTTTCTTGACTGGGCTTGGACACTTTCCTGGGTGTAGAGACATGGGGTTCCATGTGGGTTTTGTCTTTTATCTTGGGGCTCATAGAGTGAAGGAAGGATTTCATCTTATTTTTCAAGCCAGTCTCTGGAAGGCTGGGACTAGCGTGAGGAGAGGCTGGCGTCACCTGCCTCTGTGAAATGTGGTCTTGCCAAGCTTGGCCCCTAAAAGGTTTTCCCTGAGTTGGTGTGCATGGGAAAGGCAAACCTTGGGAAGTCTTGGAGGCCACAGGCTGGGGGACCTTGGCACTCCTTGCAGGTTCCGGGATGGCATCTACCTTGGTCAGACTGTCTTGCATGTTCTGTGTAGTGTCTATCACCATAAGGACTTCTGGAGGTGGATCTGGGAACTCAAACTCAGAGAGATCCTGGGGGCTGGGCGGATGAGATCTAGGCCTCTGCTCTGAGGAGCCTTGGGGTGTCTCAGGGGGAGGCCTCTTTTCTAGCTCCTCATCTCTATCATGGTGTGTCTTCCCACTGGTCAGGGGAAGCCCAAGACCTGCATCTCCTTCTTCAAGGTCCCACACTGCCTTGGGTTTCCCTGACGCGTGGCTCTTTTCTGTCAGTGTGGGGACATGGGCTGAGTACTTGCTCTTGCCTGGGCTTTGAGGCTCAGTGCTAAAGGTTTTCTCTAGGTTGGGTTTTTCCCCACTGGTCTCCAGCTGAACACAGTGTCCTTGGGCCTCAGTCATATTCCTGAGTTGTGAGGCCTTGGAGCCCCACTGGGCAGAACCATAGGGCACTGCCTTGGAACTAGGTTGCTTTTGCTTGTAGCACAAGGCCTGCCCTGCAGTGGCTGGCTGTTTACCAAGGTGGACCCTGTTTGCATCTGGGGCCGGAGGAGAGTCCCCTGAGTTGGGCAGCTGTGGTAGCGCTGTGCTTTCTGGGATGCTGAGACTCCTAAGAAACTCCCGTATAGATTCACTCTCTAGGTCGGCTATGGCCAGCTCTTTGTACTCCCTCTCCTTTGTGGAAATTCCAAATTGCATTGCTAGGACCTTCTTTTTCAGGTGGAAATTCAGTCTCTCCAAGATAAGTGTGCTTAACAAGTTGGGGCTGTCTGGAGGCCTCTTCCCTGTCCCTCCTGCCACCTGCACTTCAGGCTGGACCTGTCCTGCAATGTCCGCTGAAGCCTCCTTGTCATCCCGAGGACATGGGTCAAGTGAACCTTCGAGGGAGGTTGTGTGAGGCAGAGTTTCTGGTGGGCTTTTGACAGCCCCGGACATCCTCTCTGCGGTTCTAGGTTTGCTAGTGATTGCTGGGGATGAGGGTCTAGAGAGGGCCACGCAGTAAAGGGCAGGCAGACCTGACAGGAAGGCCAGATACTTATGCTGCAACGTTGTCTCCAGTTTCTTAACGGTTTCCTCAGGTAGGGCTTGGGGCCGCTTACAGTGCTCAATGAGAGCGCTTGATGAGGCCTGTTTCTCCTGGTCCAGGGCTGCTGGTTCTGCTTCCTGAGAAACAGCTGTGTGCTGTAGGTCAGGGTTACTTTTTGCCTGTAGCTCCAGGTGCCGGCTTGCTGGAATGTTTGAGAAGGAAGCCCCTACTGACAAACTCCTGGGAATTCTGCATTCCCAGGAGCTTTGGACACAGGCAGGGACCTTGCCCTGGTGGATCTGTCCACATTTGGAATCAACGTGGGTCTTCAACATTGCCTGTGTCTGGCTGAACAAGTGAGGTGTGGGAACTGATCCTCTGTCCACTGCAACTGCAAACGTGTCACCGGACCCATCGGCCTCGGGGTCACCTGGCTGCAGGATGCTCACATTGGGTAGTGCCCCGTTGCTGCAGGACCGGGGCTGCTGGCCAGGAGAGGAAAGGACCAAGTGAATGGAGCGTTGGATCCTCTGGGGCAGGCCCCAGCGCAGGTGAATCAGCTGCTTCTGGAGGTGGAATTCCAACAGCCTGCGCGCATGCTCTGGGAAGGAAGATTCCCTGGTGCAATGCCAGAAGGGCCAGGTGGTTTTTACAGTCTTAGTTTTACCGCGTGCTTCACACAACACGTGACTCCGGGTGTCCCGATTTCTCAGGACGACCGCCGGCAGGCCCCACCGAAGCTTAACTTGCCTGTCTAGGAGGTGGCATTCCAATGCTTCACATTCAGCCAGAGTCAGAACCGGGACATCCATCCCTGCTCCTTTATGCTCATAGGGAGTCTTGGCATTTGGAGAAGAGAAAGTAGGAGGGGCTGACTGATGTGGAGTTTGGAGCAAGAAGGGGAGTGAGAGCTCCCTTGTGGGATCCCTGGAGGAGGGCTTGGACACAGTCTTGCTCTCGGATCCACCTTGAGAGCTCACGGAAGAGGCATCTAGAGACTCGCTGTGAAGAGACGGAAGGCCACAGAACAACTGGCTATAATATTCACTCTGAAAATTGCTCCCCGAGTCATTAGCTTGTGCCTTGGGGGGTGGGTAGAAGCCACTTAGGTGTTCAGCTTCACGAGAGGGCAAGAAAGCCTGGATCTGGTGCCAGTGCTTCCTTTGCTTCAGGCTTACAACGGACCATTCGGAAACCCAGCAGGCCTGGGTGGGCTGGTCTGCCCAGCACAAGCTTTTGGTGTGGTGGGACATAGTGAGCTCAGAGCCACTGCTCAGACAGGAAGAGAAAGGAGTTTTTCTAAATTGACAAAATGATGTTGGGTCTGGCATAAGCTGCCTCAGGGACTCCTCCACACGTCTGGGGAGGCCCCACTTCTGAAAATGTATCCATTTTTTTACATGTATTTCAAGAAGCCTGCAGACTTGAGGACTAAGAAATGGCATATGGGAAGACAGCACCGCATCCATGTCCAATGACATAGTATGGCTCAAGTTAGTGATCTCTGGGTCCAGGGATAGTAAAGACACAGAGGAATTCAAGTGATGGTGGTCTTGGCTCTCCTGGTCAACCTCTGGTTTGTTTGGCGTTATTTTTTTCTCAATCATTAAAACCACAGGATCCTCGAACCTTAAAGGAACCATAGTTTCTGGAACCATGGGCATGTCTGCCAGGTGAAACTTCTGCTCTAGCTGGAGGTTTTCCTCGTAGCACTGGTGGACACCGGCTGCATTGGGCGGCTGTGCTAAGTGATCTGTTAGCTGTGCTAGTGTTGAAGTTTCAGACGCTAGTGAAAGATGTATGGAGGGTCTGGGATGAAGCTCCACGTTCTGCTCAAAAGTCTCACTGGATATGGTCAACATCTCCAGGCAAGAAGAGTCCTGTGGCAGTCCCAACAAAGCAGGGGAGATCTGACTTTGCTCGCTCTCCAGCAACTGCCGGATCTCTAGAGTTGCAGCATCACAGATTTGGCAGCAGGGATCTATACACAGGAGCTGCCGCACACGCTCCTCCTTGGGGAGCCAGCTTTGGCTAGGAAGAGAAAAACAGCCACCGTTAATGATGGAAGGATGTGTCTGGGGCTTGCTGTACCCTTTCCTCCAGGCCCACAGTTCTGAGCCTACACTGTGGCAAATGAGGTCCTCATGGGAACCCTTCAAAGTATGGGATGTCCCTGCTGCCGTGCCCAGAGAACCATTGGGGTCATTCACAGCCTCTGGAAATTAAGTCAAGGCAAAGATGATGGACTGAAGGGGTCCCAGCAACTGCTCCCTCGCCCCGGACAGACAGGAGGTCAGACCCGGGGCTTTGTCCTTGAAAGGGAGTAGCTGGAAGCAGGTGACAGGGTGACCTCTTTATCCTAAATCTACTTGGTGTCTCAGTGTAACTCCAGCGATGCCCTTCGCAAAGTGTGCAAAGGCTGCTCTGAAATGCGGAACCGCTGAGACCCTAACAGAGGGAGCTGGGTGTCAGTGGCTGTTCCCTCCCGAGGTGTGAACCATCTCTGCCCTGACAACCTCTCAGCTGGTGACCTTGCCTCCTCAGTGTGTTTCCCCTTCCATCAATCCCCACCCCCTTTTTTCCTTCTCTCATAGATGACATCCTAACGGAAGTTCCCCTCCCTCCGCTCCTTCCAGACCCCCTCTCACCCTCCTTCTCCCCCAATTCCTTTCCTCCTCTGTTTCCCTTTTCCAGAAAAGAGCAGGAAATTTGCAGGCAAATGGATGAAACTATCCCTTTGCTCACCCCTGGTCCACACCAGGCCAAGAAATCAACACAGTTTAGACCACAAAGGTCAAGCAAGAGGTCACCTTTTCATGATAGACAGCAGCTCCCACGGCTTCTCAGCTTCTTCTCGGGAAAGTCTCCTGGCTGAGGGAGCAGGACACGGTGTTAGATGGTAAATGAGCATTTTAGGGTCTTCTATAGGAAGGCCTTCGGCTCAGGAAACGGAGGCTGAAGACCCAGACCCATTGCTCTCAGGCATGTGTTTGTATGTAGCATTGCCATCTAAAATTTGCCATCCTTGCCTAGTCTCATTTATCTCTGCAACCACCTGAGGCGCACCAGGATCATGCCGAATAAGTTGGATTTTACAGGATCATAAACCTAGTTCTTAAATCAGATTTTCTCTTTTTTATGACAAAATACCCGATATTAGTAACTTAGGTTTATTTTGGCCCTTAGTTCCATCCACTGTGGCACTTGGCACCAAGTGTAGCCAGTCCTAGAGACAGCCCACATGCATTGCAAGTGGTAGGGCCATGGGAGTGAACCTTTAAGGATTACAGTCCCCCCTTCCGCTCTGCCTGCACACTGCTTCCAGATGTACCCTGATGCGAAGAAGCCACGCTGCAGTCTCTTGCTGCTGAGACAAGTCAACCAGCCATTCTGACTTCCCTGCTGTGATGGACTGCCAAACTCTGAAACTATGAGCCCAAATAAGCCTTGCTCCTGTGTTCTGCTACACATGCCATCACCGTGATGAAAAGAGAAAGCAGTAAATCCCAACTTATCTCTTGCTGTACAATGATCTGTATTACTTCCTTAGTTGCCCATTCTCGAGGAAATTAGGTAGAATCTTTTAGAACACCCCCATGTTCTCCGTTCCCACCCACAGCAGCCTTCTGTGTCAATCCCAGGTTGGAGAAGTAGATTTTCAGAAGGGAGAGCGTGTGGCCCTGGGCAGCATCATGGGGAAGAGGAATGTGGGGAGCTCTCCTAGGGGCAGGGCATAGGGGATGCTGGGATTTTACCTCTTGATGCCGCATCTCTAGCTCTCTGCCTGACTTTTCGGTGATGCTTAAAGAGAAAAATATTACAGTGTAAAGGTAGGACTACATTTTCTTCTTCATGTTGTGAAGGAGCAAAAGATCGTATACATTTCCCTATATGTTACATGCCCCTTAGAAAGATCGTATACATTTTCCTATATGTTACATGCTCCCTTAGAAAGATTGTATACATTCCCCTATGTTACATGCTCCCTTAGAAAGATCGTATACATTTCCCTATATGTTACATGCTCCCTTAGAAAGATCGTATACATTTCCCTATATGTTACATGTTCCCTTATGTGGCCTCACCCAGACTCCACCTTCCTTCCCACCTAAACATTTCCCTTCTCTGCTTGTTTCTGATTCACGTAAGGCTCTCTATCCTCCTTCCTTACGTCTCTACTCTCATAACAACTTCTGTAGAGAGGGTGATATAGGGAGAAAAGCTGAACAGACTCTAAGGTGTTTGTGCCAGCCCGAGGACATCTGCTCGCTAAGTCCTCCAAGTCCCCACTGGGAGGGGTCTTCTGAGATCTAGGGCGGTAGTTTTTCTATTGTCTAATTCTCAACTCAAGACAAACAGGGAGGCTGTTGCCTTTTCAATTGGAGTACATTGCAGGAGGAGGGCCTGGTAAGGAATTATTTATGGGTCTTTTGTAACCACTTGCTTTCTTTTCTAAGTCCTTTGGCACAAAATGGGGGCAATCTGAAGGAACACTTAGCATTTAAAAGTTACTTAGCTAGGCTTAAATTAGTTCAAGTTTAGTCAGCATTTTCCTACCCGGCAGCAGCTCTTTTTAGGTTCCAACCTCAATCCCTGGTAACTCCGTCTTATTTGCCAGGCAATTAGGAAAATGATGAAGATGGAGCTATAGGCACACAAAGGATACCCGATGTCCCACAGAGTACATACAGAGCTCAACATGACCTAAACCTTATCAGCACGAGGGCACCGGTCATCTCTGCATCTAGTCATTGGGGGCCTCAGTGCCTAATGGCTCTCAGTACTGGACACTGTCATGGTTGCCTCACAGAGGATAGAATTGGGATGCATCACAAAGCTCTGTGTTCCACAGAGGTTGTTCCAGTGGAATTCACTTTGCAGAAGTGTGTGTGTGCGTGTGTGGTGTGTGTGTATGTGTGCATATGTGTGTGTGCATGTGTGTGGTGTGTGTGAGTGTGTGTGTGCATATGTGTGCATAAATGTGTGTGGTGTGTGTGTGTGTGTGTGGTCATCTGTAAAGGCGATGGAGCACAAGGCTATAGGTACCATGCTCACAACCTCTCTATCCCCTTTCCTTTCCTTCCTTTGTCTCCCATAGCAACCTCTTCATTCAGCTCCCTCCTTCCACAATTCGCTTGTCTTCAGAATCTTGAGTTCTTTAGCACACGGGGAACCTTGTGAGAAAGAGTGACTGGGAGAGAGACCTCCACGAGCTCCACACCCGGAGACCCACAGGAGTTTAGAGGGTATGGCGTGGTCCCGGCAATGAAATGGAGAACTTTGATGTTTTCAAACAGGGGGTTATCAGAGATCAAAACTACTTAAGGGGCTGGTTGTGGCTGATGTGCTGCAGCCAAGGTGGCAGCATCTTTAAAGGGCACCATTCGGAGAAGGAAGCCGATCTGCAGTGTGCAGGTGGAGAGCAATGGTAAACATCGCCCTCCTCCAAGGTATGTTGACGTAGCAACTGCACCCCAGCCACGTGAGAGCCTCCCAGCACCCAGCCTTCCGTGCTGCTGGTGTAGAGGATACACGATGTGCTCACCCCTGCACTGCAAGGTCAAGAGCACAAAGACATTTAGGGTGTCCGTTTGTAGTCTCTGATCTCAAGAAACTACAACTCTAGTTGCAAAGATTAATCCAAATAAAGTAGGAGCTAACAACAGGATAGACAGAATTTTGTGTTCATCTTATTCTTGCAGCTATCCCATTTCTGAGAAGAGGAAGCATAACGAGGGTCCTGGTTATCTGAGTCGGCTCCCGGACTCCTGGGTAGTTAGAATTTGGCTTAAAACTGCTGGCTGTGCTTCAGAGCTCTTCCTAATAGGATGAGGACTTCTAACAAATATATGAGCTAAGGAATGGGCCGCTAAGTTCATTTGGCAGCAAGAAATGCAGGTTTGCTCTTGCAGAGGTACAGGTGACTAGGTGGGAGAGCAAGAAAGAGGAAAGATTTGAGCAGGGTTGAGACCTGGGGGATGACTGACATTTCTTTTTTCGAGTCACTAACACTGATTATTCTTCTTAAAGTAGGCATGCATAGTACAAAATAGGAACACACACACATTATATATATATATATATACATATATATATATATATTACAAAATATTACAAAAATAGGAAAGGCAGAAGGTATATTTCTTTCCCATCTTTGTTTCCGTCCACTTAATTTTCTTATTCAAGGATGTTTCAAGATTACATTAGCATAGTGCTGTGGTTTGAATGAGAATTGGCCCCATGGGCTCACGTGTTTGAATGTTTAGTCCTTAGTTAGTGGAACTGTTTGTGAAGGATTAGGAGGTGTGGCCTTGTTGGAGTAGCTGTGTTACTGGGGGGTGGATTTTGGGGTTTTTAAAAATCTATGCCTGGCTCAGTCTCTTCCCCCACAACTTGCACATTAGATGTGAGCTCTCAGCTACTTCTCTAGCACCATGTCTTGACTGTCTGCTGCCATGCTTCCTGCCCTGCTAATCATGGTCTAACCCTCTGAAAATGTAAGCAAGACTCCAGTTAAATGCTTCATTTTATAAGTTACCTTGGTCATGGTGTTTCATCACAGCAATAGAACAGTGACCAAGACATATAGGAAGCATAAATAATAAACTTGGTTATGTGAATTTTAGGCTTTGAAGTTGGTTTGTGGGAAGAATGTGGGAGGGTTTGGAGCTGCAGGCTAGAGAAGCTTTATGACGCTGTATTGATGGGCATTCAGTGGGAGAACAGAAGACCAAGATGCCACTAGGAACATGGGCAGTAGAGGCCATGCTGTTGAGGTTTCAGAGAACAGGGACTCTATTGGGAACAGGACTAGATGTCATTCATGATACATTCTTGTAGAGGCATTTCAATTGTATTTTAATAAATAAAGACTGCTCGAAGATCTGAGAGTAAAACAGTCACACTAGCAGACTCTTTCATGAAGCAGGAACCCTGAAGGATGGTCTCACCTTTAGGCAAGTTCAGCAGTCATTTTTCTGTGGGACCCACATGTCCACTTCATACAGCATACCATGAAGCAGTTCAGGAAAGAGCAGTTTCTTTTCTTGCCCAAATGGCTATCAAACTCCATAAGGAGTCTCTTCACTGCCCATCTTCCTCTTAAAGTGATTGGTGTTGATAGGAGCAGATGTGTGTCATTGTCATGAAAAGTCTAAGTTCTTAAAATATTTTAAATGCTATGGCTATTCTGTAGTCTGTTAAAGATCTCAAGAATACCCATCTAACTGAAATATATCTCTAAATATCTAGAAAACCTAACTAACACATGACTACAAGCTTGACTATTTTAGATGACTATTTATTAACCTGTATTCCTTAATTATGCATTACCATTTTTAATTTTTTTGATTGTTTTTTGAGACAGGGTTTCTCTGTGGTTTTGGAGCCTGTCCTGGAACTAGCTCTTGTAGACCAGGCTGGTCTCGAACTCACAGAGATCCGCCTGCCTCTGCCTCCCAAGTGCTGGGATTAAAGGCATGCGCCACCACCACCTGGCTTACATTACATTTTTAAATGAATGGCACAATCACAATACCTTAATCAAGAGCAGAAATATACATAAAACAAGATTGACCTAAAATTTGTATCACTAGACCAAGATCTATACCAATGCAAATCTCTATAGCATATCCCTCTTTTAATGTAGACAAACATTTTAAACAATATTTGGGCATAGTTCTCTCCAAACTGCTTCCTGTTTTTTGTTGGGTGAAGTAATTTTGGGGGTGTTCACAGTGACCTTTCAGGGGTTCTTGGTTCATCAAACCACATTAGTCTGGAAGAAACCCATAAGTTCTCATTTTCTGTGGAAACAAAAGGAGAACCTCTCTTCCAAAGCAACAAATCCTTAGACACAAATTTTGGGAATCAAGATACCTTTAAAATATATAGGTTGGTTTAGCTTAGTAGCCCATACAATGAAACTTCTCTCTGTACTTAGCTCCTTCACAGTCAAAAAAATTCAAAGGAAACACAATAATATACATAATCCAAACTCTCTGTGTATATTCCATCTTTATGTAGCTTATTTTTCTTACTCTACAAGTTTAATATTTATTTTATTATCTTTAGTCCTTTAATCTATGACTGTCTGTACTTTCATATTACATTTACTGTCTCTTTACTCTTTTTCTTCCCTCTCCCAAGCCTACTTACATTTTGTAAACACACTGTGTCTTTAAGTCTGAATCTGTCCCTATCGTGCATCTGTAATTTTTTTTCTGATCAGGACTGCTTCTTAAATGCTAAAGCAGCTTGGCTAGTACTAAGGCTGCTTTGCCTTTTGGCTCCACCCAGACCAGCATGGTGGATGTCTGTTCACTACCTCTGAGACTGCCCAATAGGAGCCGTCCTCACCACCTCAACTCTGATAACCAGTTGGCCCATGCTGCCACCAAGTAACTTGCAGCACACTGCCTACAAACCTCTTTTAAATGCTTGGCCTCCTAAAAAAGCTAGAGTTTGTACTGACAGGATGGTCCAGGAAGCTGCTATTTTGAAACTGTGTGGGAGGGGGAAGAGGGGGGGGGTGGTTTTGCTACCACCTTTAAGAGAGGAAGACCTCTCTTAAAGGAGCCACCAGCAAACAGAGGAAGAAGCTGTGTTAAACTCTGTTTTTTTTTTTTGTTTGTTTTGTTTTTTGTGACTAGGATTCCTTTTCAAGCTCTCTCAGGTTTTATGTGAATATAGTTAGCCACGTTGGTGCACCTCTGTCCCACCCAGTCCCACAGCCATTCAGTCCCAAAGAAATACACAGAGGTTTACAATAATTATAAACTGGTTGGCATATTAGCTCAGGTTTCTTATTAACTCTTACATCTTGACCCATAATTTTTGTCTATGTTAGCCACATGGCTCGGTACTTTTTATCGGTGAGATATTCTCATCTTATTTCCTTTGTGTCTGGGTGACAACTGCAGACTCAGCCTTTCCCCAGAATTCTTCTGTTCTTGTTGCCCAACCTATACTCCCTGCCTGGTTGCCCTGAGCCAGTCCCTCCCCCCTCCTCCAGAGCAGAAGCTGATAAAGCCAAGTAATGGGTAGCAGGATTGTGTTCCTTCTATGGAATTCACAAGTGGGCTCTGTATGAAGCTGTGAAGGCATCTAGGTTGCGATGGAGACTCCAGAATGTTGATGATTCTAGCGCTGTGGGATGTCTGGTGAGGAAAGCTTCAGGCACCAAGTGCAGTCAGCCCCAGAGAGAGGCCACACATACAGCAGATAGCAGGTGCTGAAGAGTAGGTCCCTCTGCAGCCTAGAGGATGCCACAATAAGTCCCAGATGCCCGTCATGAAGGGACTCGTGTTTGTCCTGCTGGCCTTCAGTTTTGCCTTGGTCTTCCCTTGATGAATGCCTCGATTTCTCACCTTTGGGATGGGTCATTTACTCTGTGCCATCGGAGGTAGAATGTATTCAATTTAATTTTAGATTTGACAGGGAACACAGTTAAGAGATGGCTTTGAGTTTTGTAAGAGACTTCGGTATTTTTAACAGTACTGACATTGGTAAGACTCTGGGTACTTTTGAAGTTAGAATGAATGCATTTTGCACTATGAGAGGATCATGAGCCTATGAGGCCCTGTAGTGGAATGTTCCCCCATGGGCTCATGCCTTTGAACACTCAGTATCCCGCAGATGGCACTATTTTTGGAAGTTATAGAACCTTTTGGGAGGTGGGACCTGGAAGAAGCAGGTTACAGGAAGCAGGCTGTATAGACTGTAACCGAGGCTTGCTTCCAGGCCCAGTGTTTACACTTACTGATGGGTTATGTGGTATAACTAGCTGCCTATGGACCTGCTGTTGCAACAGCAAGCTGCTCTGGCTGCCACGGCTTCCCTGCATACTCCCTGCACACACTCTTCCTCCAAGAGCTGTTTCTGTCAAGTATCCACCACAGAGGGAAGAAGTAAGCAGGACACTGTGAGGAAGAGAAGCCTCATCCTGAGTTAGAGTCCCTGAGGGGAACTGTCCCTCAGCTGGGGGAGATAGTAAGGAAGCTGTTGACAACACAGCACAGCTGGGTTCTGAAGAAAGCAGGCAGTGCACAAGCATGCGTGCAGGGAAAACATACATACGTGTTAAAAAAAAAAGAAAGAAAAAGAAAAAAAAGTAGATTTGGGGGCTGGTGAGACAGTTCAGCATTACCAAGGCAGCTGTCAGGACCCCTGTGGTAGGAGAGAACCACTCTTGAAAAGCTCTCTCTCTCTCTCTCTCTCTCTCTCTCTCTCTCTCTCTCTCTCTCTCTCTCTCTCACACACACACACACACACACACACACACACACACACACACACACAATTTAATAAAGGGGGGGGGAGAACAGATCTTGCCAAGATTAGGTAATCTTTGGCCTAGGGATGCTTCCAGTAGGTGGAGGAGGGACATTTGTCACGACTTTGAAAGGTTTGTTTTCATCCGGATCCATGACAAACTCATTAATCACTTATCACACTAGCCAGACAGGTGTTCACAGGAATCTCAGGGTTAGTTACAACTTGACGGGAATCCATTAGCACTGAGAGAGGAGAGAGCCGTTCCTCCTCCTCAGCCTTGGGCAGAAGCTGGCATCACTGCTGACATGGTGCTAACAGAGTTCCGGGGGTGACTTGAACACACAGAGATGGAGGTATGAGTAGAGCTAACTGGTAGACCATCTCCATGACCCAGGAGAGGTCAGGAAGGAGCTGAAATGGGCTGAATATGGGTTCTTGAATGGGGGAATCATCGATTCTGGTCATGCACTCCCTTTTTTGCTCCCTCATGCCTGGTTTCTTGCGTGGAAAGCTTTATTGACCAGGACTGTGAGCCACACTAAGAGCAGTAGATGGGAGAACTCTGTCTTCCTGTCATCTGTCGCCTTCACTGCGCAGGTAACTAGTTCACTGGAGTGTACAAAGTAACTGCAAGTCTCTTGGATGAAAAAACAAAAAGAATGTCATAGCTTTAGGGGAGAATGATATTTATAGTAAGCTAATGTCATGCCTAGTTTATTGTCACCTTAACACAAGCTAAAGTCATTTGGGAAGAGCTCCCAATGGGGAAAATGCTTCCACAAGACCTGCCCGCAGGCAAGGTTGCAGTGCATGCTCTTAATTAGTGATTGATGTTGATGGGCTCAACCTGTTATGGGCGGTGCCACCCCTGGGCAAGGCAGTGGTCCTGGGTGTATATGAAAGTAGGCTGAGAAGCCGGGGGACCAAGCCAATAAGCAGCCCTCCTCTATGGCTTCTGCATTAGTTCCTGCTTCCAGGTTCCTGCCTTGTGTTTTTGCCCCAGCTTCCTTGGATGATAGACTACAAGCCACAAGATGAACTAAATCGTCTTTTGCCAGGTTTCTCTAGGTCATGGTGTTTTACCACAGCAACAGAGACCCTGTCTTAAGGCACTGGGTAAAAATGCAATTGGAACAAGGTTATAGGTGGCAATATGTGAAATTAATTGAACACCACAAGTCTAACCATGTAAAACTGTGACCTGGAGAAAAAAGAACAGAAAGAAACACCCCATAATGAACCAGAGTTGCTTGTGTGTGTTTCGACTCATTTTGGGTGGGGCTCTCCTATGGTTTGAATAATTCCACCAAAATGAAATATAGTTTCTATTATGAGATGGGTCCTATTAAGAAATGGGACCACAAAATAAAAGGGAAAAAGAAGGAAATAGGGGAGGAAGAGAAGCATATGAGGTGTTAGAAGGTGACTGTTTGGATCTGGACAGCCAATCCATGTGAGATTTCCTGGGGAAGAAAGCCCCTCACACTCCAGGATTTTCTCAGTTGCCTATTTTTCTCTGTGTGGGGTTGAGGCCACGTGGACTTTTCCCTTCCTCTTTGGCATGTCCATTGGTGAGCAGATTGTATTTAGGAACATATATGTATATACATATATATACCTGCAATAACAATGAAAAAAGAGACCATGAATTTGAAGAAGAGCAAAGAGGGCTATATGGGAAGGTTTGGAGGAGGACAGGGAAGGGAGAAATGTTGTAATTGTGTGTGTGTGTGTGTATACATACGTGTTGTAATTAGTCTAAAAATAAATAAAAGATGTAACTGGGTTAATATCCTCATGGATTAATAGGTCAGTGAGTTAATAGGTTGTTGTTTGTTTTGTTATAAAGTCGAGCTCTTTGTGCTTAGCTTGCTTTGTGGCCTTCACAGATGCCAGGTGCTGTCACTGCCATGCTCCCGAACATTGAGGAAATAGATGTTTTCTTTATAAAGTTTTCTTCTTAAGTATGTCACCTGTGGCATTCGGTTATAGCAACAGGAAATGGACTGACTATCCCATGGTTTTAGGAAGGCCACAACAAACCCCAAAGCTTCTGGAATATAACATAGAATGTCTTCTTTAGGACTTTAAAAAATAGTGCTGCATTATCCAACCAAGGGATTGTGCATACCAGGCAAACATTCTTCCATTCTTCCACTGAGCCACATCGCCAACCCTTTCATTAGGAAATTCTTGAGGTAGAGAAAATTCCTTTAAGACTTATAATAAGCAATAATTATTAATTTTTTTAAAAATTTTTTTAATTTTTTTTTTTTTTTGGATTTTCGAGACAGGGTTTCTCTGTGGCTTTGGAGCCTGTCCTGGAACTAGCGCTATAGACCAGGCTGGTCTCGAACTCACAGAGATCCGCCTGCCTCTGCTTCCCGAGTGCTGGGATTAAAGGCGTGCGCCACCATCGCCCGGCAATAAGCAATAATTATAAAGGAAGATGGATACATTGGACTAAATTTTTAAAATCATTATTTTTTTTAGAGTATTGTGGTGGTTTGAATAAGAATGCCCCCCCCCACGGGCTCATGTTTTAAATGCTCAGTCCTCAGAGAGTGGCATTACTTGAGAAGGATTAAGAGGTGTGGCCTTATTGGAGAAAGTGTGTCACTGGGGGTGGGCTTTGAGTTTTCAAAAGTCCAAGCCAGGTCCAGTTTCTCTCTCTCTCTCTCTCTCTCTCTCTCTCTCTCTCTCTCTCTCTCTCTCTGTCTTCCTGCTGCCCACAGATCCAGAGGTAGAACTCTCAACTACTTCTCCAGCACCATGTCTGTTTGTATACTACCATGCTCCCAGGCATGATAACGGATTAAACTTCTGAAAGTAAGTAAGCCCCAGTTAAATGCTTTCTTTATGGGAGTTACTGTGGTCATGGTGTCTCTTCATGGCAATAGAATACTGACTAAGACAGGTGGGGAAAGATCTATTACTTGCAGCAGGGGAGGAAAAGCACCAGAGTAATCCCCAAAGTGGTGACCTCCACACACAAAGCATGAGGATTTTGTTTGGGGGCCTTGCCATAGTCACCTAAGAAAGCACATTGGAATGGACACGTTCCTGAGCATGCTCAGCTATGGGTCATGCTCCTGAGCAGTTACCGTTTAAAGTCGTTGTCTTTGCTAGGGTTTCTACTGCTGAGATAAAGATCCAGCCAAAGCAACCCTTTCTGTCTTACCTTTCCAGGTAACAGTCCAACACTGATGGAAATCAGGTCAAGAACTAAAACGGGTCAGGAACCTGGAGGCAGGAGCTGTTACAGAGGCCATGGAGGAATGCCATCTGCTGCCAAGCTCCCCATGGCTTGCTCAGCCTGCTTTCTTATACCACCCAGGACCACCAGCCCAGGGATAGCACCAACCACAAGGACTGGGCCCTCCCCCTCCCACATCAGTACTAACTAAGGAAATGCCCACAGGGTTGCCTACAGACAGTCCATGGAGGCTTTTTTTTTCAGTTGTAGTTCCCCTTTTCAGAGAATTTTGCTTGTGTCAAGTTGATAAAAACAAAACCAAACCAAAGCCAACCAGGACAGTTCAAGAAAGAAGAGTAGCTGACACATTTTGGCCATACTTAGCTCACGGTTCTGGTGCACAAACTTAAGAGGTTAAACTGGCTAACGTGAACATTTTGGGGGCATGCCCCACTGAGGCCCGAGCTATGGCTGATAGGAGGGCCTATAGGTAGGCTCACTCCTGCACCCTATTTCCTCGGCATGATGACTCCAGGTGTATTACAGGTCTCTTACAGGATGGAAGTGCTTCCAACCTCTCAGACCCCAAATCTCTGACAGAGATCTCTCTCAGGCTTCAGTTCCTGTCCTGACTGCCTCCAGTGATAGACTATGATGTGGAAGTATAAGCCATGTAAATCCTCTCCTCCCCAGCTTGCTTTTGGTCATGGTGTTTCATCACAGCAATAGAAGCCCTAACTAAAACAGGCCCCTTGTTTTAAAAGCAGGGAATATTAAAGGTAGTAATTAGAAAACCTTATTCTTTCCTGAGATGGGGTTTCTATATAACAGCCCTAGCTGTCCTGGAACTCACTGTGTAGACCAGGCTGGCCTCAAACTCACAGAAATCTGCTTGCTTCTTCCTCCCAAGTGCTGGGATTAAAGTCACGTGCCACTATGCCCAGCTGAAATTTACCCCTTTTATCTCTAATGTTCTAAATCTCAAGGTTAAACAATATGCATGAATTTTAACTGTTCATATTTATCTTGTGTACTGTCAGTTTTAAGCACAAATATCAAATAATTTAAACTTTACATCCTGACAGCTCATAATTCATATATCCTACTTCACTGATACATAGAGAAGTCCTTCATTCTTACCAGAACCGTAGAAATACTCCTACCAATACATCATCATTTTTATCCTTCATCCTGATCAGTGTGCATCTCCTGCACACTGCGGAAGTCAGTGACCTCCCCATCATGATTATCTTATACTCATTTCAGGTTCCACCCGCGGGTTCACCAGAATTCTGTGCTCTTGGGCATTGCAACACTACAGGTCAGGGACAGATAAACACTACATGAGCTTCCTGGGTCTGTGCCAATCCTCAATTAATCCGAGAACTTCAAATTATACACCACACACAAGTCTGTAACATTTCAAATGGGAAACCGCAAAGCCACTCAGGAGTCCCCTGGGGGCTCATGTAACCTCGTTAAGTAGCTTAAGTCCTGCTGAAGCAATGGAGCATAGTCCCAGGGTGGGTGGGGTGTTTCTCAGCGGCAGAACACCTGCTGAGCTTGCACAAGGCCTTGGGCTCAATCCCAAGGAGGTGGGTGGGAAGAGGAGGAGAAGCAAGAGAAGGGGGAGGGAGGGGGAGAGGAGGAGGAGAAAGGAGATTCATACTCTGAGGAGTCACTGAGAATGGGAAAAAATGAACATATACAGGAGAACATTTTCTGTATAATCAGCATGTCTGACAGTGATTCTGATAAAAGATATATTGTGAGAGCAACCACTAAGAAAATAACCATAAAAGAAAAAACACGAAAGAAATCAAAATTGTACTAGGATTTTTCACTAAATGCAAAACAAGCCATTAAAGAGGAACACCAAGAAAAAGCAAACTGTGAGACTTCAATTTAACTATAAAAACAGCATTGGGAGAATATGCATTAAATAAAGCAACTAAAGGGAAGATTGTTGCATCAGATCAAATGAGGGCCTGCTGGCTCTGCATTTCCTGTGCGAGCAGAGGACCCAGGCTTGAGTCCCAGCTCACCACAGCTCGCAATGGCGATGTGGGATGCCCCCTCTGTATGCTGTGAACATGTTTTATTACCATTGGTTAATAAAAAAGCTGTTTTGGCCTATGGCAGGGCAGAATATAGGAAGGCAGGAAATCCAATCAGAGATAGAGGAGGAAAGAAGGTGGAGTCAAGGAGACACCATGTAGCTGCAGATGGAGAAAGATAGCAGAACCTTACCTATGGTAAGCTACAGTCTTGTGGTGATACACAGATTAATAGACATGAGTTAATTAAAATGTAAGAGCTAGGTAGGACTATGCCTAAGCTGTTGACCAAGCAGTGTTGTAATTAATATGGTTTCTGTGTGATTGATTATTCAGGTCTGGGTGGTGGGGAAATGAAGGCACAGTCTCTGACTACAAAATTGTCTAAAACTCCACTTTCAGGAAACCTGATGTCCTCTTCTGGTCTCCAAGGGCACCAGGCATGCACATGGTATACATATATACATGCTGGCAAATAACCATACACATAAAATAAACATAAATCTTGAAAATGAGGTACTGGGTGATGACTCAGTGGGAAAAGCGCTTCCTGTGCAAGCCGAGGAACCGATTAGGATCCCCAGCACACGTTGGAAGACAAAGCCCAGGGCTTTGTGGAGTCTCTTGAGAAGAGGGAGTCACAGCTGAGGAGTTACTTTCATCAGATTGACCTGTGGTCATGTCTGTAGGGTATATTTCTTGATTAGCGATTGGTGTGGGAGGACCCAGCACCCCATGGGCAGATATTCTTCAATTATGTAAGAAGGCAAGCTGAGCATATGACAGGTCTCTGTGGGCTCTGCAGGTTGGTTTTTATAAGTATTTACCACAGTAGCAGAGACCAACCTAGAACAGGGTCTCAGGTCAGCATCCTCTCTATCCGAAGATTTCTATTACAACCTTCCAAACTGTGTGAGTGTGTGACTGTGTGAGTATGTGACTGTGTGCGTGTGACTGTGTGTGTGTGACTGTGTGTGTGTGAGACTGTGTGTGTGACTGTGTGTGTGACTGTGTGTGTGACTGTGTGTGTGACTGTGTGTGACTGTGTGTGT
>NC_022031.1:38009224-38104966 GCF_000317375.1 Microtus ochrogaster
ACTGTGTGTGTGACTGTGTGTGTGACTGTATTGTGTGACTGTGTGTGTGACTGTGTGTGTGACTGTGTGTGTGTGACTGTGTGTGTGACTGTGTGTGACCATGTGAGTGACTGCGTTTGTGTGTGTTACTGTGCGTGTGACTGTTTTATCACTAGCATCTAGCCCAGGGCCTTTTATCTGGTCAATACTTGTGGAAAGCCAGTGAAGTAAAGAGCTGAGAAAAGCACGCATGCTAAGCAGTTTGCTCTCTCGGCACTGGGATCTTTGAAGGGTTCTGAGCAGAGGACTGAAGTGATCGGGTGTAGGGGTTCCCAAGCGTTTCCAAGCCGTCACACTCACTATACGCAGCAGTCTGTATTATCCCAACCACTGTGACATAGTACAGGGAGCCCTCACAACTGAGGCTATTAGCATCTGTGAGTCTCCTGAGGGGAGTTGAGGGAGATTTAAGAGGCACACATTACCCGGGGTGCCCTGGAGTTAGCACCTTCTTTCCCCTCTCCTCCTTGCCCCTGGCCCTTTCGTGAGCTGCACTAGCTGGGTAGGGACCTCGTCACTGTCTCGGCCAAGATCTGGATACCCAGATAGCTCTGCTGTCATATTTGCATTTCATACTAAATTTGTCTATAACGTTATAAATTTCACACTCCTACATTTCTGTTATAACATCGTAATCATAAAAATGACATTTTTGTCTTCTCTTTTGCAAGTGAAATGAGCATTTCCATATATGATAGAGAAGAGAAATTGCTGGTCATCTTGCAGAGGGTTGGGGGCTTGCTACAGGCTGAGCTTAAGTCTTCCGTGTCTGGAAGAAATCATGTCCTGTGTGGGTTCCCAGCTGCCCTTGTGACTTCTGTGTTCACCAGCCCACATTTCTTCCCCTGAAACCGAAGGAGCTTGAGATGAGACACAGTTTGGGAGTGGTCCTCTGAAATGTTTACCATTGGTTACTCCTAACTACTCTTCCAAGATTTCCAACAGAGGGAAGCAATCTCCCTAAAGAGTGTGTACAGAGCCCTGCAGGCCTAAGATAGGATCAAGAGAGCTGGGGGAGGGGGCAAAAACAGAGAGGGAGGGTGGGGAAAGAGAGAGAATAGAGGAAAAGGACAGGGAGGGGGTGCAGAGACGGGGAGAGACGAAAAGAGGCCTTTGCTGCTAGTACTCACCTCAGAGTGAAGAGGATATGTGCAGAACAGGGCATCATGAAGCAATACAGCCCAGCATCCATTTCTCTAAAGACCAAGGCCACTTCCTGATGCCACATATGAAGATTTCTAGTAACCTTATGACAATCATAAGAATTCACTCTTACCCCTGGGTAGCTGACCCTATGACAAGCCTAAGGAAATAATGAACAGATCTCAGAGAGGGTCAAGAACATGGAGAACCAGTCTAAGTGAACCTGAATTTGACATTTATCTCAATTTTATAACTCCAATAATAGCCTTTAAAAGAGATTCATAAGGGGGCTGGAGAGATGGCTCAGAGGTTAAGAGCATTGCCTCTCTTCCTAGAGGTCCTGAGTTCAATCCCCAGCAACCACATGGTGGCTCACAACCATTTGTAATGGGGTCTGGTGCCCTCTTCTGGCCTTCAGGCATACACAAGACAGAATATTGTATACATAATAAATAATAAATAAATAATAAATAAATAATAAATAAATGAGATTCATAAGCTGTGTGAGTGTCTGGAAGGTGAGAGAGAGTTGAGGAACTGCATCTTCACTGGAGATGCGTGTACGGAAGAACCCAGCCAGGGCGACATTGTTGGAAGAAGCCTTGCTCTCTGGCAGAACGACTCCAAATCAGTGTGTTTCAAGGCTGTCCCTAAGGGACTTTGGCTTTGCTGTCTACGCATAGGCTATATCCTAAAGGACAGGAAAATGGAGGGATTCTTGGGGTAATGACAGCTGTTTTCTGCAGAAGTCTCTTGCAAGTGGAAACCCAGGGTGCCTTTCAAGCTCCCGAACTGTCTCTCTGGTCTGCAGATGCCTGGTATATTTTGGGCCTGTAGTTCCTTCTAGTCTGTGCATCTTGCTTTGTTTCTCCTCAGCATGGCCAACATTCCCCTTCCAGGTCTAATCCTAACACAGTGTCTGAGACTAGGTGACATAAAAACAATGAGTCTACTGCTCACAATTCTGGAGGCCCAGCCACCTAGGTTAGCATGCCAGCGTGTTTGGTGCTGGGTGAAGTTTCAGGTTGTGCTGTGCATTAACCCTGAGCTTTCTCACCTGACTATGAAGGTTTGTTTGTTTGTTTGTTTTGAGGCCAGGTCTCTCTGTGTAGACCCTGCTGACCTGGAGCTCCTTATGTAGACCAGGATGGTCTGGAACTCACAGAGATCCTCTGGCCTCTGCTGGGATTAAAGACCTGTGCCACCACACCTGGTCCCTAACAACCCCTAAGTATACAGTCTCGTAGCATTAAGAACACTGTCATTGGTGAGTCATCAGCATCCGTCTCCAGAACTCTTACTGTGCCATAAAACCACACCCGCCAACAAAAGTGTCACCTCCTTCTCTTCCCCCTCCGCAGGCCCCCGCCCATCCTCTTCTGTATCTATGGTTTCCACTCCTCTGAGTACCTCCTATAAATGCATCCATACAACATTCGTCTTTTTCTGGATGGCTTGTTTTACTTAATTTAGGTCCATCTGTGTTACAGCATGTCACAGATTTTCCTTCTTAAAACTGAATATTCCGTTACTTTGATAAGTAGCATTTTATGGATCTCCTAACCTGCACTGGCAAGTTGAGCTGTTTCTGTGTTTTATCTCTTGTAGACTGTGCTGCCGTGACTCTAGGTGTAAAAGATTTTACAAATATGGAGCTATATAAACACAAGACATCTTCAAGAGAGCAGTTTTTCTTTCATTTTTATTAATAAATTTTATTTTATTTCACACATGCACACACACACACATCCTGACCACTTCTCCCATTTCCTCACTCTCTCCAGCCCCTTCTCTACAAATATTTCTACCATATTCATGTTTTATTAAAAATTATGGCCCACAGAATTTACCCAGGGCCATCCGTCTGTGTGACCATGGCTACAGAACAATCCATTAGAACAGCGGTTCTCAGCCTGTGGGTCATGACCCTTTTGGCGGTGGTGTCAAATGACCCTTTCACAGGGGTTGCCTAAGACCATTGGAAAACACAGGTATTTACATTATGATTCATAATAGCAAAATCACAGCTATGAACTAGCCATGAAAACAATTTTGTGGGTGGGGTCACTATAACATGGGTCACGCATTAGGAAGCTGAGAACCGCTGCATTAGAGCCATTGTACTTAGAGAGGTAACCAGGCCCCAGAAAGACAAATGTAACATGGTTCCCTCACATAGATCCTAGCTGTGACTCTTCAGTTTCATATGTTTATTCTGGAGGACCCCAGGAAGCCAGGGTTTGGGTTTGGGGGTGGCAACACATAGAAAAAGTGATGGCTATTTAACTATGCAAAGATGTGTTGCATTTGTTTAACTAGGTAAGGATGTGTTGCTGTTTTACCTTGCCTACCTAAGGCACCTGATTGGTCTAATAAAAAGTTGAATGGCCAATAGCAAGGAAGGAGGTATAGGAAGGAATTTGGAGCAGGGAGAATAAGTAGGAGGTGAAATTTAGGCCAAAGGGAGAAAGAAAAGGAGACAACAGGGAGATGCCAGGGGCCAGACAGACAGACACAGAGGAAGTAGGGAAGTGGGACATACAGAATAAAAAAAATAAGGTAATAAGCCCTGAGGCAAAATGTAGATGAATAGAAACAGGTTAAATTATGTCTAAAGAGCTAGTGGGACAAGCCTAAGCTAAGCCAAGAATTTATGATTAATAATAAATCTCCGCATCTTTATTTGGGAGCTGATTGGTGGCCCAAAGAAAACAGCAACTAGAATCAGAGAGAGAGAGAAAGAGAGAGAGAGAGAGAGAGAAAGAATACGGGGGATGAGAAGACTCATACTGGAGAAGGGTGAGGGGTGGGGTGGGAGGGCTCACACACAGAGAGGGTGAGGAATGGGGTGGGTAGGAGAAGGCTAATAAAAACAAAAGGGAATATAAGAAACCACACTCAAGTCTACAGTCTGGCAACCCAATTAAAAAATGACAGAGAATTATCCTGCAAGGGCAGATAATGCCAGCCCTAGCAGTAAAGATCACCAGACCGCCCCCCACACACACACAAAAAAAAATAATGCCAACTGTGGGATGCCTCCACAGCAGTGGTTGGTCAAGGAGGACTCAGAGATGACCCAATAATTCAGGCACTTGTCATTTCTCTTGTTTTTCCACCAGCATAAGGTTCTGTGACTGAAGGCACTACATCCTTGGATGTAAGATATAGAAAAATCAAGCTGAAGTTGAGCAAAAGTTTCCCACGGGCCGGCTAGCTTTCACTGTGCCAGCCGGTGCTACGCAGGCTGCTGGAGGATAAAGGCTTTAGTGGTCGTATCCACTGTGAACTCTGGCGCTATAATACTACCCTCCGGGCAAGATGTGCCCATTGCTGAGGCAGTGCCACAGTTGCCATGGGGATGACCAACTACTCCGTATTTGGGTGTGAGGCCCCCTTGGGGAGGGGTCCACACTCAGTAATTAGTTTCTCTCATCATTATCTCTACTCTCTGTGTGGAAACTCTTTCCCAAAATTTATTTCAGAAATTTAATGACCCTTCCTCTCCTTTTTCATATCCCTCGTTCATTCTAGATGTAGAAGTCCCTTTTTCTTTTTATTCCTCCATTCCTTTCAGCTGTTGACGTCCCCCCTTCTCTATTCCAGGTGGTCAGACAAGACTGAATCCTGTGACTCCAAGTTCTCTGAAGAAGCAGAGTCCAGAGTCCAGACTGAAGACACCCCCAGACTGCCCTTGGCCGACAGAATGCAATGTAATGGAGAGAGGGGGTGTTATAGAATACTTTAGAGCTAATGCTGGCTTCTCAGGATGGTGGTATGGACACAGACAGACAGACCTCACCTAAAGCTGAATCTGCTATGTAACTTCAGAAAGAGACGAGAAACATGGAAAGGCAAGCAAGGCTGTGGCAAACAGCAGACAATGAGAAACCAGGTACAAGAAAAATAATGAATGGGTTTATAAAGGCGACCACAGACTTTGTTCAGTACTTAGAGTACTGAACAAAGCGGCTGGAAAACGGGAAAATGCTCCCTTTGCCCCTCTGGGTTTGAAACAGAAGAGAAAAAAAAAAAGACTCCGCAGAAGCAAACAGAGCAACAGCAAACTTTTAGACAGGAGATTTGCAAACTACATGTTGCAGATGTGGGGGAAGGGTCCTGTGTAGGTGGAAAGGGACACTGTGGGCTGAGCATGGAGGGAAATGATATCGAGAGAAACTCTGTAATCAGGCTGCTCTGCCAAGGAACGTAGAAAACTGTGCTACAATGTATCTGCAGAAAAGTGTGCCACAATGTATCCATAGAAAAGCGCACTGTAATATATCAGTAGAAAACTGTTACAATGTATCTGTAAAACCCTCCCCACGATCTGTCCACAGAAAACCATGCTACAGTATATCCATAGAAAACCGCGCTACAATGTATCCATAAAAACTGCACTACAATGTATCTGTAAAAACTGCGCCACAATGTGTCTGTAAAAACTGCGCTACAATGTATCTGTAGAAAACTGTGCTCCAACGTATCCCAGCTTCAAAGGCCCCTAGCCCTCTTATCTCAACTAAGCAAAGAATGACCCCAGATTCATGTGAACACCCCACAGGAGCTGACCTCTTCAAACAATGGAATAATTTCTCCTCCCTTCAACAGCCAGCAAACCTAGACAGTCTCTGTTCAAGTGTACTCCAGTTAAACTGGGTACAAGGGCAGGAGGACCAATGTAGCCTGAACTAGTTTCAGCTGCATGCGCAATAGGGAGAACTGTGTCCTATGAAAGAATAGTGGAGAATCTCCTGTTTACCATGTTTGGGTGAGTATATGATTGAAATCAGATGCAATGTGGGAAGAGATGTTCAGTAGAAGAAAAGATTCTATCATTCAAATCTGTCAATCAAAACACAGAAGCGTCCAGCTGTGCCTTGTAGTAATCAGCCCCTTCTTTCTTTAGATCCCACAAAAGAAGTTCCAGGCATGAACTTGGGACCCAGAGAGTTCTCTCGCTCATGTGGCCCCCTATCGCTCTTGTTAGCATATCTCTAGTCTACGCTATCATTTTGATTTTGAATAGTTTCCTGGCTATTTTGTAGTCTGTGTGTGCTTATTTCAATTCCAGGAATATGATACTAAGAATCTAGAAACACCTGGTCCCGATAGAGACCGCTGATAACACAAGAATATGGTAATATACGGGGCCTGGAAAGATGGCTCAGCAGTTACGAGCACTTGCTGTTCTTCCAGAAAATCTGGGTTCAGTTCCCATCATCCATGGGCACTGGGCACACATGGTGAGTGCTCAGCCATACAGGCAGGCAAAGCATTCAAACTCATAAATCTAATAAAAGAATAAACATCTAAATCATGCAAAAGAAATCTCCTCTATCTAAAGACCCCGCCTGAGAATTTTTTTTGTTCTGTTTCTACAAAAGTCCATATTGTTGGGTGTGGTGGACTATGCCTCTAATCCTCAGCATTTGGGAAGTGGAGGCAGGTGGATATCTATGAGTTCAAGGCCAGCCTGATATTTATAGCAATTTCCAGATGTGCTAGAGTTACACAGTGGGACACTGTCTTAAAAAATAAAAAAGCTCTTCCATGGTGGACATGCCATCCAGTGTGACTTACATCTGTGTTCCCAGGTCAAGGTCACTCACACTTTGTTGATAACCAGGTATCTGGTTATTTAATAAAGCAGAGTTGTTATATATATATATATATATATATATATATATATATATAATCATGCAATATATATAGAGAGAGGGGGGGGAGGATATCTATATACAGCCCTGGCTGTCTCAGAACGTGTGCAGCCCAGACTTCCAACTCATAGAGATTCTCCTGACTCTGCCTCAGAGGCCTGCATGAGCCTTGAGCCTTGCCAATCCACGCCACAGACAGAAGGTGAGCACGAGCCCGGAGAGGTGTGCAGACTGAGGGGTTAACACGAGCCCCTGTTCTCCCACAGAGGAAGCGATTTTCCTTCCTCCGAGCTCTGGGAAGCTCAGGAACTGCAGTAAAATAGCTTATGAATCATAAGGAAAACTTTCTGCCATGTCCTAGTTGAATTGTAAGAGGGAAGCAGATGGAAGGGAGGAGGGTAATTAGTCATAATGTCAGGCCAAAAGGACACAGACTATTTTACAATCTTCAATGTGTGTTAAAGCCCACGTTCAAATACTATCATTATCACTTAGGTATCTTGCTTGTGGTCCAACCTACCCAGAGCCAACCATTGCTTTTTCCTGAAGACTTTGCTTCTATTCTAAAACTTTCCCTGTTGCCCATAATTCAGCCCCTCTTACCTGTAGCCTTTGTAGGCTCAATGTGTATACCTTCTTTTGTTAAGAAGGCATTTTACAGCAGGTTCGAGTGCTTGGGAAGTCCTGGAATGATTCACATTCGATTAGGATAATGGAGACTATTTTTTTCAGCCAAATAATGATACTGACTACATTGCTGTTGGCCAGGGGTAGGACCCCAGCAGAAGTAATTCCCTGTATGAATGAAGCATCTAGGAACACAGAGGTACTCAAAATAGAAACTTTACAGAGACTCAAGAAATTATATGACCTTGTTTGATGGAACCACTCGTTACTGACTTTCCTGTTGTTGCAATAAATGATCTTGACAAAAAGGGACTTGGGGAGCCCAGCGGTGGTGGTGCACACCTTTAATCCCTGCACTTGGGAAGCAGAGGCAGGCGGATCTCTGAGTTTGAGGCCAGCTTGGTCTACAGAGCAAGTTCCAGGACAGCCAAGGCTACACAGAGAAACCCTGTCTCCAAAACAAAAACAAAAACAAACAAAAAAAAACAAAGCAAAAAACAAACAAAAAGGAACTTTGGGAAGAGAGTTTTCAGCTGATGGTTCCAGAAGGGTAGAATCCACCATCGTAAAGGGAGAGATAACAACAGAGAAAGCACAGCAGCAGAAGCAGGAACCTGTTGACCACAACTTCATCCACACATATGAAGGAGAGGGAGAGGAGGGAGAGAGAAAGGGGAGGGGGAGGCAGTGAGAAAGGAGGGAGGGAGAGAGAGAGAGAGAGAGAGAGAGAGAGAGAGAGACCAGGAAGTGGAGTCTGGCTATAAAAATCTCAAAGCTGGCTCCCAGTGATGCACTTCCTCAGCCAGGTTCTGCTTTGGAAAGGCTCCATAACCTCCCCAAATAAGCACCACCCACTTGGGAGCAAGTGTTCAAATACAGGAGCCTTAAGGAAACAGTCTCATTCAAACCCATAGCTGTGCTGAGATGGTTCCACCTTCTGAATGCTAAGACAAGATCAAGATTCCCGAAGCAGCAAATCCTGCATCTTAAATACAGTCTTTGAATTATAAAACAAACATTTTCATTCAGTTTGCTTTCTGTTTTATTTTGCATTTGCTATTTTTAAAAATATTTATTTTATTCCATGTATGAGATATACATGCCACACGCATGCTCTGTGCCTGAGGAAGTCAGAAACAGGCATTAGATCCCCTGGAACTGGAGTCACAAGTGTATAAGAAGCACCACATGGGTGGTAGCAACTGAACCCAGGTTCTCTCCAAGGACATTCAGTGTCCTTAACTGTGGAGCATCTGTCCAGCCCCTCATCTGGTCTTTACTGAACTTGGTGTTCTAACGTTGTTTCATTGTACTAGGGTAGGGAGGGCCTGACAGCAGCCTGGAGTCCATGTGATGGGGAGCAGCAGTTTCTGCACCAGACAGACACTGTGGTCAGAGAAGGCAAATCATTGCTGTAAAATGTCACTAGACCAAATCCAGGCAGCCTTTGCTCCCCATTTCTAGTGTTCATCTTTTTTCTTCCTTTCTCTTCTTTTTTTCTTTTTCTTTTCTTTTTCTTCTTGAGACACAGTCCCTCCGCATAGCCTTGGCTGTCCTAGAACTCACCATGTAGACCACAAACTCACAGAGATCCATCTGCCTCTGCCTCCTGAGTTCTAGTTTTGAAAGCATGTGCCGCTACACCTGGCTCTATTGTTTATTTTAAAGAGTTGCAGTTTATTTAATTAAGAAGAGCATAACATCCTTGTACAATTATTATCCTTTTTATAATTCTAAAACCATAGAATCGATAGCTCTAACATCATTGACTATTTTATTACAGCTGTAGTAAGATCAGGTGTGCACTAACACAATGTCTCCCCTGCAAAATGAAACTCAAAAACGTCAAGATTTAACTCTCTGGAGGAAGGGAATCTTGTCCACTGGGGTCCTCCCAGCCTTTGGGACTCCCTTACATCAGGAACCATCGCCAACTCTAGGGAGCCACTTTCCACAGACCCAGAAACTCCCTGTGCCTTTGCAGAGCAGAAACAGAGATCCCACTCACTGGAGCTGGAATTGAAAGAAAAAATGCTAGCAGTGGGATGAGGAGGGAAGCCAGAGCCCACAGCACTGAAGAACTGTGCTGCTTTGATGATTCTTACCCAACTGCGGTTTAACCCAGTCTGAAACCTTGGCCTAGACACTAGCACGGGCTGGTTTGTTGAGGACAAAAGTACTTTTTGCCAGGGTAGCAGCGTGGGGATTGAAGAAATATAAGTAAAGAATATGGAGACACATAAAAATAATAAGACAGAAAAATAGAAAGAATTGGGAGGGCATTCTAGTGACTGAAATCCTGAAATGTATGTGTGTTTGTTTTTCCACAGCTTTTATACACAGCGTAAACTGGGGGAGAAGGTAACAAAGACTTTATTAACATGATACAAAGGCCAACTCACTCTGAGACATCAAATCCTTAGCATTTTGTCATCTAGGTAGCTAAGGTGCTCTAGGTCACATAAGCTGAAGACCGCCCTTCCCTTCCCTAGGTGATCCTCACAGTTACAAGAGAAGGAGCAGAAACACACCTGCATATCCTGAACGACCGTCAGGATGGCATGGACTTACTAGAATGAGCTATGTTAATTTCAAAAGAGCCAAGCAACCACCTCCTGAGTTAGGAAGTGCAGTTATGTCTGTCAGTCTCCAAAACTCTCTGATCTGCAGACAAGGTGGAAATGGACCTGCATTTTTCGGCCTACATACTGTTTCAAAGAGGTCTTCTAATATTCATTGGGATGTATGTCTGTCTGTCTGTCTGTCTGTCTGTCTCTCCCTCCCTTGTCTGATAGTGCCCCAGGCTCTCTTTCATCGCTTTGGCAATGACACTCATAAAGACGTTTCTGTTTAGAGCAGCTGAGCTCCCAAGGGGATGGGGTGAACCTCCTCCAAACCCTCCTGCAGTTTGGTCCTGATACTTTAGTGGGAAGCGGTGGAGTGGGGTAAGCAAAAGCCTGGTTTTCAAGTGTGTGCCCAGTCTCTGGGAGCTTTTCTGTGGAAGCAGTGCTGTTCAAATCCTGCACGGGCTTTCGGTGGTGAACACACAGGGAGGACTAGAATAATGTTGCAAAGGCTTTGCGGACTGAGCTGACATCATATCACAGCTCACAGAAGGCCACTTAGAAGTGTCTGAGTCCAGCTGGATCCATTGTCTGCTGAAGTTAAAACACCATCAGTCGGGTTTAAGGAAAACTTGAAGTCTCGTAAAATAACATTTGAGATGTCTAGGATCAATGCAGTAATTCAATTTATGAAAAGCCAGAAAAATCTCTGGTGGAAAAATACAAGCAATAACAATGCCAAGATTAGTCAAATACTGAAGTAATCTAATAGAAAGTTAAAGTAAATTAAATAAAAGAAAAAATAGAAAATTCCTGTAAAGAAATAGATTTAGCTGGGTATGGAGTTGCACGCCTTTAATCCCAGCCCTGGTGAGGCAGAGGCAGGTGGATCTCTGTGAGTCTGAGGCCAGCCTGGTCTACTTAGTGAGTTTCAGACCAGCTAGGGCTACATTGTGAGACCACGCCTCAAAAAAAAAAAAGTTTTTCTGAAAAATCAATTTGGAGAAAAATACAAGCACACCAATTTAAGAAGCCTAAAAATATCTGGAACAGGAATAAATACAAAGAGACTTTATGCCCAGACACATAATAATGAAAGTGATGAAAAACAGAGACACAGAAGAAGTTTTGAAGTAATCAGAAAAAAGCAACATATTCATGAAGAGGAATGAAATTTATTTCAGCGAGAATGGATTCTCATGAGAAAACGGAGCAATGCTTCTCCACTGCTGAAAGGAAATAATTGCCAAGGCAGAATTCTGTAACTACTGAAATATTCTTCAGAATGAAGGAAAGGGAAGACATCTGAGAAAAACGAAGGAAACGGAAGAGCCCGATACTGGAGGAACTCAACTGTATTGATGCCTGAGAGAAACATAGCAGAAGGGAACTGAGAGCTTTAGGGGTGAAGGGCAGAAACAGGAATTATGTAGATATCTTAACTATCTTTCCTCTGGGGCTGAAATGCTTGGCGGCTGAAAGCAGAACCTGTAACTCTGCTGTGTTAGTTTCTTTCCTATGGCTTTGATCCAAGCACCAGGCAAACGCAGCAGAAGGAAGGTGGGGCCCATTCCCGCTCGCTGTGTGACGGGACAGTCTACCCTGACTAGGAGAGCATGGCGCCGGGAATATGAAGCAACCTGCCAGGCCGCCTGCACTCAGAGAGCAGAGAGAAACGGACACTGGTGCTCAGGTCACTCGGTCCTTATTATTCAGTCTGGCAGTGGTGTCCACACTCAGGATGCATTTTCCCTCTTTGGTTAAAGCTTGTTGGACACAGCCTCTTAGACACACCAGAGGTGTTTCCAACGTGATTCCCAATCTAACCATCTTGACGATGGAGATTGCTCATCTCAGTTGCCTAATATTATATTTCATTGAACCTAGGGCCTCACACGTGCTAGAGAAGTGTCCTCCACCAAGCTCCACCCCAGGCCGCGATGAGGTTTCCAGTGTACAAGAGTGTAATATATAAGACATCAAGATAACAGGGGAGATACCTAATGTAAGACTTCCCATAACATACAATTGTTTTCCATCAGCTTAGTGGCTGCACCTGAATCTACTGATAAATTTAACTACAGACACTGCCCAGTTGCTTCAGCTCTGCGGCTGCCACCCACTGTAGTTTTTGTTTGGTTGGGTTTTTTAGATTTATTTATTATGTACACAGTGTTCAGCCTCCATGTATGCCCTCAGGCCAGAAGAGGGCACCAGATCTCATTACAGGTGGTTGTGAGCCTCCATGTGGTTGTTGGGAATTGAACTCAGGACCTCCAGGAGTGCAGTCAGTGCTCTTAACCTCTGAGCCATCTCCCCAGCACCCCCCGCCCCCCGTGGTTTTTTTTTTTTTTTTTAGTTTTTTTAGTTTTTTTCGAGACAGGGTTTCTCTGTGGTTTTGGAGCCTGTCCTGGAACTCCCTTTGTAGACCAGGCTGGTCTCGAACTCACAGAGATCCGCCTGCCTCTGCCTCCCGAGTGCTGGGATTACAGGCGTGCGCCACCACCGCCCGGCTCCCACTGTAGTTTTTAACTAAGTATCTATTGCTCTATTTACCAATAAAGACTCAGGAGTCAGATGTTGGAGTGAAAACCTGCTAGCTCAGGGAGGCTGAGAAGCAACCAGCTGAACTTCCTTTTTGGCTGGAGACTCAACAAGAGAGATCATCTCTCCAGCCATCCAAAATCAAAAAGATGGGAAACTCCAAGCCCCCCTCCACTCCTTCCTGTTCATCTCTCATACTCTCTATGGTTAACTCCTGCCAACTAGTTGATGACTCCGCCCCCAATCCAAGATTGATTTTATGAACAGTTTTAGGTTTCACAGTGTGACCACATATCCCATAACATAGAGTGATCTACATGCATAGAGCAAGAGAAAGGCAAAACCATAGAGGAACAGAGGTCTTCACAGTATAGGTGGCCAATGTTTGAATTTATATAGAACACAAATTGGACAAAAATCTTTTTTTTCAAGTAGTTTTCATTGTGACATCCACATGCAATAAAGCCAACCACACCCTAAACCTCACACCTCATATAAAAATTAATTTGCAGTGCATGTGACAGCGTATTCCAGTGGCACAGTGCTTGTCTGGCAAGCTGCAGGCCTTGGTTAGACTCCTAAGGCTGACAGCAAAGCAAAACCAAGCTCACCAAAAACTCACAACAGGTCTTAATTGAAATGTAACATGTAAAATTATACAGCTTTTGAAAGAAATTTTTGTGGCAGAATTAGGATAGAATTTTTGGATATGATACTGAAAGAATAAATGGTGCATAAAATACTGGATTTCACTTAAAAATTATGCAAAAGACACCATTTTTTAAAGGGGGGGGCTAAAGAAAGGGTGCAGCACAAGACAAAATGTCAGCCTACAGAATGGAAAAAGATCTTCACTATCCCCACATCAATCAGACAGAGGTTTGATCTCCAAAATACACAAAGAACTCAAGAAATTGGTCATCTAAAGAACAAATAATCCAATAAAAGTATGGAGTACAGATCCAAACAGACATCTCTCAACAGAGGAATCTAAAATGGCTGAAAGACACTTAAGGAAATGCTCAACATCCTTAGTGATCAGAGAAATGCAAATCAGAACAACTCTGAGGTTTCCATCTTACACCTGTAAGAATGGCCAAGATCAAAAACACTAATGACTTATGCTGGAGAGGTTGTGAGGAAAGGGAACACTTCTGCATTGCTAGTGGGAATGCAAGCTGGTACAGCCCCTTTGGATGTCAGTGTGGCGATTTCTCAGAAAATTAGGAAACAACCTGGTCCTCAAGACCCAGTAATACCACTTTTGGGCATATATCCAAAGGATGCTCAATCATACCACAAGGATATATGCTCAACTATGTTCATAGCAGCTTTGTTTATTGTAACCAGAACCAATTGGAAATAAACTAAATGCCCCATTGACCAAAAAAAAAAAATGGATAAGGAAAACGTGGTACATTTACACAACGGAGTACTACACAGCAGAAAAAAATAACAGCATCTTGAATTTTGCAGGAAAATGGATGAAGCTAGAAAACATCATTTTGAGTGAGGTAACCCAGACCCAGAAAGACAATTATCATATATAGTCACTCATAAGCAGTTTTAAAACATAAAGCAAAGAAAACCAGCCCACAAATTACAATCCCAGAGAATTTAGACAACAATGAGGACACTAAGAGAGACACACATGGATCTAATCTACATGGGAAGTATAAAAAGACAAGATCTTCTGAGTAAATTGGGAGCATGGGGACCTCGAAGGGGAGGGAAGAGGCAAGGAAAGGAGCAAAGAAAAATGTAGAGCTCAATAAAAATTATATATATATATACATATATATATATATATATATATATATATATTACACACACGGGGGGTGCAGCAGCTAAGACCACTTGCTGCTATTCCAGAGGACCTAATCCCTAGAACTATGTCAGGTGGCTCACAAGTGTCTGTAACCCCCACTTCTGGCTTCCTCTGGGACCGACACTCATAACCACACATCCACATGTAGACACACACACCTACACATAATTAAAAACAATAAAAATCCATGAAAAGATAAGCTATAGTTCATAGGAAATATTTGTAAATCAAACATTGGACAGAGGGTTTATATACAGAATATGTTTTATTTATTTAACATTTAAAGTCAGTATGCAGAGTATCAGACCCCAAAGTGTGCTGTAGACTCTCCTCCTCCCTTCCTCTGTCCCTCTGTCCCCTCCCCCTCCTGGTCTCTCTCTCTCTCTCTCTCTCTCTCTCTCTCTCTCTCTCTCTCTCTCTCTCCCTCTCTTTTTATGTCAAGTGTCCTCTGACCCACCCCTCAGCACCTATTTTTCTCTTCCTTGGTCTTGTTCTAGTTTCTCTCAGGTTTGACCCACATTTCTACCCTTTACTCAAGCATGCAGATAGGATCCACGTATATGAACGACCACATGGTCTTTGTCTTTTTGAGTCTGAGTCACCTCACTTAGTACTATACTTTACCGGCCCTCCATTCTCCTGCAAATTTCACTTTTCTTTACAGCTGAATAAAGCTCCACTGTGTATCTGTACCACAGTTTCCTTATGTGTCTGTCCATCTGTTGATGGACATCTATGGAGATTTCAGATTCCTTGGTATTATAAACACTATAGCATAGAATTTTTTTTAATGGTTAAAATGCAACAGGGAGAAAAATAATTCAATTAAAAACAGCCAGATTTTTAAAATTTTATGGGTACGGGTGCTCTGTCTGCAAAAATAGCCAGATTGAGAAGACGCTTGGCCAGAATGTGTACGGACTCCAGTTAAGCACATGAAAAGTTGTAGAACATCCTTGGAAAGATCAACTTAGAAAGACTACGTGCTCCAAGTACCAGCCACAAATGCTGCTGATTCTTTTTGTGCCCTCTAACCTGAAGAGCAAAATGATGTTTTCAGATGGGCAAGCCTTCTCTCAAGCTAAACAAATTCTGGATTAAACACGTCTGACTTGGGACTGGAAAGATGGCTTGGAGGTGAAGAGCATCTTCTGCTCTTGGAGAGGACCCAGTTTCAGTCCCAGCACCCACATGGCAGCCCACAACCCTTTGTGACTCCAGTTCCAGGAGACCCCAAACCCTCTTCTGTCCTCTGTGGGCACCTGTATGTACATGGTACACATACAGCCAAGCAAGCAGACACACATGCACATACATTTTTTTAAAAAGTCTGACTTAATTGCAGGTTGCACAATTAGGTAAATCTGATTTAAAATCTATAAAACTGCCCAAGAAGTTAAGACACTCCCACTAATGGGCAGGCTACTTTGTCTGTGGCTGACCCTCTGGTAGCTTGATCTGGCTACCCAATACAAAACCCCAAAGCAGAGTGCCTGGAGGTGGGTGAGTTCTGCTGGCACCTCACTGAGTCAGACTAGAAGCTGCCCAACCACAAGTCTCCTCTGATTTGAACTGTAATAGGCTTTGGTTTAGCAAAGCAAATCCCCGCCCCTTCCTTCTCACACACCGAGTCCCATACTCAGTGTGTACTCTCTTCAAACCACACCTCAGGGGATGTGTGTGGCTCACACTGTAGAAAGGAGACGTCTAAAAACATTGTCTATTTTTGACTATAAATCATGGAAGAAGGCACAGATAAATTTCCAGGCTACAAAAAGGCCCCCTGGGGAATTTTGGGGCAAGCTCGGCTTGTCAATCAAGAACTATATTCCAGGTGGTGACAAGTATTAGCATCATCCAGGTGGATGCCATTCAAATACTTCCTACCCTGGGGGAAACTGGAGTAAAGAGCAACCTTTGAAATAGCCAGAACATTCCAGATGAGTATCTTTTTAGTATAATCAAATCAAACTTCTTTACTGGGAAGTCATAAATTTCTGAATTCTTAAAAAAAATAGCAACCAAAAAAAAAAAAAAAAAGATAGCAGTTCACTGACATTCTGGACTCAGTATGTTCTGATTCAGTTAAAAGGCCAGGAAAGCTGAGGCAGAAGGATGCTTGAGTCTGAGCAATACAGTAAAACTTGGCTCAACAAATAAACATCTTGGGATTGTTAATCTTTGCTGGTAACTTGATAGGACCTAGAATCCAGAGACATGCCTTTCCATGTTGGAATTTCCTGTAAAGACCTTTTTACAGAGCGTGCAGAACCTTCCTGCCCTGGTACAAAGGGATCTGATGTAAAAGGAATGGCACTGTTAGCCTACCTGCCTTTGTTCCTTGCTGGTGAGCATTATCTACTCTGATGCCCTGGTCACCATCCTTTGCTGACCTCGAAGCCTGGTCTCTTTAGTTTTCCAATGTAGACTAAACACCAGGAACTTCCCAGGTCTTCAGTGCCAGATTGGAACCATGGGTGCCTCCAGCCCAAAGAAGCCTCTGGTTCTGAGCTTTTCCAGTATTCAGACTCCTAGGTGCATGGAAAGAAGCTAATAATATCCTTAAATGACCCAACAATCTAAGAGTCTTCCTTGAAAAAATAAATGCTTTGGGATGGGAGAGAGCCAGAAGGCCATTCCCGGATGAAATAGTCATATTCTTGGCTCAGTAAGAGCTAGCTCTCTGTAGGCGACCCTTTAAGTCCTAAAACAAGAGCTGGGGAGAACATCACATAACAGTCTAAAGCAATGATATTCATGTTAGAATGCATTATTGTTATATGATGTCCAGGATGATGTGAACACACATCCATGCACTCCAGACATAGCACGGGGAATAGCCTAGGGAAACAGTTCTACCCAAGCCTAGCTTGCTGAAACAGTGAGTATAACTGGGGATTACTTATAGGAGTTACATCAAGAAAGAAGAGTCTCCTCCCCCAGAATATCTCTCTCTCTCTCTCTCTCTCTCTCTCTCTCTCTCTCTCTCTCTCTCTCTCTCTCTCTCTCTGTGTGTGTGTGTGTGTGTGTATGTGTGCGCGTGTGTGTGTGTGTGTGTTCAGGAGCACACAAACGAGCTATAGCCCTCATGTGGAAGTCAGACAACAACTTGTAGAAGTTGGTGCTCTTTTTCCACCATGTGGTACCTGAGGATAAAACTCAGGCTTGGTAGCAACAACCTTTAAGTTGAGTCATCTCGGCAACACACCCTTGGATTTAGAGACACAGATTCTAAGACAGAGAGAGTGTGAGTGAACCCAAGTCCTCCAAAAGCCTCAGCATCCTGTGTTGAAAACTGGGAAGACTCAATAGGAGTCCGGCATCTTCTATGACTCACACAACTCTCAGCCTGGGGTCAAGGGTCAGCACCGGGGTCATACTGCAAGCAGCAGCAATATCCTCTTTATTAGAAACAAAAAGAACCAGGGTCCAGAACTGAAGGCTTCGAAGATTAATGAAGCACGATTAATAAAAAACCCAGAGACAGATATTGGAGTTCAACTTGAAGGTCAGAAAATCGAAACAGCCAGGCACTGGTTCTTACCTCTTCCTCAGTCTGAAATGGCCATCCAGCCTCCAGGAATCTCAGAATGAGACTGTGTCTGAGAGCTGTCTCCTCCCGTCTTATATTCCTCTCTAGGGCTGGGATCACAGCAGACTTTACTCTTAGATCAGCAGACCATTTGTAAGGACAAGGTGCTGTGACTTCCTCAATAGACACTGAAAATGCTTCCACAGAGAGAGGTGGGAGGGAGAGGAGTTGGGAGGGAGATTCACTTTCTCCTAGGGCTGATAAATTGAGATGATGTTCTCTTTTTTTATTAATAAAATATATTTATTCTATGTGTTTTTCATATCATGAATCTTGATCCCATGTATTCTCTGTCCCTTCACGCCCACCCTCCATCCTTACACCCCCCCCAATAAAACAAAATTCAAGAGAAAAAAATGAAGAAAATAATATGAGAAAAAATTAAAAAGGAAATGAATTAAAAAGTCTCATCATAGCCGGGCAGTGGTGGCGCACGCCTTTAATCCCAGTACTCGGGAGGCAGAGGCAGGCGGATCTCTGTGAGTTCGAGGCCAGCCTGGTCTACAAGAGCTAGTTCCAGGACAGGAACCAAAAGCTACGGAGAAACCCTGTCTCGAAAAATCAAAAAAAAAAAAAAGTCTCATCATGGAAGCTGCAGTGTGACCCAAGTCAAGACAAGAAAGTCAGTATCTCTAAGCCAACAAATACAATGCCTAAACTTAAAAAATATTTTATGTATGTATGTGTGTCTGTGTGTGTGTGCATACACATAGGCGATGTTCCTGTATGCTCGGAGACCAGAAGAGGGCGCTGGATCCCTTGGAACTGGAGCACTCAGCTTGTTATGTGAGCATCTGCATCAGCACCCTGAAGTCCTCATGACTGCACAGTGAGCTCTCAATGCTGAGCTGTACCTCTCATCCTGTCTAAACTCATATCCCACTCTCTACTATGCCTTGGGGCCTCTTGCTCTGAGTATAATATAAAGGAATTAGTGTTGCTTGTGAGATTAGAATTCAGCTCTAAACATTGTGTTATTTTGGAACCTAGCTGAATCAACTTACTTGATTCCACGCATTATATGCTTTAATATGTTTTGCTTTATTAAACCACCAAAGACAAGAAGATTGAGACTGGTTAAACGCATTCTTTAAGTTGCCAAGGAAATTTGGAGAACTGCCATAGTCTGGACACTATGTCCTCCAAAGGTCTGTGTGTGGAGGGTTTGGCCCCCAGGCTGATACCGTTTGAAAGTCCTGTGGCCCTTTAAGGGGATGGGGCTTTAGAGAATGCCTTAGATCACTGGGGATGTGCTCGTCAAAGGGCATCCTGAGACCTTGCTGTCCTGTTCTTGCCCTTTGCTCCCTGGCTGGTGTGGTAAAAGTGATTGCTCCACCGTGTGTGCTCCCTACCACTGCCAACTGGCAAACCCCGCAGAGAAGTGAAACGCCCATGAGCTTTAAGCTCCACAGCCGTTGAGCTCCGATGAACCTTTCTCATGGTGTTTTCTCTGAGATGTTTTGTTACAGTGATTGACAGCTGACTAACATGGATTCTGTGGTAGTTTTCTCTGATGTTAGAGCAGACTTGCTTTGACTTTGAAAGTGTATTTGCTAAGTTAGGGGTGGTGGCATCTGTGTCATCCGGCACTTGGGAAGCTGAAGCAGGGGGGTCATGAGGACAAGGCCAAAACGGGCTACATAGTGAAATTCTATCATAAAAATTTATATATAATTTATATACTTTAATATATATCAAATTGATCAATTTATGGCACAGTACTCAATGTTTTTTGGCATATTCAGAGGTAACAAACCATCATTACAATTTTAGTGCACACTCATCACCTCAAAGGAGAACCTCCATATTGCTTATCATCTTAGTGTTTCTTTTGTGACTATAACCAAATAGACTAAGAGAGAGTAATTTATACAGAATAGAAATGTATTTGGTTCACGAGAGATTGGGAAGTCCAAAAGACCAGACTCTGATTGCCTTCTTCTTTTTTTCTTTTTATTTATTCTTCTCTCATACAATACATCCTGACTACAATCTCCTCTCCCTTCACTCCTCCCAGTGCCCCTGCCTCTCTCTCTTCCATTTTCCCTCAGGAAAGAGGACCGAGTGCAGACCCACACAGGCTCTGGGATTGCTGCAGCAGTCTCTGTGAGCCCCCATGAGCTCTGCTTAGCAGATTCTGTGGGCCGTGTTCTCCTGGTGTCATCAACCCCTCTGGCTCCTATGATCCTTCCTCCTTCCCTTCCTTGGGGTTTCCTGAGTTCCTCCTAACCTTTGGGTGTGGGTCTCCGCATCTGCTCCTATCCACTGCAGGAGAAAGTCTCTCTGATGACGACGGGACAAGGCACCGATCTTTGAGTATAGCAGAATATCATTTGAAATCATTTCATTTATTTTTTTAATTTTTGTCAGTTTTGTGTTTGGTTCTACCCTAGGTTTCTGAGGCATCTAGCTTCCATCCAGGCAGTGTCTGGCATGGGCCTCTGCTGGCCTTCTAGTCTTTATAGCTTTATAGCTACATCATGATATCATAACATGGCCAAAAAGAACATGCGTCCTCACTTGGGTATCTTTTTTTCTCCTCCTCCTTCTCATCCTTCTCCTTTTTCTCTTTCTTCCGACACACGTGTATCACAATGGGTCTTAACTACATGATATCATCTAATCCCAATTATCTTCTAGAGGTCTTACTTCAAAATACTATTAATATATGGATTTGGAGGATTTTGTTTCCAACATGCAATTTTTGGAGAACACATTAGAATTAATATACCCTTGTCGTCATCTCCCACCCTCACCCCAATCCTTATGCAACCAGTAATCTATATTCTGTCTCTGTTGAGCTCATTCTTGTGAGCCAGTTGGCCTACTTGCCTTCCTTCCTTCCTCCCATCTCCCTCTTTTCCTCTTCCTGTTTCTCCTGCTTTTTTGTTGCTGTTCTTGTGTTTTGAGACAGGATCTTGCTATGTAGTCTAAACTGGCCTTGAATTCACTATGTAGCCTAGGTGGCACTTGACCTCAAAATCCTGCCTCTGCCTCCCAAGTGCTAGGACTACCGACATGTACCACTATGCTCAGCTTGGAAGTTTAAGTTAATTCACACAGTAAACGATCTATGATGTTTATTTTCATTTAGCATTATATTTTCAAAAATCATTGTAACATGTGTCAGTATATGCTTTTAGTGGCTGACTAAAAATATTCTATTATATTAATAATTAATAATGGAATAATAAATAATAGTCCATTGTGTGGACAAATCACATTTTGCTTATCCATCAGTCTGTTGGTGGACATTTGGGTTGGTTTTCCCTGTGGTAGCTATGACCGATACTACTATACACAGTCATGTATCCTAAGATTCTGTGAGGATGTACATTTTAATCTACCTAAAATAGAGTTGCTGGCCATGTGGCAATTCTATCTTTAACTTTTCGGGAGCTGTCAGGCCTCTTTTTAGAGCAGCTGCATCCTTTATTGTCCTCACCAGAGATTCATGGGGCTTCATCTCTTCTGGTCCTTGGAACTCCAGATACCCAACTTTTTGATTTTAGTCCTGTCTCATCTAGGCTTTGATCTGTAGGTTTTTGATGACTAATTATGTTAAGAAGCTTTTTGTGTACAGACTGGCTATTTATATCTTCTGTGGATGGGTGTCTGTTTGCATCCCTTGCCCATCTTAAAATTGATCTTTTAATTTATATATTTTATATATAATATATAAATAAAGATATATTATCTATATAATATATATTTCAAATATATATTCTAATTTACATATGTTCTAAAATCCTTGTCAAATACAAGACTGGTAACTATTCCATCGACTTCCTGATTTGCCTTTTTATGATCTCAGTAGTGTCCTTGGCTTTCAAAATTATGTTTATAGTTAGTGTGCATGTATGTGCACATGTGTACGTGTGTGTGTGTGTGTGTGTGTGTGTGTGTGTACGTACACATGTGAGCATGTGTGTAAAGGTCTGAAGGCAGTCGGTTCTTTCCTTCTACTATGTGGGTCATAACTGCAGGTCACCAGGCTTGGCATCTTTTCCCAAGACACTGTTGTCACATGCAACATCACAAGTTTTCCCTACGTTTTCAGGCAAGAGTTTTTGTAATGTGAGCTCTTTTTAAAAGCCCCTAATCCAATTTAGATATGATCTAGGGATCCCACAGTACATTTGCGTATGAGTAGCCATTAGGTCAGCACGATTTGCTCAGAGATTATTCTTTTTAAATTTCTGAGTATATCATATGATATGATGATATCTATCTCTACTTCCCGCTTCTAATTCCTCCTGGATTCCCCAGCCATGTCCCCATCCCAACTTCATGCCCTCTGTTTTAAATTAATTTTTTCTTTTCTTTTTTTCCCCTCTGATCCTTGGGAATTTGCGTGTGTGTGTGTGCATGTGTCCACCCTCATGCTTATACTGAACAGACTTAATTACTATTATTTTGTAATAAGTTTTAAAATTGTAAAGTGAGAGTCTTCCTACTTCATTATTTTTTAATGATTGTTCGGCTGTTCAGAGCTGCTTAAAATCCATTCTGTTAGGGACTGCATTGAATATGCAAATGTCTCTTTGAATATGCAAATTTGGGGATATGGCCATCTTAATGTTAAGTCTTCTAACCATGAATATAGGCTTTAAAAATATTTACTTGGAAAAAATATTTACTTGGATTTAATTTTTTTTCAATAATGGTTTGGTGTTTGGAGTATATTTCTTACACTTTTTAAAAAATATTTATTTATTTATTATGCATACAATATTCTGTCTGTGTCAGGCCAGAAGAGGGCACCAGACCTCATTACAGATGGTTGTGAGCCACCATGTGGTTGCTGGGAATTGAACTCAGGACCTTTGGAAGAGCAGGCAATGCTCTTAACCACTGAGCCATCTCTCCAGCCCTATTTCTTACACTTTTGCAAAATTTATTTGTAAGTATCTTTTTCTTTCTAATTCTATTAAGAATGTGATGGGTGGGGTGGAGCTGCAGAGGTGGCTCAGGTACTCTTTCTTGCAGAGGACCTAGGCTCATTTCCCAGGACCCACATAGTGGCTCAAACTGTCTGTAACTCCATTTCCAAGGCCTCCAACACCTCTTCTGTCTCTCTGTACATCAGGCACACATGTGGTATGCGCAGATATATGCAGGCAAACCCTCAAGGGCATTAAACAAATAAATAATAAATGTAATTTTTGAAAAACTTCATTTTATGAAGATAAAATACATAGGAATAAAATAGAGTCCTGTATATCATTCTCCCGGCCCACCCACCTCGGCTCCCACCTTGCAGGCAGAGTTTCCTATCACAATCGCTGCTCCCAAATAACCAACACAGAGACTTAAGATTACTTAAAAATGCTTGGCTCATAGTTCAGGCTTGTTACTATCTAACTATCATAACGTAACCCATTTCTATTAATGGATGTGCTGTCCCAAAGCTCACGGCTTTTACCTTTACCCATCTTTGTGTGTACAACTCGTTCTCTGTCCGGCTGGCAACTCCTCTGACTCCGCCCTTCCTCATCCCATCATTCTCAGTTTGGCTTTCCCACCTAACAGTATCCTGTTCAGCTATTGGCCAGCTTAATAAGTCAGCTTGCTTATTAAACCAATCATGGTGACATGTTCACACAGTGTACAGAAGGGATATTCCACAGCACCCCCTTCCCTATTTCCCTCATCCACCTCCATGTGTTACCCCCTCCACAGAACATGGCAGCCCTGAGTAGTGTCTGCCTGGATGATGGGACTCCCTGCTTGGAATTCCAGGGCTTAGAGAGGTTCCAGAATCTTGGCCATGGCTCACGCGTTTATAGAGTCAAGCTGAAGGCCCCCGAGTACCTTTCCTGGGACAATGCTGAGGGGAGACTGCATGGGACCAGCGTTCATGCATGCTGTCAAGGAAACGTTCAAGGCTACTGTTGTGCAGGTTTAATTCAAAGAGTAACTCTGAGCCAGGTGCAGAATAGATTCTGAGGAGCTGAAGCAGATACCAGCTTCAGTGAAGAACAAAGTTGCCACTATTGGAAAGATCTACACCCCGGTGGAGTATAAAGAGGAATCAGTCTTGTATGGTATACAGCTGTGGCTTAAGTTGGTCTTGGTTGCCAGCGTAGTCACTGTGAGGTCACTACCGGGGTACACGATTCAGCCCAGCAAGCTGTGCCTAGCAACCATTCTTGGGCAGACAGAAGGACATTATCGCTCTTTGGAGCACCAGAGCTGGAAGGGTGTAACTGAGTGCTTGAAGATTGTCTACGCAACTAACAACGCTGCAAGGATTGACTGCAAAGTTTGTGCTTTACCATACCTTCAAGAAGAGGCAAGGCAAGGCCACAGCTGTCCTTTAGGCCAAATTTGTGAAGCCCGGGTGTGTTTGTTTCTACGGTGTTGTGAGAGAGTTGCCAGGCTATACACCTCTGATGGCTGTTGGGAGCTGTGAACCCCCAGATCCTGAATTTCTTGTAAACAACTTGTTTTCCCCTGATCTGAGTGCCTACAGCTGCTCTGAGCACGAGACCCTCAGGAGTTCCTGACGGCAGGGGAACGGTTTCTGATGGGTTTGGCTGGG
The DNA here is from genome assembly GCF_000317375.1 of Microtus ochrogaster. Classification (NCBI taxonomy): domain Eukaryota; kingdom Metazoa; phylum Chordata; class Mammalia; order Rodentia; family Cricetidae; genus Microtus; species Microtus ochrogaster. The sequence continues at coordinate 38,033,766 of NC_022031.1, forward strand.
CCATGGCTATCCCTATATAAGCTGCTCTTGGACACAAGAAAGGGGGCATTCTTGGGGCATTCCTGTTTCAAGGATGACCCGTGTCTCTGTCTGTGAGTCTTTAAATCTCCAGGCCCTTGGCTGAGACTCGTGAACTTGTACTGTCCCGTGGTAGACAGGCGGGCGGTACAGATGACTGTTCTTGGTTATTGACTACATCTAGAATTAACTAAAACCCAAAGGGATGGGTGTTATGATCTACTGGCCTGGCCTGTCACCTGGGTATCCTGTCCTTTTAGCCCAGGTTTAATGGATACTAGTGCTCCTGAGTGGCCTCCAGGCCCTCAGAGAGGAGGTGGGGGAAGGAAGATCAGGAAAACCATGAAAACCACATGTTTATTCTTTGGTGAGCAGTTTAAATACCCTGTGGGGAGTGGTCTTGAGCATCTCTGGGGAGGGATTATTTAGCAGGCTTTCTCAGAGCTGGAGTTTGGAGTGAGGCAACTCCCAGAGGAGGGGGCTTGGGATGGAACTTTCCACCCAAACATTGGAGGTGGAGTCTGGACTGGCAACTCTCATGGAAGGGGCCTGGGATGGAAGTTTCCACCCAAACATTCCAGACTCTTTGGATATAAGGATGTTAGGGGCTGAGGTGCGGCTTCTAACCAAGCATCGGGTACACTTGTGAAGGGCTTTTTCTTAATTAAGTCGTTTGAAGTGGGAAGACCCACTTTCAATCAGGGTAGTGTGAGGTCGAAGATCCACCTTTAATCTGGGCCACACCCTCTGCTGGCGTTGTGTGTAAAGGACTTGGAGAAAAGGAAGCTTGATCTCTCTGCCTGTTTGCTCTGTCTCTGGCAAGCCCATCCCTTCACTTGTGTTAGAACCTGCTTCTTTGGAATTCTGACAGTACTGAAGACATGTTGAGACATTCAGTGTGGTAGTTTGAATGTAACTGACCCCCATAATCTCACATGGAATGGCACTATTAGGGGGTGTGGACTTGTTGAAGGAAGGGTGGACTTTGAGGTCTCTTACATGCTCAAAATACCACCCAGTGTCACAATCCACTTCCTGCTGCCTTCTGATCAAAACACAGCCAGCACCGTGTCTGACTGAAGGTCATCATTTCCCCACCATGATGATAATGAACTAAACCTCTGAAACTTTAACTCTTCACCCCAATTAATTGTTTTCCATGTAAGAGTTGCCGTGGTCACGGTGCCATAGCAATAGAAATCCTAACTAAGACAGAATTAGAACCAGAGACTGGGGTATTGCTGTGATAGGCTTGACCATGTTTTTGTTTGGAGGAATGTGGATGTTGGTGCTTTGGGTTAGGAAAGCAGTGGAATGCTTTAAGCATTGCTTAATGGGTCAGACTAATAGGAGCATGGGAAACAGTTGTACTGCCCAAGGTTTGATGAACTGTAGGGGCTGGCTCAAGAGCTCTCAGAGGAGAAGAATTTTAGTATGCCGCCTAGAGATCATTCTTGTGATATTTTGGTGAAGAGAGTGGCTGCTTTTTGCCCTTGTCTGAAGAGTCTGGATGTGGCTAAAGGGAAGATCTTTGTATTAATTTCATTGACAGAGGAAATCTCAAAACACCCTAGTATAGACTCTGTTGTGTGATTATTAGTGGTAACTCTAATGAAAATTTATAATGAAAAGGAGCACGCTGAGCAAGGAAAAATACAAAATGGACAGACTGAGAAAAGGGGACACTAGGAAATGGAATAGAGCCAAATCCTGTGTTTAAGGAGAAAAACAGGTTAAGAAATGGAATACAGGAAGTGGTGACCTCAGGGCAAGATCCCATCCAGCTAAGTTACCAGCTTGTGAAAAGGAATTAAAGAAATGTTTCGAGCCATGTGTGGTGGTGCACACCTTTAATTACAGCACCGGGAAGGCAGAGGTTGGTGGGTCTCTGAGTTTAAAGCCAGCCTGGTCTCAGAGCGAGTTTCAGGACAGTCAGGCTTAGGCAGTGAAAGAAAGAAAGCTAGTAGAAATGCAATTGAAGGTCACGTCTCAGCACCAGCAGAACTTGGCAGCTCCAGCAGTGTGGTTCTGGAGTTAAGGACAGAAGAAAGACGCTATGGAGTTTGCCTCCATGACTAAGGAAAGCTGCTGAGGCCAAGTATATGTCAGGGGTGTCACAGGAGGCCTAGCGAGGCGGCCATTGCGTGAAGCTGTGAAGTTGAAGCCTGGGTTGCCTTGGAGAACCCAAGATGATAGAGATGCCAGAGTCGTGGGATACCCGCTGAGGAGAGCTGATAACAGGGAGGGGAAGCAGCCCAAGAGAAAGAAGTGTGCTGCCGTCAACAAAGCTCAATGGAGTTGGAGATCTGAAGAGCTCTTTGACACCAGACATGGAGACGCAGAGTCTGGAGTTTGTCCAGCTGGTTTCTGGTCTTACTTTGGTCCAGTAGCTCCTCGCCATGCTTCCTTCTCTATGTTTGGGGGTGGTAATGTATATCCTGTATCATTATATGTTAGAAGTATGTCATATGCTTTTTGCTTTTATTTCTGCAGGTGATTGCAGTTAAGAGATTGCATGGATCTCCAAAAAGACTTTGAACCTTAGGCTTTTATATAAGTTTGGGACTGTGATAGACTATAGGGACTTTTGAAGTTAGACTAAGTGCATTTGCATTATGATATTGTTACAAGATTATGGGGACCAAGGAGTGGAAGTGGAGGTTTGAATGTAATTGGCTCCCATAAGCTCATAGGGAGTGTCATTGTTAGGAGGTGTGGCTTTGTTGAAGTAAGTGCGACCTTGTTGGAGGAAGTGTGTCACTGTGGGGGTGGGCTTTGAGGTCTCTTGCTCAAGCTTCTTTCAGTGTGACAGACAGTCCACTTCCTGTTGCCTTCTGATCAAGATGTAACCAGCACCATGTCTACCTGAATGCCACCATCTTCCCCACCATGGTGATGATGGGCTGAACTTCTGAACTGTAAGTGAGCCTCCCCAAATAAATGTTTTCCTCTATAAAAGTTGCCATAGTCATGTGTCTCTTCACAGCAACAGAAACCCTAACTAAGACATCCATCCTCATGGACGGAACAACTACTGGATGCTTGGACTGTTTGTTGGTAGACTATCACTGGTGGACTAGCTAGACCACAGCCTGTAAGCCAATCTAATAAATTATAGATACATATGTATATGAATTCATTATATAATAAATCATATATATGTTTGATAATAAACTCTATATATTTGCCATATGATAAATTCTATATGTTAATCATATAATGAATCACATATTCATTTATGTAATAAATTATATATATATATTCATTCTATGAATTCTGTTCCTCTAGAGAACCCTGACTAATACAACACCCAAATCAAGTTTGAGACGATCATCACAGACAATTGCTACACGCAGCTGGAACAGAATCCTTTCCACCTTGGTATGCTCGGGACACCCAATCTTTATGTGAGCATTATTGACAGTTTGGCTGCTGGTCCTGTTAGAGGATCTGATGTAGTCCTTAGTGAGTGTACACAGTCTTTGAGATGGGGGCCTGGCGTCCATTTGCCCAGGTAGTGGCAGGAAAGGAGCCAATGCCATGGTATGCTGGCTGCCATCAGCTTCCATCATGTCAAGAAATGTCAGTCTTGAGTATCACTCCAGCATGATTCACTGAAGAAGGTGTAGACTCACTGCTTGTGAACTTCATCAGGTCTGTCACAGGCCGCCTGCACACCTTGGCTCCAACCAGCTTCAAAGGGTCCACGATACCTATACATCCCCTGGTACAGTGGACTAGGGAAGAGAACTTGGAACCATAATTGCTTTTTTGGCAGAGGCTAGGGTGTCCTGGGGCTGGCTTCCTTAGGGGGTGTGGTTGTTTGAATAAAATGGCTCTCATAGGCTCAGGTATTTGAATGCTTAGTCACAAAGAAGTAGACTTATTTGAAAAGATTAGAAGTTTTAGGAGTTGTGTCCTTGTTGGAAGAAGTGTGTCACTGGAGATGGGTTTCGAGGTTTCAGAAGCCCAACCCAGCTCTCTCTCTCTCTCTCTCTCTCTCTCTCTCTCTCTCTCTCTCTCTCTCTGTCTTTCTCTCTCTCTCTCTCTGTCTCTGTCTCTGTCTCTCTTTCTCTCCCTGTGAATTAGGATGCAAAACTCTTAACTATTGTTCCACAGCCATGCCTGTCTGCTTCCTGCCATGACAGTGATGGACTCGCCCTCTAAAACTGTAAGTCAGCCTCCAATTAAATGCGTCTTTTACAAGAATTCCTTGATCCTGGTGTCTCTTCACAGCAATAGAACAGAGACTAAGACACCACAGGTGGGGCTGTGGTGGTGTGTGTTTGTGACTAGGCCACCATCTGCCCCTCCTCCTTGAGGTTTTTCAAACCAGGAACTCTTCAACATTTACTGTTCATTCTGTCCCCTCCTCCCAGGACGGCCTGGACCTTACTATGCACTTCAAACTGGCCTCAAACTTGTGGCAATACTCCGGCCCACCTCCCCAGTGCCGGGATTGCGGGCATGAGCCACCACGCTTGAGTGTGATGGCGTCTTCCCTAAGTGACACAGGAAAGCTCCCGTTCTACCTGCCGGCTAAGGAAAGTAACTGGTAATCAAGACCAGAGTTTTAGTTAATCGATGTTATTTTTAAACCAAATGACTCTTCCAGGAATTCTCCGGTGCAAGGAAATTTGGTTAGCTGTTTCCCTAACCCCATCTCCAGAACAATTTGTTTTTATGCATCAGGTATCAACAGTGGGATAGGCATCCTGCATGGGGCCCCTAGAACTCCTGGATGTTCCTATTGGGTATGTCAAGGAGGAAACATCAGTTTCTCCTACCCTTTCTTTCTTAGTTACTTTTCTATTGCTGTGATAAAATTTTGCTTTCTTATATACCCTAGGAGCACCTTCCATAGATGGCACCGTACCCACTGGCCAGGTCTCCTTTTATTAATCATCCAATAAGAAAATACACACAGACTTGTCTGTAGGCCAGCTGATGGGGAGCAATGCTGCGGAATATTCCTTTACACTGTATGAAGATGTGTCACTGTGACTGGTTTAATAAGGAGCTGAATGGTCATAGTTAGGCAGGAAGAGGTTCGGCAGGACTTCTGCGGACAGAGAGGACTCAGAAAGGAAGAAAGCAGAGCCACCAGCCAGACACAGAAGAAGCAGGATGGAGTACAGAGTAAAGGTAACAGAGCTACTAAAAGAACATAGATTTAAAAATGTGGGCTATAAGAACTAGTTAGGAACAAGGCTGAGCTTTATAATTAAGAATACATCTCCGTATCATTATTTGTGATCTTATTTTAAAGTGTGTGTGTGTGTGTGTGTGTGTGTGTGTGTGTGTGCAGGTACCCATTAAAGCTAGAGGTGTCAGATACTCCTGGAGCTGGAGTTACAGGTGGTTGTAATCTACCTGATGTGGGTGCTGGAAAGTGAACGTGGGTTCTCTGGAAGAGCAGCGTATGCTCTTAACTACTGAGCCGTCTGTCCAGCCAGCTGGGGGGCAACTTCTTAGTGAAGGCCCCCACTTTCCATATGGCTCTAACTTGTGTCGCGTTGCTAGGAAAAAAACCTTTCCAGCACACTTTGTTTCTTTCTCCTTAACCTGGGACATTTCGCTATCGTTTGCAACAAGCAGGCTTGAGAGTTAAGGTAATGTCTGCTCCCAGTGAGAGCAGGCTGGTCTTGGCTTACTGTGGAAGCTACTTCGCGTTAATGCTCTGTTGTCTTCCACTACCCCAGAGCGCGCTACATGGACAGGCGCCTGTCGTAGGCCCTTCCCACACCTGTGGAACTTGGAACTGGAACAACAAAGCTTAAGCTTTTGCCAGGGCTGGTTCCTTACCTCTGACTTAGGAGGCATCTGCCAGCATCCATGAAACATGAGGCGGACGGCTTGTTAGTTTAGAAATAAAACCTCGGACTCTGAATAGTTAGCTCTTGCCAATCACTGCTGTGTGTTTTTCTAGATGTTAAAACTGATTTTATTTGTTTCTCAAGTACCCCAGGAGCATATCCTGGGCAATTAGACATCTTTAGTAACAACGGGTTTTTTTTTCCTTTTTTTTTTGTGAATAAGATTAATGTGTATCTCAGTAAAGCATCAAAAGCTTTAAATTATGGATCAGGTGTGGCACCACATACCTTTAATCCCAGCACTCTAAGAGGCAGAGGCAGGTGGGTCTCTATGAGTTTGAGGCCAGCCTGGTCTACATAATGAACTTCAGCCAGGGCTACACAGGAGGACCCTGTGTCAAAAAAAAAAAAAAAACAAAAACAAAAAAACAATTTTTTTCTCTTAGTTGGTCTTCATCTAAGATGTAGACCCCAGGGCACTGGAAACACGTCACAGTTCACATCTGAAGGCCTCAGAACCAGGGAGGTTCGTGATGCAAATCTCACTCTGAGGTCAAAGGCCAGAACCTCAGAGCCAACTGCTGTTCACCACTGGCACTTGAAGTCAGAAGAACCTGGGATTCTGGTGTCCAAGGTGAAGAGAGCACTGTTCATCGGCTCCCGCTGCCGGGCACACATTCTCACTCTCTTCCTGGGTATTGATGTTGTTTGTTTTAGTTTTTTCTAGTCCTGTGTTGATTGGATAGTGCGTACACACAGTACTCGGGGTAGATCTTCACCTCTAGAAACACTCATAGACCCTATCCCTATTCCACCATTGCTGTGACCAAATACCCGACAAGCAGCAACTTAAAGGAGGAAGTCTGGCTCACAGTTTAGGGATATGGTCCATTATGGCAGGGAAAGTAAGGCAATGAGAGTGGCTAGTGGCTGTAGGAGCAGGAGCGTGAGGCCACCTGCTCTCGTCTGGGGCAGGAGTGTGAGGCTGTCTGCTCACATCTGGGGCAGGTCACATTTGGGGCAGGAGCGTGAGGCTGCCTGCTTATATCTGCCTGTTAATCCATCACATTGAAGATTTCAACATAAATTTTGGGAAGACATGGACATAGAATAATTTCCCCCTCTCCTCCTCTTCATCTTCCTCTTCCTTCTTGAGTGCAGATTGAACTTGGCGCCTGGTACAGACAACACCGAACTTTCTTCAGTCAAAGGCACGCTAACAGCTGTCCATCTCCACTTGACCTTCCATCTGCAGAGACTCTTGGAAAACAGCATCAGTTGTAATCTGTTCTTGGACCACTGCGACCAAGGGCATAGTTTATATTCAAACGTCACCCTTGTCTCTTAGAGAAGACTACCCATTTTTATTTGTTGTTTGGCTTTGTTTTTGAGACAGGCTCTCCCTACATCATCACGGTTGTCCTGGAGATCACTATGCAGTCCAGACTGACCTCAACTGTTGACCTGGGTCCCAGGGCAGCAAACTGCACACATGTTCTGGGTAACATTCTTGCAGACCAAGTTTGTCTGTCTGTGTTTTCCCCCTCTCTAAGAACTAGTTCTGGTTATTTTGTTTTAGTTTTTCTGAATTATGCTTGTTTGGGGGGCTGTGCCATAGACTGTCCTTTACAGGGTGTTTAAGCTGTCTCGGGGTCTCAGTTATAATAAATTATGCCTTTTACAAGAACTCACGCTCACAAACAGTGCATCCTTTTCTCTTGAGTAAATTGGGATATATTATAAGTGTTTTATTAACTTTGCCATAAAATTCAAGACTGTTTTCCAATGTGACTATGCCCTTTTGCATCCTCCGCAGAAATATAAGAATTCCAGCTACTCTGTTTTCCCTGGAAGTTGGCATTGTCCACTTGCTTCATTGTCCTTTCCTTTCTCCCTCTCTCGCCCTCCATTTCCCTCCCTCCCTCCCTCCCTCCGTCCCTCCCTCCCTCCCTCCCTCCCTTCCTTCCTTCCTGTGGTGGTTTGAAAGAAAATGTCCCCCAAAGGGAATGGCACTGTTAGGAGGTGTGGCCTTGTTAGAGAAAGTGTGTCACCATTTGGGCAAGCTTCAAGGTCTCTTTTACTGAAGCTTTCCTCAGTGTGACTTCCTGTTGTCTGCTCGATGTAGGATTCTCAGCTATCCTCCAGCACCATGTCTGCCTGCACGCAGCCATGCTCCCTGCCATAATGATAATGGACTGAACCTCTGAAACTGTACGTGAGCCTCCCAATTAAATATTTTCCTTATAAGAGTTGCCATGGTCATGGTGTCTCTTCACAACAGTAAAAACTCTAACAAAGACACTTTTTTCTTCCTTTCTCTTCTTTGTATTATTATTTTATTTTCTATGTGTGGGTGTTTTGCCTGCATGTATGTCTATGCACCACACGTGTGCCTGGTGTTTACAGAGGCTGGAAGGCAGAGGCATTGGATCTCCTGGAATCTGACTTATAGACGGTTGTTAGCTTTCCTGTGGGTTCTGAGAATTAAACCTGGGTCCTCTGGAAGAGCAGCCAGTGCTCTTAACTCCTGAGCCATCTCTCTAGCCCCATTGTCACTTTTTTCAACTTGAGCCATTTAAATGGGTGTTAAGTAATAACCTTATTATGATTTTAACTGTATTTCCTCAATGACTAGTAATGTTGAAGTCTTTGTTTATTTTACATTTATTCATTTATTTGTCTGTGTGCGTGTGTGGGTGCATGCATGTGGAGGTCAGAGGACACCCTTCAAAAGTCATTTCTTTTCTTCTACCATTTGGGTTCTGGGGGTCAAATCAGGTTGTCAGACTTGGCAGCAAGTGTCTTTACCTGCTGAACCATCTTGCTGGCTCAAAATCTTAATTTTCGGAGACGTGGTATCTCGTTGAGCCTGAAGCTCACTGTTTTGGCTAGCTTGGCTAGCTATTAAGCTCCTGGGATCCACCTGTCTCCGGCCTCCAGTGCTGGGGTTGTAAGCAGTGTGGTCGTGCCTGACTTTTTATGGGCTGAGGACTTGAACTCTCGCACTCAGAGCTAGTACTCTTGCTCCCGGGGCGTTACCCACAGATTTTTATATCTTATGAATTTATCATTTATCTGATACATGGTTTGCAAATATTGCCCCAGTATTTGGTCTTTTTAGTCTCTCAAATATATCTTTTGAAGAGTAGAAACTTACTTTGATGAAGCCAAGCATCGCTGTTTCCTTAGGGACCGTACTTTTGGCTTCATAGTTCTGGGGCTGTAGATCTCACATTTAGTTCCTGTGTTTCTGAGGAGCAGCCGGATGTCTCCCTACTTAGCGTTCTAACGGTTCTGCTGTGCTTTGTAAGTGCACTCTCTGCCATTGCTAAGCCCTTCTGAGCTGTTCTGTGGGTCAGCCTGTGGTCTAGTGTGCTGATGTTTGGTGTGCCTACAGAAACAACCTAGACCTTGCTGTTTTGGAAAAAGCCTTCTATAAACAGCAATTATGTCAATTGCTTGGCACCTGTGTCCAAATCCACAGCCCATTTATCCCCAGAACATTTTCTCTCTTAATCATTGTGAAAGATACTTGAAAAATAAATCTATTTTCATGATAAATGTATTTATCATACCAGATTCTGTTTTTGTGATTTTGAAGCTATGTTATTAGATGATTAAACGTTTAAGATCCATATGTCCTTTCAATGAACCTGTTGCTTATCATTCTGAAATTACCTTTATCCAGCTAGTAAGTTTTGCTCTGTAATACATTTTAGTTAATATTACATGCCCACTGTAGCATTTTCTTGACTAATATTATCATGTACACATTTCCCTAATCTTTCCATTTTAACCTAATCTACTTACGACTTTGCATCCAGATTAGGCTTGTTGAGGCAGGATATCATTGTTCATTACTGTTTTTTTTTAAGATTTATTTATTATGTATACAGTGTTCTGCCTGCATGTATGTTTGCACACCAGAATAGGGCACCAGATCTCATTATAGATGGTTGTGAGTCACTGTGTGGTTGCTGGGAATTGAACTAATGATCTCTGAAAGAACTGGCCAGTGCTCTTAGTCCCTGACCCATCTCTCCAGCCTGCCTAACTGGTTCTTAAAACCAGTCTCAACAATCTCCATGTGTTATTTGGATGTTTAAGACATTGATACTTAATGCAATTATTATAAATATTTATTTATTATGTATACAATATTCTGTCTGTGTGTATGCCTGCAGGCCAGAAGAGGGCACCAGATCTCATTATAGATGGTTGTGAGCCACCATGTAGCTTCTGGGAATTGAACTCAGGACCCTTGGAAGAGCAGGCAATGCTCTTACCCTCTGAGCCATCTCTCCAGCCCCTGCAATTATTATAAATGAACCATCTTGGTATTTGATTTATCACTGATATATACAAAAATAAAAAATAGTATGTATAGGGTTTGGTATTATTCATGATTTCAGTCATCCACTGGGCATCTTGGAACACATTATCGCTGTAGACATGCCTCATATTTCCTGGGTTGGTTTATTGGTAGGAAGGCATAAGTAGGTCTTCAAGAGTCTCATCTTTCCCTGGGTCCCCACCAATCTCTCTGGTTTCTGTACTAAGTGTATGTGTTTAACTCCATAACAAAGAGCTGTGACCTCAATAATACATCACACTCCAAGGTCAGTAGACCAGAACTGACATAGATTTCAGCCGATCCTTGTGACCCAGCTTATGGTTGGGGGTTTCAGTTTAGTCTTACAAGCTCTCATTTCACGCTCATCATTTTCCCCAACTCTCTGTCTCACGGGCTACTGTCTCTGGCACTGGAGACAAAGATCTGTATGTTCTTTCCCAGTAACCACATAGGACTGTTCAACCAGCACTTACTCTTCCCATTAGGTTACAGATCTGTAACAAGTCCATATACACACATACACATAAATACACACACATACACACATACATACATACACACATAAATAATACATACACACATACACAATACATACATACAGACACATAATGTGCTCCAACTCTTATTTACATAAAATACCAGTTATTATTTGAATATTAAATATTCTTCACAGACTCATGCATCAATTGTATTCTCAGCTATTGGCACTATTTCTGGGCACTTTTTCTAGATAGGAACTGGTTGAAGGAAGCAGGTCAGCTGGGCCAAGCCTTTGAAGGCTCTGCCTGGTCTCCACTCCTCCACACCCTGCTCACACCATCATGGTGTTCTGCTTCACCACGGATGGACTGAAGTCGCTGAAACCACAAACCAAAATAAAGATTTCTTCTCTTCGATGGTTTCTGTCAAGCATTTGTAGCAGCAATTAGAAAAGCAACTAACAAAGAGAATGCCAGAGAAGCGGGGTCACTGCCAGGGCTGACCCTGCCCATGTGGTTCAGAGTCTTCGGGAAGGTTTATGGGAGGAACTGGAAATGCCACTAGAGAAGCCCTGGGATGCTGTAGGCAAGGCTTGATGGAGGACTGCAGTGAGTTCAGGGAAGGAAGACAGACTGGAAATACCACTTCCCCAAAGTCTGGCTGTTAGACAAAAGCCAGTTCTCCTCTGGAACTTGGGAAGCCAGTTCCCTCTTCCAAAGGAGCCCTGTTCCTTGTCACTACAGAAGGGACAAATGGCTACCTGTGGTGCCTATCAGCATATCAAAGTGCCTGCTGGCCTCCGGGCTCCCGGGTGTCACCAGTACCTGTTACACCCTTCAGTGTCCATGCTGGTCTCCGGGCTCCCGGGTGTCACCAGTACCTGTTACACCCTTCAGTGTCCATGCTGGCCTCCAGCTCCCCGGGTGTCACCAGTACCTGTTACACACTTCAGTGTCCATGCTGGCCTCCTGACTCTCCGGGTGTCACCAGTACCTGTTACACACTTCTTCAGTGTCCATGCTGGCCTCCGGGCTCCCTGGGGGTCACCAGTACCTGTTACACACTTCAGTGTCCATGCTGGCCTCCGGGCTCCCTGGGTGTCACAAGTACCTGTTGCACACTGTTAGGAATATTTCTTAAGAGCCTCTCCACCAACACAAATAATTCCAATCCGACCAAATCAGACCGAATAAAAGATGCCTGTGTTTAATGCAGCGCTCCTGGACGGCACCGTGGATGGCACCAGGAAAGCATGGCGCAGGGAAGAGAGAGCAGGGGAGACCACGTGAAACCCGGAGACCACGTGTTCCTTTTCCGGGTGTTAGCCTAAAAAGCCTGTGGGAGTGGTCCTGACCCTCCCTAGCGAGAGGTCACAGCTTGGTCGGGCTTTCTTGACCCTCCTGGGGAGGGGTCACAGCTTGGTGGGCTTTCTCAGAGGTGGAGTCCGGACCAAGGCAACTCCTACAGGAGGGGGCTTGAAATGGATGCCAGGAACTGGGGGTGACACTTCCAAATATCCCAGACTCCTTGGGTATGGGGGTGTCAGAAGGCTGGGGTCTCACTTCCAACCAAACACACACATCAGCATCCATGCTGGCCTCCGGACTCTTCTCAGCCCCCCCCCCACCCCAAAACTTCTCCAGCTCCTGGGCTTCCCTCTCCACCATCCTCCTTGTAGGCCAGCGGTGACAGACAGCTCTGCGCTCTCCTGTGCCTCCCTCTCTTTATCCTCTCTTGCTTCTTTCTCTGTTCCTTTCCACCCCATCCCTTCTCTGCTCCGCTCCTGCTCCTCTCACGGCCAGGGCTTGTCTGCTGACTGTGCTCAGTCTACTGCTTTCTCTCTCTGCTCTGGACTCCTCCAGATGCCTCTGGCCATTCTCTCCCTCACATTACAATACAAACCTCCTCTTAACCATGGCACGGAGCGGCCATGTCATCATCGGCTTATACAGTGGATGCATAGGAGGCCAGAACGGTAACAAGAATGCGGACCACAAAGGCCACAAGGCTCCTGCGGTTTCAGTCGGGAGGCGATAATCTTAGGAATTAGACTGCGGTTATTTATGTGTCGCCTAGAGAAGAAATCGTTTATGTTTTATTTGTGTCCTGAGACTTTGAGTAAGGCTAAATATAAAAGTAATGGACTAATTAACTTGGTGAAACTTTCAAAACTGCATAGTTGAACTCAAGCTGTTTCTATGGTTAAAGCAGAATGCTTTCAGCCAGGTTTACAGCGAGGATTTGGGACAAGTGGAAAGTTTTGAAAATTATGCAATTTGGCTAGCAATTGGAAGTATTTTTAAAGTTCTGGACAAGAAGCATCTGGCTATAAAAGATATTAGTGTCATTAAAAAGAAATAAACTACTTTAGTACAATAAGAAAAATGTCTTGAGGGCATCTTAAGAATTGGCCAGACCCCACAGGCTTAGAAGGTATAAAAAAATAAATAAATAAAATCTTTCAAAGGACTCCCTGGAGAAGAGACCCTGTGCTTGACAGCAACTGTGTCACTGGATCTCCGTTACTGTAACAGTATACCTGAGACAATTAACTTAAAAAAGAGGAAAAGTGGGGCTGGAGAGACAGCTCAGCAATTAAGAGCACTTACTGCTCTTGCAGAAGAACTGAGTTCATTTTCAAACACCCGCATGACACCTTACAACTGTCCGGAGCTCCTGTTTCTTCTTCTGGCTTCCTCTGGAGCCAGACACACAAGCATGCGTGCAGACAAAACACCCAGATACATAACATAAAAGAAGAGGCAAAAGAGGGAAAGTTTGTGGGGACTTATTGTGGGGGGTGTCAGTCAATGTTTGGCCGGCTTCTTGCTTTGGTTCCTGTGGAAAGGCCTCACAGAATGGCTGGGAGTTTTAGTTAACCAAAGCTCATTAATCATCCACCTCATGATAGCCAAGAAACAAGAGACATGTGGGCAGGGTTCCACTATGTCTTTAAGGACCAGGATGTAATTGAACAAAGTGACCCTTTAGGACTATGTTGTAATTCAATGGTAGACTCTTGTTTGGCAAGCACAAGACCCTAGGTCCAGCCTTACTAGGCTCTGCTTCTTAAAGATTTGCTACCTCTTAACACACACCTTGCTGGGGACCAACCCTTTAACCCACAGGATTGGATGGGTGGGTAGAGGTGGCATTTCAGATCTAAGCTGTAGCAATAGTCAATTATAGCTCCTTGTGTCCAAGAACGCCTTGTTTATACATTCCCTAGGTTCCAGGGCAGTAAGTGCTCCCTGTTTGGCAGGAAAGAGAGCTGAAGGTTTATAGCGGGAATATGAGTTCAAGGGCTGGGCTGGTCCCGGAAGAGGCTGTAGGGTGGTCCAGCTGCCCTGGGCCTGTATATCCAACAAGGGTCAGAGGCAGCTTGATTCTCTTAGGTTCTCTGGCAGATTGTTAAGCCCTCCGGCGACACAACGCTCCAGGGACAGTGCAGCTGCTCCTGAAAAAGTCTCTGTTCCCTAGAGGGTGTACATGATACAACCCTTCATGTGCCTGTGACATTCTTGTGCCCATGTAGAGGCATGTGCTATCCAAAGTGTAGCGTCTGTGGGCTCAGCGTCGGACCGTCGCTTAGACCAGCATTGACGTAGTCAAAGACTAGACTTGGGCCATGGAAAGGTCAAAGTGGTCCTGTTGATGTTGTTAAGGTGGGGTTTGAAATTGAATTTGTAATCCATATTGAGAAGACCTAGCATATTTCATGGCAGGGAGATGACTTAGCTGGTGACGGCACTTGCCGCTAAGCCTGACAGTTTGATTCCTGCATCCTACATGGTAAAGAAGAAAAGTGACTCCCAAAAGTTGACCCCTAACCTCCACACCCACATTGTGGTGCTTGTATGCATGCTTGTGCACACACACACACACACACACACACACACACACACACACACTCACACATGCATACCTTAAAAGATAATTAAATAAAACTTTTAAAATGTAATAATTTGTTTTTAAAGAACTGGTGCATTTTCTTTCTTTTTTTTTTTTTTTTTTTTTTTTATTTTTCGAGACAGGGTTTCTCTGTGGCTTTGGAGCCTGTCCTGGAACTAGCTTTGTAGACCAGGCTGGCCTCGAACTCACAGAGATCCGCCTGCCTCTGCCTCCCGAGTGCTGGGATTAAAGGCGTGCGCCACCACTGCCCGGCGAACTGGTACATTTTATATTAAGGTTGCGTTAGGAGTGGAGTAGAGAACCACCTGCATTTAGCCTTAGGGCTGAAATGGCCAAGAATATAAACTGTGGGTTAGTTTTTAACTTCTTAAAGATTTGTTTTTGTTTTTTATTTGTGTATGTATATGTGTGTGCTTGTGTATGCCACATGTGTGGATGTCCTTGGAAGCCAGAAGAGGGCGTTAGACCCCTGGAGCTAGAACTATAGGCATTGTGAGCAGCCTAATGTGAGTGCTGGTGCTCAAACTTGGGTCCTCTGGAAGAGCAGCACCTGCTCCTAGTTGCCAACCGTCTCACGAGGCCTCCTTAACATCAAAGTTAGTCTGGCAGGCAAGAGCCAGGAGGGGTCTGGTGAGAGCTTGGGCTGAGACAGACCCAGGCTTGTGTATTCTTTTGCAGGTTTTTTTCTGACTTACATGGGAACTTCTTGGCTGTTTTCTGAGCCCTCTGTGCTTGATGGTCATGAGTGTCTCTATAGTCATCCAAAAAGGACAGATGGCCAATCGCTGCCAAGGAGATGGGGATGATGTCATGGTTGTCCTATGGTCATCTGAAAAGAACAGGTGGCCAATCAGCTGCCAAGGAGATAGGGATGATGTCACAGTTGTCCTATGGTCATCCAAACAGGACAGGCGGCCAGGCAGCTGCTGAGGAGAAGGGGGATGTCACAGCTCTCTGTCAAACTGACGTAACCACACTAACAGACCTTGTTGACACCAGCATACAGTACTGGGGTTTTCCTGGTGAGGGGTTTGTAACTGAAAGATGACGGAGAGGGCACTGGCGTGACTGTCTGGTCAGAGAGTCTCTCAGAGCGCACAGCCAAGTCTCTGAGACCAAGCTATGCACGTGAATCCAAGACTTTCCTGCGAAAGGACAAGCAATTAGATAAAAATTACAAACCAAGTTTAGCAGAGTGGGGGAGAGGCCAGAAGAGGCCCAGAGGTTTAGGGGAGGAGAGGGGCTGAAGGATGCACTTGGAGTACAACTGTATCCGTACGTCTTTGCAACAGGCTGTGGCACTGTGTGCACAAAGGGGTGTCTGTGTCAACACTGTGTGTCTAATGTGGGGTGCTCATGGTCTGTGGTGGATGATTCCTTGGTAAGAGTCTGTGTTCCCTGAACTTGTTCCTGACTGACAGGGTTACCTTTGACATACTTGTGTGACTGGGTATCTGTTTCCCTGTGGGTCTGTTTCAGCCCCTCCCTTTACCCCCACTTTCCACCTGACACACCCCAGCTGCCAGCACTATTTACCGAAAATAATGGCTTCCCTTCCCCCTGTCTGGATTCCCATGTGTCAGGCTGCCTGCCCCGGTCCCTGGCCCTGTGGCCTCTGAGACAGGCCTGACCTTGGGAGTGCAACACTCTGGAAATCCCCAGTGTGTTCCTTCCTATCTGAGGACCGAGAGAAGTTATGTGGAGAGAGGCGAAGTGGGAGAAGCTGTAACAGCAGCACCAAGTCTTGCTTCTGGAAACAAGATCTCTCTTGACTCCTTCCCAGGTCCCCTGCATTGCCCCATGCTCTCCTCCCAACATGCCGTGAGAGTTCCGTTCTTGTCATCTCCAGGCATGGGACCCGGCAGATTTCTGCCATCCAATCAGACCTGCTGGGGGTCTCACGTCCCCAGTGCCTGCACTGTTCGAGCCCTTATGTGCCCTCTCAATTCTCAATTGTCCTCTTTCTCACGTTGTGCTTCCCACAGCCTCGACCCTTTTATTTTCTTCCATGTATTCTCTCTCCTCCTTCTAGTTTGCTTCTTGTTTGCTGTGAATAAAATCAACAGGCCATGACTAAAAGCAACTTGGGAAGGAAAAGGTTTATTTTAGCTTACAGTTTGTAGGGCATCATTGAGGAAACCAGGGCAGAACTCAAGGCAAGACCTTGAGGCGTAAACTCTGGGTGAAGAAACGCTAGTGAGCGGTTCTGTTTCTCATACCAGTTTCTCAGGCCCACCTACCTAGGGATGGCATCACCCATTGTGGGCTAGGCCCTCCTGTACCCATTAGCTAATCAATAAAATGCCCACAGATGTGCCCACAGGCCAGCACTATGGAGGCACTTCCTCAGTGGAGGGTCCTTCTTCCCAGATGTGTCATTGGGATTACAGGCGTATACCACCATGCTCACCACTTATGTGGACTTATGTCATTCTCTCTCTCTCTCTCTCTCTCTCTCTCTCTCTCTCTCTCTCTCTCTTTTTTTTTTTTTGGTTTTTCGAGACAGAGTTTCTCTGTGGCTTTGGAGCCTGTCCTGGAACTAGCTCTGTAGACCAGGCTGGTCTTGAACTAACAGAGATCCGCCTGCCTCTGCCTCCTGAGTGTTGGGATTAAAGGCGTGCGCCACCACCGCCCGGCTTGTCATTCTCTCTTTGCAGTGCACTCAGAAAGCATCCTTGTCTTTCCTTCTGTGATTCTCCTGGCCTAGGCCATGGGACGACTGTTCCAGTCAGGACGTTAGGCCTTGGTAGGCTGGTGAACACCGGAGACTCAACCACGGCCCATGATGCGGTGTGCTCCCATGTGACTTATGCCCGTGTACATCCTGTGGTTTCTGCCCTCCCTCCCTGGCTTGCAGTCAGCAGGCACAGAAGTAAGGCAGTGTAGGCTCAGTCCCCTACAACCCAGCGTTTAACAGGAGTGACATGGAGAGGTTGTTCTTCTCCTTCTCTGTTCAGTTGCCAGAAATTTGATATGGGATGTCCTTCTGTACACTGGGAATGTGTTGCTTTACTGGTTAACGAATAAAGTTGCTTTGGCCTATGGCAGGGTATAACATAGCTAGGTGGGAAAGCCAAACTGAACACAGGGAGAAAGACGATGGGATGGAGAGACGCCAGCAGCTGCCAGAGAAGCAAGATGTGAGGTAACAAACCACAAGCTTCGTGGTAAAATATAAACTAATAAAAACGGACTGATTTAAATGTAAGAGCTAGCCAGTAATAAGCCTGAGCCATTGGCCAAACAATTATAATTAATATTAAGTCTCTAAATGATCATTTTATAAGTGGCTGCAGGAACCTCTGGGTGGAAGAAAAACTAGTCTAGGCTAGAATGGGTGGGATGCAAAAAAAAAAAAAATCCAGCTACAGAAATTTCTTCCAAATGATTTGAAGAGCTCTGCTGGGGGTCCCAAAGGAAGAGCTTCTAAATGGTCTGCATTGTTCTCAGTGGCACTCCATGCTAGGGGTGAACTACAATTTCTAACCAAGTGCTGATGAAGAGCAGTGAGTTAGCAAATTAGTCTTGAAAACCTCTGTTTCTGTCTGTCTCTCTGTCTGTCTCTCACTCGTGTGTGTGTGTGTGTGTGTGTGTGTGTGTGTGTGTGTGTGTACCTGTGTAGCTGTGAGGGTCAGAGGACCACCTGAGGCTTCGGGCCTCACCTTCCACCTTGTTCCAGGTATTTCCTTTGCTCTCCATAGCATATCAGAAGCTGCCGGAGGCTTCCAGGAATTCTCCCGTCTCTGCTCCCGCCTTGTTGTAGGAGGACTGGGACTGCAGATTCACACCTGACTTTATGTGGGTTCTGGGGGCTCAAGCTCAGGACCTCATCCTTGTACACCAAATCCTTTGGTGACTGAGCCATCTCCCCTGTCTTAGGATAGTAAATTCTTTAATTTATACCTTCATGAGGTTTCTGCTTCCTCAGATTTTCCTGAAGTCTAACGGAAGGTGACAGGTGGCTTTGTGCTCAGCTGGTGGGAAGGGACGGGAGGCTTCATCCTCCCTCAGCATCCTGCTAGAATCCTTGGCTCTGGCTCTGGCTCCCTGTTCTCTATTCTGCTGAGAACTCAGGGTCCTGAAGGTCTCTGTTGCTGTTCATCTCTCCACCCCTTGTTGCGGGAGGTTGGTCAGCAGCATGGGCCCATCATGGACTATGACAGACAGGACCTATGGGTGCCTTTGGAAGAACCTCCACCCTAAACCAGGATGTGTGCAGAGTAACCTGCCTTCCTACCTCAGGCCACCATGACCCTTCCAGTCAGCTCCCTTCATCCAAGCCTCTTCTGGTCTTGATGCCCTGTGTCTCTCTGCCCAGCTCCCACCAGGCAGAGGATGCACCTGTCACAAGGCCTCCTTTTCATCTTTAGGATGCTTCAGGAAAACACCTGGAGATTGAGCTGGCTCCACAGGCCTGGGACTTGTATCTCCAGGACCAACTATGCCCAGGGCTCTACCCTTCGGGCACAGACAGACCATTCAGAGAAAAAGCAGCACCCACACTTCTGGCCCGCTGGGCTCTCTGCTAGAGGTAGGCCCGTGACGCTGTGCACTCTGGTCCCCTGTCATAGCAGCACGCCCTCTGCTACTACTTCTTGGTTTGGCCAGCTAGGTCAATATTTTCTCAGAGATCCAGAATATTCCTACTTCTCATAGCACACTCTAAAGGAATTCAAGCACTTTTACGTGGGCCCTTGCTGTGCTATGACAGGCTGGAAGGAGGACATAGAAGTGTCACCTATGAGAGCTACATGGTATCTAAGTAGAGGTGGATGGCATCTGCTCAGGAACGCCTGGTCTTGCTGATACCCAGTGGTTAATTCTCATCTGCTCTCTATCCGTTGCCTTTCTCACTGTGAGAAAGAAGTGGCTCTTTCTTACAAGGAGATTTCCTTTCACATTTTCAGGGAGTTCCAGTGCAGCACAGCATGGAGGACAAGGTGGGAGGAGCTTGTGGGATCAACCCACACTAGGAAGCAAGGAGCTCGGGCCACAAGCAAAAGCGATTGTTACCTTCAAAGTTCTTCTTGTCGTGACCTACTTCTTCCAGCCAGCACCAACTCCTAATGGCTCCAGAGTCTTGAAAAAAGTTCCAGAAGTTGAGGGTCGATCCCTGAAACACGAGCCTGTGTGGGACAACCTGCAATCAGGCGCTGAGATGCTTCCAATCCATCGTCACACCTTTCTGAATAGTAGGTCGACACCCACACTCTCTCAGGCTCCACACATTCAGAGCTTTCTCTGGGATCTGGCCCTCTGTCCCAAGGACATCTGCTTCTCATCCATAGTCAGTGGCTTCCACCACATTTTCATGCCCACCTGTGCTAACACGGCTCCCAACTTCTGAAATCCTGTCTGCTGTACCAGGGTTCTCTAGAGGAACAAAACTGATAGAAAGTGTGTGTTTGTGTGTGTGTGTGTGTGTGTTTGTTTGTGTGTGTGTGAGATTTATTAGTGTGGCTTACAGGCTGTGTGTTCTGCCTGGCTCTTTCAATAACAGCTGCCTCCTGACAGAAAGACCAACGCCTCAGGTGGTCTTCAGTCTGTGTTGGAATCCCAAATAAGTAGCTTCCAATACCAGCGAAGGGACGCCTCAACAGCAGGATACCCAAACCTGTCAGTGAGAAGGAGACCAGCAAGCAAAGAGCCAAAGCTTCCCTCTTCCTTGTCCTTCTACGTGGGCTGCTACAGAAGGTGCAGCCCAGGTTTAGGGTGGGCCTTCTGACCTCACAGGATCTGGATTTAAGGTGGGTCTTTCCACAGCAAATGATCCAATTAAGAAAAATCCCTCACAAGTGTGCCTGACTTGGGTTTTAGTTGATTCCAGATGTAGTCAATGAAAGACTTTAGCAGGCACGACCATGGCAAACACAGGCCAGAGCGTGGCAAAAACGGCACCAGCCAGTTTTGCCTTTTACCCTTCTCCCCCTTGCTAAACCATAGATTATATTCTTCCTAAAGCTAGCCATCATGGTCTGTTCCCTTATGTGACATTGACTCATTCCTAAGACTGATCACCAACGTCCAAATACCAAAACATCAAGGTCCCAGCAATCAACATTCATTATTTTGATTAGCCTAATTAAAATACCCAATTAGAACTTACCGACGTGCCCTTGCTCATTTTAACACAGACTTCCCATTTTCCCTTCTTAAAACTAACACTTGCAAAGTGATTTGCTGCTATTTCTGCCCAATTCGGATCCAGCCACCTTGTCTCTTTGCCTTGCTTAATAAAGGATCTCTTTGTGTTTGGTTTGTGCTTGGAAATTGGTGCTTGAGTGTGGTCTGTGCCTAACTCTGGGTCCAGAGGGGCGGTACCTTGCAGGCCATAGGTCTGCAACCAAGATTAGCCTTCACACCTGTTCACTTCTAGGATCTCTATGAACCTACAGTTCTCCAACTTCTTGGCCCTTCCCTGCTGTCATCCTGTCTGTGTCTTTGCTGGCAGTCCCCTATTTCTGGGACAAACTCTCTTCTTTTATGCTACCATTCCTTTACCGCCACCAAGATATCTGTGCTTTCGGTCAAGACCAATTTCTTTCTTTTTTGTTTTTTTTTTTTTATTTTTCGAGACAGGGTTTCTCTGTGGCTTTGGAGCCTGTCCTGGAACTAGCTCTGTAGACCAGGCTGGTCTCGAACTCACAGAGATCCGCCTGCCTCTGCCTCCCGAGTGCTGGGATTAAAGGCGTGCGCCACCATCGCCCGGCTAAGACCAATTTCTTGAGTCGAACTCCATCACTGCCAGATTGTGTTACTATGAGAAAGAAAACACCTGCAGCAGTTAGAAAAGGGGACGGCTTTCTTCTGACTCGGGGTTTCAGAGGCTTTAGTTCCTGTTCAGTGAGTTTTGCTACTTTGGGTGACGAGGCTGCTTATCATGGTCAGCAGCAAATGGCCAAGAAAAACTGCTCATCTCAAAGTGGCCAGGAAACAACGGAGAGATGAAATAAGAAGCCAGTATCCCATACCCCCTTCTCATGACTGCACCCATTGACCTGACCTCCTTCACTAAGACCTCCCCGGCCACACCTCCCTGCTGATCGCACTAGCTGCTTACTTGTCTCTCTGCTGTGGCAAGATGCTTGATGCCCACAACCAAAGGGTGAATGAAGGGTTTATTTTGGCTCCTAGGAACAAAGAAAAATCAATGGAGAGAAGTCATGGCAGCCAGAGCTTGAGGCAGCCAGTCACACTGCAACTGCAGTCAGAAAGCAGGCAGACACGAATGGACACGCTTAGCATGCTTTCTCCAGTGTATTGAGTCTGGGACCCCAGGCCACGAAATGGTACCACCCACATTTAGGGTGGCTCTTCCTACCTCAGTTAACCAAACCTGAATAATCCTTTACAGACAAGCTCAGAGATTTGTTTCCATCGCAATTCTAAAGGGCACCAAATTGACAGTCAGAGTTGCTCACCACAGCACCTCAGCCTGGCAACAATGCTTGCAGCGTGCCATCCTTCTGAGACATTTCAGAGCCACCCTACAGCAGCACTGCTCTCCCTCCTCCAAAGTAGCACTTGGACCTGATGGTTCTTCCTCCCTTGCTGTCTTGCATTGTTAATTTATTGCTCTTGAGCAGAGCTTTCCCACCTGTATCCAATATGCTGCGTCTCTTAAGAAAACCTAGGGGCTGGGGTAGAGATCAGCACCTTCAGCCCTTGCCAAGCATACTCGAGGCTGTTGTGGGAAGTCATTCAGTCATAGCTTCTGTCTTTAAGCTATATAGGTATTAATTACAAGTCAATAGTCACCCATGTTTGCCATACTTATAGTTAGGCTAGTCAGATTCTCTAGATGCACAGATTGTACTCTGCATAAATAGCTAATCTTCAAACACTTCAAAGAACTGTAGAATATGGCACTGGAATAACTCAGAATTCTGTTGTGAGACACGATTGCTCCTGGCAGCACTGATCTATTCCTGAGAGAATGAATGTTGGGCACCTAAGACACTCCAGTTGGAACTTGTTTTCTTCTTGGCAAAACTGACCTTTGAGCAAATAACTACCCCTTGCCTTGACTATTGACAACATTCATGCTGCCCAAACTGGACAAGCAGGATACAAGCAAAAATTACTGTCTAACCTTACCAAGACAGGGTAGGACAGTCTTTTGAATTTTCCTGCCTCTGAAAATGGTCTGCAGGATATTCTAAGCTTTAGCCAAACTTGGTTACCCCAACATTGCAAATGAGACTTTGGATGATTGCCCAGGTAGCTGGAAGTCTCTGTCATTTCTTGCACCTATTGGAATTTGTTTGCTTGCACTTGCTGCTTACTCAGGTAATATTATTTTCCTTCTCAGGTCTTTGATGGGGTTGAAGACTAGATAGTCATAGCTTTCCTCTCATAACTTAGCTAAGACATATATAATATATAACATATATTATATATGTTATATTTTAATATGACTTAGACTCCTCAGACTAGGATAACTATTGAAATAATCTCTGATATTTGCTAATTACCTTAGCATGAACATTTAGCACGTGTTTCTTGCTTGAAGATGTTCATGTTGGTTGTATTTGTGTGTGTGTGTATGTGTGTATGGCTTTGCCTTTTCTTTTTTCCTGGACAATGCTTGATATTTGTTCTTATTGTATATAGTTTTGTATTAGGTTTAGAACCCTCTTACTTAGACAAAAGGGGGAAGTGTTGTGGGAATTCATTCAGCCAATAGCCTTTTGGGTACCTGCCCATTAGGACATGGTCTGAGGTACTATAAGTACAGATGAAAAGTGTGCTTGCTCTCTCTTGGCTGGTGGTCTGGATTCTGTTCACAGCTCCTAGTGCCCACAGAGCAGAGGACAGTAGAGGCTTCCTTATTGTGAGTATTCCCCAAATAAACATTTGTCATCTTTTATTCCATGTTCTTGTGGACTTCCTTAATTACACCTACGTGAGACCTGGATCTGATTCCCAGCATCACAAACAACAAACAAGCCCACCCTCTGTGGAGTCTCCACGTCTTCCTATGACTTTTCTACCTCTGTGGAATAAATTCTTGAAGGACCAGTTGCTTCCCTCTGTTCTCACATCACTTCCATTGATGTAGGAGAAACTTGAAGTAGTAACACTGACGTTATAAAGCACTTACTAATGAACTTACCTAGGAGATATTAAGTTACGTAGAATTTAGCCCAAGGGGTGTTGCCTCCAACAGGACAGTATCTTGCTGTGCAACTCTCACATCTGCCTAAGTGGCCAGACTTGCAGTCTCCTGTCTCGGTTTAAATTAAACCTGGGGCTGGGACCTAAAAGAGATTTCCTATGACAGCAGGACCAGGGTTTGAGTCCCAGCACCTACAGTCTCCTCCTAACTTCCTGTAATTTCAGCTTCTGAGGATCTGTTAACATGGGTGAAACCATCTTGTGTAACTTGAAACCAGTTTGTGACTTAGAGTAATGCAAGACCGGAGCCTGACCCACAGTAGCTCAGGTAGGAGCTAAGCCCAAAGTGGCATTGCTATGCTGGTGAACCAGACTAACCTGTGAGCCCAGACAGCGCAAAGCTGAGGCCCAAGGAAATGATGTAAAAATAGAACTTTCACAACATCCCCTAGGATTGTATTGCTGTGCCGTGCTCCCAAGTCAGCATCTCAAGTTTTAGCACTGATGCCCATCTGCGAGACAACTTAGAGACTGTCCTGTATGTGTGGCTCTGGCTTTGGCAACCCATTTCAGTGTGCTGAGCTCACACATGGTGCCGGTGAGCACCAGCAGCTAGCTGAAAGCTCTCAAGGACCTTTCTGGAATCTCCACAAGTGCCATCTTCCTGGCCTGGCACAGCTGAGAACTTCATGGTGGACATGGGTTGAGCCACCAAGTTCCTAAAGCAACCTAAGTGGAAGCCAAATGGCAGTGGCACATGCCTTTAATCCCAGCACTGGGGAGGCAGAAGTAAGTGGATCTCTGTGAGTTTAAGGCTAGCCTGGTCTACAGAGTGAGTTCCAGAACAGCTGGCACTACACAGAGAAAAACAAAAAAACAAAAACAATCCCCCCCCCCCAAAAAAAGACAAATGAAAAACACAAACAAAATGAAAGCATCCTAACTGGAGAAGACTCCCGGTGGAAGCCTGCAGCAGTGTGATCTGCCCATTTGCTCCCCACCAGGGAAATGTCTTTCTAACCTTTATAGCAATGCGATACTGTAATTAATAATTGTATGAATAGTCTGAGCACAATTAAAAGGCAAATTTCACATGGACATCCTACTTCCTGACCACCGCAGATTCTACTAGCTGTGCTTTCCACAGGAGCTGATGCTTTTTTCTTGCCTTTGTGGGCTCATACACATATGTAACACACAATTGTAACACACAATCACATATGCAGGAAAAACGCCCATAGACATGAAATAATAAAACAAAAGTGTGTCGGGAGAGTGAAGGTGGCAGAAGAGAGGGTGGGCTAAAACGACAGCGCTGTGTATGATACGAACAGGACACGGCAGTAGAGCTCAGTCCAAGCTGTTGGCCTCAATGGTCACAAATATGTTTACATAATGTCTTAGTGCTTGGATCTTTGCCAAGAAACTCTAAAGCCCCATTGATTCCTTTATCACACAAGCAGCTTACAGTGGCCGCACTCCTGTCCCCAACTCCCGTGCTAGCCTCCTGCTTCAGTTTCTTTTGGTGTGAAGAAAACTGACCTTTTGTTCCTTGTGTGCCCATCCAGAAACACAGAGGCTTTGTCCCAAGTACAAGAACTCCCTCTGTATGTTTCTGCGCCTTCCCTGGAACCCCCTTCCAGGAGGCACCTAGGCCACACAACTGAGCACACAAACCAGGCGAAGGGGCTGACGCAGGCTTCTGGGTGGGTTCTTAGAGGCATTCCCGACACCAATGGGTTGAGCAAGGAGATTCTGAGACCCAGACATGCTATTTGTCATATACGCTCTGTGTTTTAGCTAGCTGCTTTTGATCAACTCAGAGGCATCCCATGAAGATGTACTAATGGTACTTCTCTAAACAAGCATGCGAACTGGGACTAAATCTCTGCTCCTGGATGGGGTCCATGTCATTGCTTCCTTCATACCTCCCCTTAATAATAAACGTCAGAGACAAGAACAAACAGACTGTTTATAGGTACAGAATATATTTGGGGTGGTTCTTTAATCCACCTGTTCATTAAAGGAAATGACAATAATACTGCTCTTTAAAGATACCAAGGAGGGGGAGCCAAGAGGAAGAGCCTGGGTGGTCACCATTAGCAGAACAACACTTCCAAGGTTTTTGGGACCTAGGGTGGGTTTCTGTATTGGGTGGCACAAGCCAACCTAGGGCAGTGCCGAGGACAGTGTTGGGGCTGGCCTGGTCCTGAGACAGAGCCGTGCTGACGAGAGCCTGGCCCGAGCTTACTGTCTAGAATGTGGGGAGCAGTTAAAAACGATGTGACCACTGGCCTCTCAGAGGACACAGGTTGGGCCTTGGGCATCCTGCAGTTCTCTGTCTTAGTTTTCTTGGTGGGGTTTTTGGCTTGAGGCAGATCCTTGTCAGCATTTTCTTGACTGGGCTTGGACACTTTCCTGGGTGTAGAGACCGGGGGTTCCATGTGGGTTTTGTCTTTTATCTTGGGGCTCATAGAGTGAAGGAAGGATTTCATCTTATTTTTCAAGCCAGTCTCTGGAAGGCTGGGACTAGCGTGAGGAGAGGCTGGCGTCACCTGCCTCTGTGAAATGTTTTCTTGCCAAGCTTGGCCCCTAAAAGGTTTTCCCTGAGTTGGTGTGCATGGGAAAGGCAAGCCCTGGGAAGTCTTGGAGGCCACAGGCTGGGGGACCTTGGCACTCCTTGCAGGTTCCGGGATGGCATCTACCTTGGTCAGACTGTCTTGCATGTTCTGTGTAGTGTCTATCACCATAAGGACTTCTGGAGGTGGATCTGGGAACTCAAACTCAGAGAGATCCTGGGGGCTGGGCGGATGAGATCTAGGCCTCTGCTCTGAGGAGCCTTGGGGTGTCTCAGGGGGAGGCCTCTTTTCTAGCTCCTCATCTCTATCATGGTGTGTCTTCCCACTGGTCAGGGGAAGCCCAAGACCTGCATCTCCTTCTTCAAGGTCCCACACTGCCTTGGGTTTCCCTGACGCGTGGCTCTTTTCTGTCAGTGTCGGGGCATGGGCTGAGTACTTGCTCTTGCCTGGGCTTTGAGGCTCAGTGCTAAAGGTTTTCTCTAGGTTGGGTTTTTCCCCACTGGTCTCCAGCTGAACACAGTGTCCTTGGGCCTCAGTCATATTCCTGAGTTGTGAGGCCTTGGAGCCCCACTGGGCAGAACCATGGGGCGCTGTCTTGGAACTAGGTTGCTTTTGCTTGTGGCACACGGCCTGCCCTGCAGTGGCTGGCCGTTTACCAAGGTGGACCCTGTTTGCATCTGGGGCCGGAGGAGAGTACCCTGTGTTGGGCAGCTGTGGTAGCGCTGTGCTTCCTGGGATCCTTAGAATCCCAAGAGGCTCTGGGTCCACTGCATTTGACTCTTTGAACTCCTTTGCTATGACAGGAAATCCCAGCTTTATCTCCAGGACCTTTTTCTTCAGGTGGAAACTCAGTTTCGCCAAGATCTCTGTCTGCGTCTCTAGAGGCACCTTCTCTGTCCCTCCTGCCGCCTGCACTTTAGGCTGGACCTCTCCTGCAATGTCCTCAGAAGTCTCATTGTCATCCCGTGCAATGTGCGCAGAAGCCTCGTTCTCATCCTGAGTACAAGGTTCAAGCCTACTCCGATATGGGTCTTCAAGTAAGGTCACCTGAGTTAGGGGTTCCTGTGGGATTTTGACAGGTCCAGGAATAATCTCTGTGACTGTAGAATGGCTAACAGTTGCTGGGGATGTTGATCTAGAGGGGGTCACGCAGTAATGGACAGGCAGACCTGACAGGAAGGCCAGATACTTATGTCGTAACGTTGTCTCCAGTTTCTTAACGGTTTCCTCAGGTAGGGCTTGGGGCAGCTTACAGTGCTCAATGAGAGTGCCTGATGAGGCCTGTTTCTCCTGGTCCAGGGCTGCTGGTTCTGCTTCCTGAGAAACAGCTGTGTGCTGTAGGTCAGGGTTACTTTTTGCCTGTAGCTCCAGGTGCCGGCTTGCTGGAATGTTTGAGAAGGAAGCCCCTACTGACAAGCTCCTGGGAATTCTGCATTCCCGGGAGCTTTGGACACAGGCAGGGACCTTGCCCTGGTGGATCTGTCCATATTTGGAATCAACGTGGGTCTTCAACATTGCCTGTGCCTGGCTGAACAAGTGAGGTGTGGGAACTGACCCTCTGTCCACTGCAACTGCAAACATGTCACCGGACCCATCGGCCTTGGGGTCACCTGGCTGCAGGATGCTCACATTGGGTAGTGCTCCCCGGGGCTGCTGGCCAGGGGAGGAGGGGACCAAGTGAATGGAGCGTTGGATCCTCTGGGGCAGGCCCCAGCGCAGGTGAATCAGCTGCTTCTGGAGGTGCAATTCCAGCAGCCTGCGTACAGGCTCTGGGATAAAGACGAGGTCTCTGGTGAGAACTGAGAAGGACTTTCTTGCCCAGGAGGCTTTTAAAGTCTCATGGGGCTTTGCTTTATTATATGGCTTATACTGTATGTGACTCTGCTCATAGGGAGATCCAGGGATGACAGCTGGCTGGCCCCACTGTAGCTGAAGCTGTCTTTGTAGAAGGTGCCATTCCAAGGTTTTACACTCAGCCAGAGTCAGACACGGCACGTTGATCTGAGTTTGGCACTCATACCAAGACTCTTTTGGAGAAGCTGAAGAGGGAGGGGCTGCTGTTGGTGGCAAGTGGGGCGGCAGGAGGAAGGGCGAGGCCTCTTTCAAGAGCTGAGGGTCTTTGCAGGAGGGCTCGGGTGTGTCCTTGGAGAGACGTTGAGTGCCTAAGAAGGTAGCCACCAAGGACTCACTGTGTATAGAGGGGAGGCCACAGAATAACTGGGTGAATGTCTTCGGGAGTTTGTTCCTGGAGTCGTTCGCCTGTCCCTTGGGCAGTAGCCAGATGCCACGGAGAATGTCATGGTCAGGGGAGAATAAGGGCTTCTCCACGGGGCTTGTGATTTGTCCGTGGTGTGCTTTTTGTCCCAGCTCCGCATTAGACCACTGAGACACCCAAAAGATCTGAGTAGGTTGGTTGTCTGGATATGAGCACCAGGTGTTGGGAGAAAGACTCCCAAACCTGTGAACATAGTCTTGAGGAATATTGTTCAGGATCAAAGAAACTGGTTGGTTATTTTCTGGCTGAAAATACATTGGGGGGTGTGGCATAACTTGCCTTAGTGATTCCTCTACACGTCTGGGAAGCCCCCACCTTTGGAAATGCATCAATTTTTTCACATGTAGCTCAAGAAGCCTTACCACTTCAGGATTGAGGAATGGCGGGGGCACAGTGGTGACAAGAGACAGGGTCATTGGATGTGTGACATGAATACCATCTGGGCTCAGGGTTTGAAAAGGGGTCTGTGAGTTGAAAGACTGCTGGTCTTGGATCTGCTGGAGGTAGTTATAGCTTAGATCGCTGTGCATCATCTCTTCTGCATTCACTAAAACCACAGGCTCCCTAAGCCTTGAAGAAGCTGCAGCCTCAGAGACCATGGACATGTCTGCCAGATGAAATCCTTGTCCTGCCAAGAGGTGATCTGCACAGAGCTGTTGGACACCAACTGTGCTGGCCGACTGTGTTAAGTGTTCCGTTAGTGTTTGGGTCACAGGTGCCGGTGGAAAGTCTGTGGAGGGTCTGGGATGAAGCTCCACGTTCTGCTCAAAAGTCTCACTGGATATGGTCAACATCTCCAGGCAAGAAGAGTCCTGTGGCAGTCCCAACAAAGCAGGGGAGATCTGACTTTGCTCGCTCTCCAGCAACTGCCGGATCTCCAGAGTTGCAGCATCACAGATTTGGCAGCAGGGATCTATACACAGGAGCTGCCGCACACGCTCCTCCTTGGGGAGCCAGCTTTGGCTAGGAAGAGAAAAACGGCCACCATTAATGATGGAAGGATGTGTCTGGGGCTTGCTGTACCCTTTCCTCCAGGCCCACAGTTCTGAGCCTACACTGTGGCAAATGAGGTCCTCATGGGAACCCTTCAAAGTATGGGATGTCCCTGTTGCCGTGCCCAGAGAACCATTGGGGTCATTCACAGCCTCTGGAAATTAAGTCAAGGCAAAGATGATGGACTGAAGGGGTCCCAGCAACTGCTCCCTCGCCCCAGACAGACAGGAGGTCAGACCCGGGGCTTTGTCCTTGAAAGGGAGTAGCTGGAAGCAGGTGACAGGGTGACCTCTTTATCCTAAATCTACTTGGTGTCTCAGTGTAACTCCAGCGATGCCCTTCACAAAGTGTGCAAAGGCTGCTCTGAAATGCGGAACCGCTGAGACCCTAACAGAGGGAGCTGGGTATCAGTGGGTCTTCCCTCCCGAGGTGTGAACCATCTCTGCCCTGACAACCTCTCAGCTGGTGACCTTGCCTCCTCAGTGTGTTTCCCCTTCCATCAATCCCCACCCCCTTTTTTCCTTCTCTCATAGACGACATCCTAACGGAAGTTCCCCTCCCTCCGCTCCTTCCAGACCCCCTCTCACCCTCCTTCTCCCCCAATTCCTTTCCTCCTCTGTTTCCCTTTTCCAGAAAAGAGCAGGAAATTTGCAGGCTAATGGATGGAAATAGAAAAAAAAAATCATCCTGTGTGAGGTAACCCAGACCCGGAAAGACACACAATGGTGTGTACTCACGTAAAAGCAGATGTTAGCTGTTAGCTAAAGGATATTCGTACTACAACCTACAAACCCAGAGAGGCTAAGTAACAAAGCGGGCTCAGGGTGGGGTGCATGAATCTCCTTGGGAAGGAGAAATTGGATAGTGAGCAGACTGGGGGTAGATGGGAATGGAAACGGTTACCCCTTTTTCACCCCAGCCCAGAGCAGGCAAAAAAAAAATCATTACAGCTCAGAGACCACAAAGGTCAAGAGGTCACCTTTTCATGATAGTCAGCAGCTCCCACGGCTTCTCAGCTTCTTCTCTGCAAAGTCTCCTGGCTGAGGGATCAGGACACGGGGTTAGGTGGTGAGTGAGCATTTTAGGGCGTTTTACACGAATCTGAATAGTCAGCCTTTAGCTCAGCAAGAAGCATCTGAGCACCTAGACTCAATGTTCTATGGGGTATTTAGCTATAGCATTGCCGTTTACAGCATATGTTCCCCCAGAGGGAGAATTAATATTATGCTTATTGTATTGCTAGCCCTGCAGGTGAAACGAATTCTCACTCAGTGACTGCTAAGGACTTCTTAATTCCTCAGTTCTTGTTGTCAGGGGAGTAAGGCAGAGAAGTTTCAACATTCTTACTTTCTGGCTCCCCATCTAGGGCAGTTAGTGGCTCTGGAGGCTCAGAAGGGAGAACGCGTGGCCCTGGGCAGCATCATGGGGAAGAGGAATGTGGGGAGCTCTCCTAGGGGCAGGGAGTAGGGGACGCTGGGACTTTACCTCTTGATGCCGCATCTCTAGCTCTCTGCCTGACTTTTCGGTGACGCTTAAAGAGAAAATATTACAGTGTGAAGCTGGAACTATTTTCTTTTTCATGTCTGTAATGTGACAAGGATCATATATACATTTGCTTTTTCCTTTCAATTATCTATGTGCAATTTTGGAACTCTTGGCAATGCTCCACTCCCTCCCCCACTCCTCTTCTCGGCATCCTTCTGATTCTCATGGAAATTGATCTGAACTCCATTTCCTACCCAACTACTGAGTGACGTTCTACTGGGAACTGCGGTAAAATAGACGCATTATAGGATGCATTCTTATATAAAAGATGTAACAGATTTAACTGGGAAATTCTGTACTGGGAGATCTGGGATAATGGTAGTCTCTATTCAAACCAATAGCAAGGTTTTTGGTTTATGCCTCGTGAAAGTTCTAGTAAGGAAAGACTTCCAGCCTCACAGAGGAAATCTATTACACACTTGAAAGTATCCTATCCAAATTGTCAGACAGCGGTGGTGAGAGCCTATGTAGAGGGTGAGCAGACACGGAAACTTGAAAGCTCCCCTGCTAGCTCAGTAGTGGTCACAGGGTTTCCCTACCCGGCAGCAGCTCCTCTTCTGTTCCCACTTCAATCTGCGGTAATTCTGTTGCACTTGCCAGATAATCAGGATAACAACGAAGATGTAGATATAGACATATAAGGGATAGTCACTATCCCACAGAAAGTAGGTAGACCTCAACATGGTCCAAACCTCATCCGTGTGAGGAGACCAGCCATCCCTGTCCTAGGACATTCAGAGTGCCTGTCATCTCCCAGGAGTGAACCTTGTCAGGTCCGCCTCACAGAGGACAGAACCGCGCCACCAGATGGTGTCACAAAGCCCTCCATTCCACAAGCCGAGGTGGTAATCTGGTCTGTAGAAGGCGGCATGTGGCCATCTTTGAAGGCTATGGACCCTGGACCTGAATAGGCCATACTCACAAGCTGCGCCTTTTCCTCGGGTCACTTCATATTCATTCCCACCATCCCAGCTTGGCTCTTCACGGCTGTGTAGTTGTTCCTGGCGGCCAGAGTCTGGGCTTGAGTCTCCCGCTTTCTGACATCAGTAGGAAATTTCATTCAAAGCAAAGTGACAGTATAGATCAGAAAGAAAGAAAGCCGTTAGACTAGTGACTGTGGGCCACACGAGTAAAGGAACACGAGGTCCCCCAACTACTGTTTGGCACTTCCTTTCACGGAATTTAAGAGAAGGAAGATTTTGATTACATAGGTGACCCTTATCTGGACTGACAGATTGTTATATAATCTCTTTGCTACTGCGCATGCTTCTTCCCATACTGCGTTTGATCTTGACCATAGCAGACCCAATCATTACGTACAGACTCAATCACTATGCACAGGCACAAGGTGAATAAGTAGGGATTTCTCCCCGAAAGCTCCCTCGGTGTACATATTACATTGTTACACATGCATCCCAAGTTAATTCAGGCCACACCAGCTCCTCTACCCTCTTACGGGATGTATTGGAAACACCTGTGAACAGTAACTGTCCATGTTGGATGGTTGAGAGTTTGTGGACAAATCTATAGTCTTGGCAACCTCCTGGTTGTTTGGGGATTTCCATGGGGGCCCTTTTTTGGGCCATCAACTCAATTAGATGTAACCCCATCCTGGTACTGGAAGCTTTGTTTGGATGTAACAAGAATTGGCCAGTTGGGGTTCTGTCCTCTGTCCCTCTGCCCCCAGTATTTGGCAATTTTACTTAGATCACCCTCGTTTATGTATACATCTTAGGAAGTTTCTACTGTATTATGTTCCCTATCTATCTATCTATCTATCTATCTATCTATCTATCTATCTATCTATCTATCTATCTCTAGTTCCTAATGAGTTCTATCTGTCCCCTCTAGTCCCGTATTCTACACCTACCGTCTGTTGTCCTATGGATTGTAGCTTGGTGATCATTGACTTAACAACTAATATCTACATATAAGTGAGTACACACTGCATTTGTCTTTGGGGTCTAGGACATCTCACTCAGGATAATTTTTTCTAGTTCCATCTATTCGCTTGCAATTTTCAGGGTGTCATTTCTTAAAAACGCCTTTTAACTTTTATTGATTCTCTGTGGATTTAACATCATGCATCCCTAACCCACTTATCTCCCTGTCCTCTTGTTTCTGCCCTCTGCCCTTGCAACTCTCCAACCCCAAAACAAAACAAAATCTAAAAGAAAAAAACAAAATCAAACCAAACAAGCAAAAAAATAAAAAACCCAAAAAAGCAAAAAGAGAAGAATCTCATCATAGAAGCTGTAGTATGGCCAATGAGTCACACAGCTCACCCGTTAGTCCATTCATCTTTATTCATTGCCATGAGTCTGGTTTGAAACCTCTAGCTTCTGCTTCACCACCAATAACGGGCTTGCACTGGGCTCCCCTTAGATCCCCTTCACGTGCTCCAACAATTCATAAATGAGGTGAATGTTGGGGTGGCCCAATGATAGCTCTGGTTCTTGGCCTGTGTGATACATAGCTGACTTGGATGTGTGCAAATACATGCGGTGGCCAGAGATCAGCCTCAGATGTCATTTTTTCTTGAGCCAGCACCTTGGTGTCATCTTGGAGTCTGCCAATTGAGGCAGGCTGATGATGGACCACTGAGTCCCAGGCCTCTACTGCCTCTGCCTCTCCAGGGTTGGTAATCACAAGTGTGTGCCACCATGCCTAGCTTGAAAACTATTTTTATTTTTGAGAATTTTATATATACACTCAAATATGATCATATCTATCTTTTTTTACCTCCTTCAACAAGCTCCCCTCCTAATTTCATATTTGTTTGTTTGTTTTAAATAACCCACTACATCCAGCTGGTATAGAGGGGGGCATCCAGGGGAACATGGGAATCCAACCGGTAACCACATCCTCAGAATGATTCTCTCTCCCCAGCAGCTGTCAATGCTAACAGCTCAGCAAAAGGAGGTGCCTGGAGACCCCTACCCCCATCTATGCCAGGGTTTTGGCTGGCATGATCTTGCACAGGTCTTGTGCAGCAGCCATGGCTGCTGTGAGTTCAGGAGCGTGATAGGCATGCCATGCTCAGAAGACGCCATTCCACGGCTCTCCTCCCCATTCTACTCTTTCCCTCTCCTGAACCTTGATGGTGGTGGCCATGGGGATTCAAACAGACACTCCATTTATGTCGGAGGGCTCAGTCTCATTCCTAACACTTGCACCAGTTAAACATCTTACTTAGCTTTGACTTATTTCCACTGCAAAAATAAAGCGTCTCTGGCCTAGGTTAAGAACAGCCCACATCTACGGGTATGAGCATAAATGTTTAGAAGACAATTTGACAGCATGAGCATTTACAAAACAGCAATAGCTGGTTCTACCCTAGGGCCTATGACCTCCCTAGAGATGGGCTTTTGACTAGGATGACAGTATCAGGCATAAAATTTTCTCTTGT
The DNA here is from genome assembly GCF_000317375.1 of Microtus ochrogaster. Taxonomy (NCBI): domain Eukaryota; kingdom Metazoa; phylum Chordata; class Mammalia; order Rodentia; family Cricetidae; genus Microtus; species Microtus ochrogaster. The sequence continues at coordinate 38,068,264 of NC_022031.1, forward strand.
GTTGGAGCTGGAGAGATGACTCAGTGGTTAAGAGCATTGCCTGCTCTTCCAAAGGTCCTGAGTTCAATTCCCGGCAACCACATGGTGGCTCACAACCATCTGTAATGAGGTCTGGTGCCCTCTTCTGGCCTGCAGGCATACACACAGACAGACATTGTATAATAAATAAATAAATAAATAAATAAATAAATAAATAAATAAATAAATATTTGAAAACAAATTTTCTCCTGTGGCTTATTAATATGATCAAAATATATTGTATAAATATATAAAATTTTCAAAGAAGTAATTTAAAATATTATAACCTTAAAAAAATCTTTTTTTCTAAGGATACTGTTAAGCTGGGCAAAGTGGTATAGGCTTGTAATCCCAGTACTTGAAAGTCTGAGGCAGAAGGATAATGAATTCAATGCCAGTCTGAGCTACATAGTGAGACACTGTGTCAAGAAACAAAGAAGGAGAAAAGTAAGAGAAGGGGAAAAAAGAAACGAGGGCTGGGTAGTAGTTCAGCGGTGCTGTATTTATTTGCATGTCTGACACCCAGTGTGGATGGGTAGCAAGTTTTAAAGAGACATGGAGGAATCTTAAACACATATTACTAAGTGAAGGGCCATTCTACAAAGGGAACATACTATATGACTTCAACACACAGCACCCTGGAAGAGGCAGAACTATGGAGATAGCTACTCCAAAGTTCTCAGCGACGCTCAGCAGTTAAATGTTCAGTAACGAAGACAGCAGCACAAAAGCCCAGTTCAAATATAGGCAATGGTCTTGCAGAAATATCTCTCAGAAGATACACTTGTGTACAAGAAAAGATGTGCAATATTATCAGCTGGCAGAAAGATGCAAATCTAAACCATGGTGAGATGCTACTTCACACACTTCAGAACGACCGTTATAGAACAAGTATTAGCGGAGATAAGGATGAAATACAACGCCGGAGCATTGCTGGTGTGACTACAAAACGGTACAGCTGCTGTGGAAAACAGCTTAGCAACTCTTTAAAACGTAAAGATAGTCACTAAAGAGATGGCCCAGCAGTTAAGAGCACGGGCTGCTCTTCCAGAGGACCCAGTTCCAGTTCATGGCACTCTTAAGGCAGATAGTAACTCTATTTCCAAAGGATCTGACTCCCCCTTCTGGCCTCCGAGGGCATTAGTCATGCACAAGCACACATACATATTTACATACACGCACATATACATACACACACATGCAGGCAAAACACCCATACCCACAAAATAAAAATGAATCTTAAGAAAGAGATTCTCTTTGCAAAAAAAAAAATAAAATCTTTTTAAGAAAAGAGAATTATCACAATGGCTCAGCAGTTTTGCTCCAAGGTACATGTCCAAAGGAAACATAAGGATTTGAAAAGATACTTGCATACCAGTGTTAACATGACAATATTCACAGAAGTCAAAAAGTGGAAACAACCCAACGGTTCAAATAAATGTAATATATGCATACATATAATGGAATATTATTTAATCTATAATAGGAATAAAATGCTGACACACATTAAGTAAAATCAGCTAGAAGCAGTAGGACAAACACTGTCTGCCTCCACTCAGTGTGAGATCTCTCCAGCAAATCTGTAGAAACAGACAGCAACAGGAGGTTACCAGAGCCTGGGTCGATGAGGAAGAACAGGGAATCATTGTTTAGCAGCTAAAAGAGTGTCTCTTTGGGAGAGTGAAAAAGTTCAGATAAAAGTAATCCTTATACAGAATGATAAATGTTCTTAATGTCACTGAATTCCACACTTAAAGATTACTAAAATAAGCTGGGTGTGGTGGCTCCTGAAATAGGAGCCAGGAGGTGGTTTGGGTGTTAAGGGCTCTTGCTGCTCTTGAAGAGGACCAGAGATCTTTTCCCAGCACCCACATGGGGTGGCTCAGAACCACCTGTGTCTCTAGCTCCCATGGCTCTGATGTCCTCTTCTGGCCATCACGGCACTCACGCTCATGTCCACATGCACACGTAGACACACACTCAGACACTAATTAAAATAAATCGTTTTTTAAGTGACTGAAATGGATAACCAGTTAGAGAAAATGGAAGGGATTAGAAGGAAGGGACATGGGAGGGGACAGAGGTACAAAAATGACAGGGAGAAGCGATGGGATTATATTTTAATTTTAATTTTAAAAATGACAAAATGATTAGATCTGGCAGGCTCTGGAGGACCAACACAGCTCCACCCCAGGTCCCTAGACTCGGAGTGGGAAGAATTCACCCATGAGCCTGCCTGGCACCTCTGGTGCTGGTCTGCGGGGTTCCATTATGCATGAGCAGAATTACCTCACCAGTTCAGATATCTGGATATCCGACTTTTGTTTGAAGCTTCACACTGTGACCTTCACAGCACCGATAAGATCCACATGCTGGTCCCCTTCCCACCCCTCACCACCTGTGGCAGAGAGCCGGCCCTGAGGTCAGGAGGACTGGAGAGCCGGCCCTGAGGTCAGGAGGACTGGAGAGCTGGCCCTGAGGTCAGGAGGACTGGAGAGCTGGCCCTGAAGTCAGGAGGACTGGAGAGCCGGCCTTGAGGTCAGGAGGACTGGAGAGCCGGCCCTGAGGTCAGGAGGACTGGAGAGCTGGCCCAGCATCTCACTGGCTGCACCACTCAGGAAAGCAACTCACCTGGGCAGCTCAGTAGAGATGACCCTGCTAGTGATGGTGCAGGTGAGCCAACCTGGAGGGGGTAAGTGTGGACAATTAACTGCACTTCCCGTCTGCCATGCAGCGTGGGTGGGGGAAAGATGCCCTGCTTGCCCCTCAACCCTTGCTGCCTCCAGCTCTCAGAAAAGCAGGCCTTGCTCCTCACGTGGGCACCATAGTTGTGTTGACCCTATTGGTAAGAGCACAGGTGAGCCTGCCCTGAAATTTTAAGAGTGGGGGAGCTCACCGTGCACCCCTTCTCTGCCACATGGTGGTGAGGGAGAGGGAAAGAAGCCCTCCCCACCTCACTTCTTGCCACTTGTAGCAGACGAGAGAAAGCTGCCCCTGCCCCTCATCAGATGCAGAACTAGGGAGCATGGGTCCTGCACCTTGCCTGGGCAACACAGTAGAGCTGAATCCATTGATGGAGGCATGGGTGAGCTGGCCTGAAAATGTGAGTCTCAGAGACAGAACCCCTCATCTACCATATGTGTTATGGGCAAAGGGGAGAAGCCCCCCGTTCCCCCACAGGCCTGTGGTGGGTGGGATTGCTGTCCCTGAGGTCACCAGAGTGAAAGAACTGGCCCTGCCTCTCACCAGCTGCGGCACTCGGCAGAATGGCCCCTACACCTTGATTAGGCAACACAGTAGAACTGGCCTTGGTGGTGTAGGTGTGGGCAAGTCGACCCAAGGACATGAAAGCAAGAGAATTGGCCCTGTGCCTTGCTGCTTACTACAGGGGCCATACTGGAGAGCTCACCCTAGTGTTGAAGATGAAGGAGAATTGGCAGGTTGACCAACCCAGCAACACTGGTCCAGCAGACCCAAAGTTACAGGACCTCCGTGACACAGGGCAGCAACAGGGTATCCAAGAGAAGCCCTAGTGAGGGCTCAGTATTTGATGATTTAGCAAAAACCAGAGACCTCAAACCAGACCAATGATTCAATGCAATGAACACTTCCAAGTAGCAACATATGGACTAAAGGGCTGTGTGACTCACTGTGTCCCACTACGGCATCCACAGAGACTTTTTTCTCTGTTCTTTAAAATCATACTTTGTTTTACCCTGTGGGGGGTTGCAAAGGTAGAGCGTGGATAGGAAGGGATAGGGAGATGAGTGGGATCAAGGTGCATGATGTGAAATCCACAAAGAATTAATAAAAGGTTAAATTTGAAAAAAATGACAAGCCGGGCAGTAGTGGCACATGCCTTTAATCCCAGCACTTGGGAGGCAGAGGCAGGCAGATCTCTGTGAGTTTGAAGCCAGCCTGGTCTACAAGAGCCAGTGATAGGCTCCAAAGCTACAGAGAAACCCTGTCTCAACCCCCCCCCAAAAAAATACAAAATAGTATGATTTATATTTTATATGGCTTTTTTATGTGTGGGGGTATTTTGCTTCCATGTATGTCTATATACTGTGTATTTATAGTGCCTGAGAAAGCCAGAAGAGTTAGTGGAGTCAGATCCCCTGGGACTGTAGTTACAGATAGTTGTCAGCTGCCAGGCACGTACTGGGAATTGAACCTGAGTCCTCTGGAAGCCATGCGAGTTCCGGGAATAGAAGCTGGGTCCTTTAAAAGTAATGTGGTCTTTACTCATTTACTCATTTACATCCCCTCAGATCTCTCAGGGCTCAGAGAGAAACCTTACAACAAGCATGGGACTTAGAAAAATCTGAGGGTGAAATAAATTCTCCTTTACATATTCCACATCAGTTTCTTTATTGTTCTACTTCTATCCTAATTTTCCTGCACTACTTCTAATGTCTCCTAGCTTCTTCTTCTATTCTAAAAACTCTTCTCCTTCAGGAGCCTTGAAGCGATAAAGAAATTTCTCTCATTGATCAAAGGCACATTCCTAGAGCAAGCCTTAAGAAACTAAGCCTTTGCCAAGGCAACACAAGGTCCCAAGGCCATAAGAGCGTGACCACGGTCAAGGGGGCAGGGCCATGGTGCCCAATGGCAACTTTGAGACACAGATCCATTGTTAGAAGACCGGAAAGTGAAGAGTGGACTTGCCTTTTTTAGTAACCTTCATTGGACATCTGTGACACTGACCCTGTGCATAGATAGCTGTAAGGTTTTAAACTTAACGATCTATTTACACAAAGCCTTTAGTCTAGTTTGAACTTGCTCTGAGGTAAAAGTGAGCTAACTGTGTGCAGTTTGTTAGACTGAGAAGTTATTATTTTTTATATTAGTCTGAGTAAAAAGAAGCAAAAAGGCTTCTAAGCAACCACGGTCTCCAGGGGGCAAATAGATCCAGGTATGAAGCACGTCCCAGTATATGTTCTACAAATCAAAACTATACAGACAAATGAAAAGTCCTATCCCTGACCACCCACAGATATATGTGCCCAGCAATGGAATATTTTCATGAGATAAACACACAGCAGTGGAGAAACACCCAGAGCTATTCTTAGGGAAGAAGTGAGGTGACTCATGAGAGAAATGACAAACAGGAGCAACTGGTCTCCACAGCCAGTATAGCCTTTCCAGGCGGGGCTCCCTATCAGGGACTCACTTATCTGGTAGGTCAGACTGTTAAATACTAGTTATCACCTGATGTATCCTCATGGTCCCTAATATAAAAGAGCAACTAGTGCCCTTAAACTTTGAGCATCTCTCTAGCCCTAGTTTATATGTCTGACCTCAATTTAATATCAGTGATTGCCAGAGGTTTGTGGGAAAGGATAGAGGGATGCATAAAAGGAACATACAAGCAATGAAATTACTCTGCATGACACTGACATTATAGGTACGTTATTATGTGTTAGTCAAAATCCATGACATGATTGACAGTTTGAGAGTCAAGGTGTGCCCACTGGTCCAATCGTGACATAACTATTGCAGGTTGACCACGGTCAGATTGGATTTGAAGTCTGCTTTTCCACAGAGGAAACTTCATTCCTAGAACTATAACCCTGGTTGAAAGTCCACGGCTAGGGCCGGGGGTGGAGCAATGGTTCAGCAATAAAGAGCATTGGCTGCTCTTCCAAAGGAGCTAGGTTCAATTCCCAGAGCCCATGTGGTGGCTCACATCCATCTGTAACTTCAGGATCAGGGGATCCAACACCCTCTTCTGGCCTCTGTGTACCAGACACATACATGGTACACAGCACACATGCAGCCAAATATGTATACACATTAAAAATAAGTGAAGTTTTTTTAAAGGCCCACAGCTAGAGAGGCCATAGGCACCAGGGTAGAGCCTGCTATCATTTTGCACAGTGGTCGGTGTTGTGACTTCAAATGCCCTCACAGGTTTGTGTGTTTAAACACTTGGTCTCCAGCTGGTGGACTGTTCGAGAACACTGTGGGACATTTAGGGGTTAGAGCCTTGCTGAAGGTTGTGGGTCACTGGGGTGGTCTTTGCTGTTTTATAACCCGGCCCTGCTTCCTGTTGTCTCTCCGAGTTTCACATGTGTGGATGAACTGTGACCAGCCAGACTCCCGACTACCAGGCCAGCCTTAAGCGCCTGCTGCCACGCCTTTCCTGTTGTGTTGGACCGTATCCACTCTAGGAATAGAAGCCAGAATAAACCATTTCTTCCCTACGCTGCTGTTTGTTGGGGTATTCTACCGCAGCAACATGGGAGAAACTGATATCATATCAAATATAATAAAAACCAATAATATAACTAATACAGTCATGTTGTCAAATGGCATTCTGCATACTGAGGTTTGTATCCACAGACCCTGGCTGCTCTCGACTTTGGTTGAAGAAGCTGCTTTTTTGCAGTGATTAGCCAAAGCAGAGATGGTCAAAGGGCTGAGGACCAGAGTGCTCATCCCTAAACGGGACACCTGTATTCGCTCCCCTAACACCAAGGCTCATAAACACTGCAGAAGAAGAGACAATGAATATAAGCCAGGGGAGGGGTGTGTGAAATGCTGTCTTCCAGACAAGCCACGGCTCATAACCATGAATTCACTGACAACCCACTCAAGATCAAGCCAGCCAAAATACTGGTGGAGATGGGGTGATGACCTCCAGGCCCCACCCCTTACTCTGAGGAGCTTTTGGTGGTTACTAGCTGCTGGGGAAGAGAGGATCATTATTTTTTGAAGCTGTGGCCATTGTTAGGTTTTCATGGTCTACTGGGTGGCCCCACACCCATGCACATATAGTCAGCACTAACTGGACTTAGTGGGCTACCCAAAAAAATATGAAGTTGAGAGAGGGCATATTAGGGGGACAAGGGAGAGTTGGAGGGGTAAACTGAAGTTTGTGGTAGTTTCAATGCAATTGACCCCCATAAGCTCATAGGGAGTGGCACTATCAGGAGGTGCGGCTTATTGGAGGAAGTGTGACACTGTGGGGGTGGGGTTTGAGATCTCCTATGCTCAAGCTACACCCAGTGTGGACACAGTCTACTTCTGCTGCTGGTGGATCAAGATGTAGAACTCTCAGCTCCTTCTCCAGCACCATGTCTGTCTGCACACCACCATGTCCCACCATGATGGTAATGGATTCAACCTCTGAAACTCTAAGTCATCCAGTTAGTTAAATGTTTTCCTTTATAAGAGTTGCTGTGGTCATGGTGTCTCTGCACAGTAATAGAAACTCTAATACAAGGGTAAATATGATAGTTCATATATCATTGTGTGACATTCTCAAGAATGAAGAAAAATTATAATTAAAAACTTAGAGATTAAAAAGAGAAAGAAAAAAGGAAAGAGAAAAGAGAGAGAGAGAGAGAGAGAGAGAGAGAGAGAGAGAGAGAAAGAGAGAGAGAGAGAGAAATAAAAGGGGGAAGGAAACCATAGCATGTATAATACAAATCAAAACCTCTGTTCAGTGGGAGTGACCCAAGGTAGGCAATATTAATACAAAAGCCACAGCTGCCACTCAGCCTGATCAGGATGACAGCATCAAAGTCAGGCACAGTGGGGTACACTTGTGGCCCCAGCAGAGAGAGGATTAGCAGGGTCACCACGAGTTAGAGACCAGCCTATGTACCAAGATTTTTTTATTTTTTATTTTTTGGTTTTTCAAGACAGGGTTTCTCTGTAGCTTTGGAGTCTGTCCTAGAACTCACTCTGTAGACCAGGTTGGCCTTGAACTCACAGAGATCTTCCTGTCTCTGTCTCCCAAGTGCTGGGATTAAAGGCCTGCACCACCACCGTCCAGCCCAAGTCTTTTTCTTAAAACAAATCAAGAATGAAAAACATCAAGGTGACACCAAGACTTCATAGCCAAGCCTGCAGCAGAAAAGTCACGAAGGAGCCTGGCCAACATGGTGAAGTCCTGGGCAAAAGTTAGATAAAAGGGGCTTCAACAAGGCCTGTGTGGTCCTTGGTCTGATGTTAAAAACACGTGACGACTTCTCCAGAGAATGTATGAAGACATTGCTGTGTGTGTCTTCAGCGGTAACTATTGTTTTATAGTGGGGATCCCTCCCCGGCTCACATGTGGCCCTGAGTCTCCAGAGCCAACCAGGGCTCCTCCCAGTCCTCTGCAAAGGAAAGCTTGCTGGCGTCCCCCTCGCCAACCACTCCGAGATCTCTGGAGTTCTCCCTTGGCCATTTCAACTGCTTGGGAATCTTCATGCAGGCAAGCAGCTCCCTTCTCCTCTGCCAGTTCCAAAGTAACTGTCTCCAGATTTCCCAAGTGGACCCCTGCTCTCTTCCCTTCACCTTTGGTCTATTTGGTGCGATTCGCTCCCTAGTTTGCTGAAACAATCACTGTCTTTGTAAAGGTGTTTAAACCAATAGTCAGTGAGCTTAAAAAACAAAAATGCATTGTAGTGTACAAGATGAACATTAATAATTCATCAATATTGACTCCTCAACTGTAAGAAAGAAAGATACCACACTAACACAAGATGTAATAATAAAGGAAATTTCCAGGGGCAGGAAAGGGTTCATAGGAACTTCCTATTTTCCCATCAGTTTGCCTAAAAATCTTAAACTGCTTTTAAAAAAAGGTTACAGCATCATAATATGAATATTTTTATGAACTATCATCGTCCATGAACACCTTTCCTGGGGCTCAACTTGAACAGGCAAGCTAAGATGGCAACGAAGAGGTACGTTAAAGGGTGAGGCCATAGAAAGGTAAATTCAGAGGCTGGGAGACCTTGGGAGCCAGCTGTTCTACACAAAGCATATGGAGATTTTAAGGGCATACGTGAACTAGCACCCTAGAGTCAGAGATGTCCCACAAGCTGAGATGCTGAATAGGGCAGGGCACTTCTGTCCCTGCTCAGGATGTCCCAGCGGCTTACTGACAAGAGACTGTCAGGAAATGAAACATCATGCATTCTGCCCTGTGCTCTGCGTGTCTTAATGACCTCCTCTTTCCAGGATGGAGTGGTGGGGGGTGGCAGTGAAAAGGTTAAGTATTTCTGGGGAAGACAATGTTTCCTCAAAGCCATCCACAACTCCTGCCTCTTACAATCTTTCTACTTCCTCTCCCACATAGATGCCTGAGTCTTGAGTGAAGGGTTTTTAATAAAAACATCCCATTGAAGGATGAGCGCTCCAAAGCCTCTCACTCCCTCCACAGTAAGCAGTTGGGGATCTCTTTGTTAAGTACCATCTACTGCAGGGGCTTGAGCGGTGGGTGCCCTGATTTATGAGTATCATAATTTATGGGCAGCAATATGTGGGTGGAAGGATCTGGAAGAAGTTGGAGGAGGGGAAAGAATATGATCAAAATATATTCTATAAAAAATAAAAGAAAATAAAAGCACTGTAGAGGGGATCAATTGCCTGATTTTGTCGTGAAACAGGAGCCAGTTAACAACATGGAAGAGGGCATGGGAAGAACCCACTCCATCGTAACCTAGGAAATACACATATTAACTCAGGTGCCTACATGAGCCAGTCAGCTCCCTTCAGACAGGCTCCCTCTAGAACCCCCACCCCCTTCTCCCATCCTTACTCTGTTAATTTCTGCCTAGCTCCCAGCGGGCAGAGAGGATGCCTGTTGCAAGGCCCCTTGATCTTTGTGGATGCCTCAGGAAAACCTGTAGAGTGTTGGCTCAGCGAGCCTGGGCTTTGTGTTTCTCCGCTTAGAGGATCAGCTAAGGGCTGATCTTCCTTCCTTTAGGCACAGAATCACCCCTGAGAGGGGGAACGACACACATACACACCCATCCTTTTTCCCATCCGGCTTTCCGCATTCTGCTAGCAGTGAACACATCGTACTAAACACCGTGGTCCTGTGAGAGGAAGCAGTTCCCATTACCGCTTCCTCTTGACTTGATGGGATGGTGACAAATCCTGGATGTCCTTATGAACCAAAGGTATCCCACCCCTGCCTCACACCCCATCACAAGGAAGCCCAGGGCTTCCTGTGCTTGCTTCAGCTCTCCTCTGAGGTAGGCTAGCAGGACGCAGCAACATGCTGCCTCTTTTCCTTTCTGCTTCCCAGTTTTCATTTCCTGGTCCACTTCCAAATCCTTGCTCATCCATGCTGAGTGTAGGATCCCCACCCCCACCCACCTTGTTTCTGTCTCCAGGCCCTGCTCTTCCTGGATTCAGCTCCGAGGATTCAGAGCTTTCTCGGAGACCTTTCTCGCTGCTCCCAGTTTCAAGAGCGCCTGCTTCACACCTGTGACCAGCAACTCCACGCATCTTTTCTCCCCATTCCTCCCCAGCTGGAGTCTCACAGCCTGACAGACAGACACTTCCATGGTAACCTCCACAAACCAACTCCTTCGGGGGGGGGGGGGGGGCTCTCCAACCCTGATTCCCAGCTTGCTCCTCCCCCTGAAAGCCCAGGCTCAACAAACAGTTCACTGGCAGGTGATGACAATGACAGTCAAAACAGACAAACTGAGGATTTGAGAAGCAAGTGAAGAACTTCTAGAAGGAGCGAGAATAAGCACCCACAATGAAGAGTAGCTAAAACCGCATTTTGCTGGTGGTGTTAGGGATGAAGTTTAGGAAAAGAAAGTTTCTCCATATTCAAGTGAGCATACATCTCAAATCATTAGTTCGTCCCTCTGGACTATCATTGCCATCACCTGCCAATGAACTGTTTGGTTTTGTTTTCTGGCTTTTTGAGACAGGGTTTCTCTGTATCACCTCAGTTGTCCCGGAGCTCGCTCTGTAGGCCAGATTGACCTCACATTCAAAGATTCGCCTACCTCTGCCTCCCAAGTGCCAGGAGTAAAGGGGTGCACCACTGCCCGGCAGAACTATTTTCTGTCTTCAAAAACACACAAAGACCAACCTTGTAGGGCAGTCGGCCCCTCCCTTACTGCCCCTTGCACGGTGCTCAGTAACCCTACAAGACAAAACAAAGCAGCCTTTGTGGGCCCCACACCCCTTCCATTGTACTTCGATGAAACAAAAGCCCTCAAAAGAGTTAATTCTATATGTTGTCGCCAATTGCTTTCCTGTCAGTCCGCGGCCACGTCTTACCTGTTCCTTGGGACTCAAGGTCTCGAAACCATGAAGGATCTCTATATTTCTCGGGGTGACAGGCAGCGCCAAGTCCTCATGTCACCCGCTAGATTGGCTGTTCTCCAGCTGACTGATAATGATCTCCTTGCGCTGTTTTATAAAAATCCCCCCCCCCCAGCTTCCAGGTCTCTTCTCTCCTGGTTTCCCTCCTGCCTCAATGGCTGCTGCTTCCTAATGCCTTGGGTTCACTCACCGGTATCATCAGGATTTTTCTTTTCTCTTCTTTCCTCCCAATATCCTTCTTCTCTTTCCTTCTAACTTCCAAATGACTTTATTGAGTTTTCAAATTACATGAAGTGTTCATTTGGGTGGAGCCAACAGAACAAGTAAATTGTAAAAGGCAGCCATCAACACAGAAACAGACTGAACACTTTTTCAGGGAAAGGCAGGTTGCACGTTTCTTATGGGAATTCAAGCCTGGCTATACTTTCAGTGTATCTTATACAAGGGCCCCTCCCTTCTCAACACAAGTCCCTCAACCCCTAGGAGTCAACACGAAAGGCAGACTTAAGCGCCTATACCACAGGGAGAATGTTATCTGCTTTATCACACTCACAGCATGAAAACAAAGAAAAATACCAGTGTTTTTGTTTATAGGCAGAGTATATTTGGAGAATACCATGCCTCACTTAGATGGCAGTGGACAGTTGACAGCCTTTGTTAAGGAAGGTGCAGAGCTTCGGGAACCTACAAACTCTTTCAGCTTGAAATGGTTGGTCCTCTCTGTGCTAACCAGTGCCTTCTGCTGAGGTGAGTAGCTGCTACTGATTTCCCAGCTAGGTGATACAAATCAGCTGTGGACAATTTTCGAGGCAGTCGTGGGAGTAGCCATGAGGCCCAGGGTTGGTTGGGCCAAAGTGGGTGTTGCTGGGACTGGGTAGGCACTGTAGGAATCATCACAAGTCAAATGCTAATTCTTGGCACAGAGAGGCTTGGCCTTCTGGTCTTCTGTAGTTGACTTCATGTTGGCTCCCGTGTGGTCTCTGACAGGAGTCGGGTTCTTTTGGGGCTCTGCAGTCTTGGGTTTGGCCTCTGTTTCAGACTTACAGAGGACAATGGGTTCCTCCAGCTGTTCACAGTTAACTTCAGGGTTAACCCAGTGGGAAAAGAACGTCATCTTATTTTCCCCTTCAGCTTCTGGGGGCTCTGGAAAGGTGGAACTCCAGTGAGTATAGTCTTCCCCATCAGACCCCCCCAACTCTCATCCCTACCAAGTTTCACCCCTACAACATGGCCTGGAAGAATTCCACCTTGAAATTTTTCTATTTAAAAAATGAAGTCCCACAAATACTGGGTCAGCAGATGATGGCCCAATAAGTTCTCATTGTAAGGTCTGGCCTTGTAAGAACTGGGCACCCCAGGCTGGGCATCCCCAGGAACCATTGGGTGAAATAAACATTGGTTTAGCCTAACAGATGTGTAGAACATTTTTATCTGTCCCAAGGAATCCTGAAGGATGCTCTGGGTACCAGCAAAGAAACTGACAAAAGCCAAGGGGCTAGAGATGGTGGTTCTACTGACAGAGGTCTCACCAGTCCCTCTCTTCACTGAAAGCAATTTGCTTAAACTAAAATTCTACCTGAAAAAGATCCTAAAGAGCCAGTGGGAAGGTAAGCAGCCCTGGGGTTCTGCTTAGAAATCTTTTGTTGGCCCATGAACCTCAGCAAAGTGTCTACTTGGATTCCACTAGGTCTGCTGTTTTCCATGCTTAGGTAAGAACTAGGCTTCACTTTGGTCTAAGGGGTTCAGGGAATCTTCTGGTTGGACTATTGATATTGGTCCCCAGCTACACACAAAGAACCTGGGTGTCTATGGTATCCCACGTGACTGTGAGATGTCAGAGGCACAATGGGCAGAACCTTAGTGCTCTCTGCTCAGAGTTCAGCTGGAAATTCTTTCAAGCAGACCCGCTCTAGATCTAAGGGACGTGGGGATCCTGGGGGATAGGACTCTTGGAGCCGTGCTTTTCTTTACTGGCTGAGATCCCCAAAGGTCTCCAGTGTGGAGATATTCTTTGGCCAAAAAGTGTCCCCTGTCCTCCTATCTGAATGGGACTTTTCCAAACATATCGATAGGAATTTTTGAGGTAGAAATTTAGTTTAAGAATGATAAGTACTAGCCGGGTGATGGTGGCGCACGCCTTTAATCCCAGCACTCGGGAGGCAGAGGCAGGCGGATCTCTGTGAGTTCAAGACCAGCCTGGTCTACAGAGCTAGTTCCAGGACAGGCTCCAAAGCCACAGAGAAACCCTGTCTCGAAAAAGCAAAAACAAAACAAACAAACAAAAAAAGAATGATAAGTACTTTGAGCGATTAAGGAACGGCAGGAACACGGCCTCAGTTGTACTTCAGCCTGGAATACATCTCTGCATATGGCGTACTGGTGCTTTGAACATGTGGCCAGGATTTAGTATGCTACTGTTAAGGTTAAGACTGAATCAGAGATTCTAATGGGCTCAGGACTCATCTCTGTGATTGTGTATTAGCTAAAACTGCCAGGGTAATAATAGCCCGGAGAGAACCAAACATTAGCAGGCTGCCCTGGCAGGAAAGCAAATTTGTTTCCAGTTCCTAAATGGCTGTGTGAGACAAGGCTTGGGCAGCTCAGGGGCAGCAGTAACGACATCTGGAGAGACTGTCGCTGCTGGGCAAGGCCTGTCGGTGCTTAGCAGTCTGATCTAAGATTACTATCTATGTGGCTCAGACTTGTTTTCCAGGGAAGAACAGAACCAAGTTGCTGTCAGAGCTCCTGGGGTACTGTAGACAGTGACTTTCAGTCTCAGAAGTTAGGGATGCGGGGATGGTGCTCTTGTGTGCCCTCTGTGGGCTCTGCCACAATGCTTTGGTCTAACCAATCAACTGTGGACTGGCCCTGTTGCTGCAGTAGATCAGTACACGCCATCATTCTCAAGGGTTCTGGCCGAGGAAAACATACCAAAGAACGGGGCTGTGCTGCTTAGGGCAGGCGCTGCTGCTCCGCAGGGGCTAGAAGCAGCTGGATAGATTGCTGAATCTTTAGGGACCGGTTCCAGCGATAATAAAAATCAACCCGCTGTTTCAACTGCTGCTGGAGGTAGAACTCCAGCAGGCACACTTCAGGACAAGGCTGCTCCTACCCTCTTGAGGTCGGAAATGGCCTTTTATCAGGCAGATGCCTGGATCTGAAGAGACAGGCTCTAACACATCTCAGGGTTCATACATTACATGGTCCTCTGCATCTACAGAGCTCTCTGGATGAGAGGCAAGTCCCACTGGGGCTACCACTGCCATGTTCACAGGTGCCACACCAAGACTTCACCCTTGGCCCAAAGCAATCTACAGATTCAATGCAATGGCTATCAAAATCCCAGTAAAATTCTTCACAGACCTCAAAAGAATGGTATTCAACTTCATATGGAAAAGCAAAAAACCTAGGATAGCCAAAACAATCCTGTACAATAAAAGGACTTCTGGAGGCATCACAATCCCTGACTTCCAATTCTACTACAGAGCTACAGTATTGAAAACAGCCTGGTAGTGGCATTAAACACAAACAGGAGGACCAGTGGAACCTAATCCAAGACCCAGATATCAGTCCACACACCTACGAATACCTAATTTTTGACAAAGAAGCAAAAAAATATAAATTGCAAAAAAGAAAGCATATTCAACAAATGATGTTGGCATAACTGGATATCAACATGTAGAAGAATAAAAATAGACCCATATCTATCACCATGCACAAAACTCAAGTCCAGATGAATCAAAGACCTCAACATAAAGCCAGCCACACTGAACCTTATAGAAGAGAAAGTGGGAAGTACACTTGAACACTTTGGCACAGGAGGCCACTTCCTAAATAGAACCCCAGCAGCACAGACACTGAAAGAAATAATTAATAAACAGGACCTCCTGATACTGAAAAGCTTCTGTAAAGCAAAGGACATGGTCAACAAGACAAAACAGCAGCCTACAGAATGGTAAAAGATCTTCACCAACCCCACATCGGACAGAGGGTTGATCTCCAAAATATACAAAGAATTCAAGAAATTGGTCATCAAAAGAACAAATAATCCAATTAAAAAAAATGGGGTACAGACCTAAACAGAGAACTCTTAATAGAGGAATCTAAAATGGCTGAAAGACACTTAAGAAACTGTTCAACATCCTTAAACATCAGAAAAATTCAAATCAAAACAACTCTGAGATTCCATCTTACACCTGTAAGAATAGCCAAGATCAAAAACACTGATGACAACTTGTGCTGGAAAGGATGTTGGGTAAAGGGAACACTCCTACATTACTGGTGGGAGTACAAGCTGGTAGAGCCGCTTTGGATGTCAGTATGGCAATTTCTCAGAAAATTAGGAAACAACCTCTTCAAGTCCCAGCAATACCACTTTTGGGTATATACCCAAAGGATGTTCAATCGTACCACAAGGACATGTGCTCAACTATGTTCAAAGCAACATTGATTGTCATATCCAGAACCTGGAAACAACTTAGATGCCTCTCCACCTAATAATAGATAAAGAAAATGTGGTACATTTACACAATGGAGTACTACACAGCAGAAAAAAATAATGACAATTTGAAATTTGCAGGTAAATGGATAGATCTAGAAAACATTATATTGAGTGAGGTAACCCAGACCCAGAAAGACAAATATCACATTTACTCACCCATAAGTGCCTTTTAGACATAAAGCAAAGAAAAACCAGCCTACAATTTACAATCCCAGAGAACCTAGATAACAAAGAGGACCATAAGAGAGACATACGTGGATCTAATCTACATGGGAAATAGAAAAGGACAAGATCTTCTGAGTAAATTGGGAGCATGGGGATCATGGGAGAGAGTAGATAAGGAGGGGAAAGAAAGGGAGGGGAGCAGAGAAAAATATAGCTCAATAAAATCAATAAAAAATGTTTTTAAAAGACCACTTAAACACAACTAAAAGAAGGAGAGAGTAGAGCCTAGGCAATGGGATAGAGGTGAAAACTACTCTGCAGTGGCCTTCTGAGGCCGCTAGAGTTGAGGGATGGTAACCCATCCCCCAACGGTTGTCCATTGTCGGGTTTCTGGGCTTTGATAATATGGGAAGTGGTGAAGCGGTGTGCTACAAATGTCCCCAGGAACTCCTCCACAGAACCAGGGAAAGCTCAATGTGAGAATGTATGCATTTTTGTCTTCCTATTCTCACAGGCACCTTGGGGCCTTTGGGACATAGGAACAGCAGGTGACATGAATATGGGGTCATAGGGTATTGTTTCAGGTTCAGGAAGCAATGGGTACCAGGAAAAAGAAGGAATCTAATACTCAAAGGCTGCTGACCTTCATTCTTCAAGACAAGCTTCGTGATTTTCTTCTTCTGCTGGTTTGCGGGAGCCCCGGGTTCTTCCACACTTGAGGAAGACAGAGAGCCTGCACCCTGGGCTTCCTGCTTTTGCCCATGATCACCGCGGTAATATCGGAAGCTGGCATCACCGGTTGATGGGGCAGCTGACTGAGTTGAAGATTTTTGATCTGTTGATGGTGATGGCATGAGGCTGGAAGCCAGTGAAATGTCTCTGGAGTCTTGGGAACTCTTGTCAAACAACACTTTCGATGAAGCCAATGCCTCCAGGCTAGAAAAGGTCTGTGATGGACTCAGCGTAGTCAGACAGGTCTCTTTGTTCTCATACCCCAGCAACTGCTGAATTTCCAGAGCCATCGCATTGCAGATGGCGCAGGAAGGGTCTGAGCACAGGAGCCGCCGGACACTTCCTTCCTGAGGAAGCCAGCCCTGGCTAGGAAGGAAAATGGCAACTATTAAAGACAGCATGGCGCCTGCCTCCTCAGAAGTGGGGAAAGACGCTTTCCCTCCTGCACCCTGTAAGTCCTGGGCCTATACCTCCAGGAGTCTACCTCTCTGCTCCTCTTCCTGGGAATATTGCAGGTGGTGAGGTCTGTGGCTGAGCTGAGTCTGGGGAAAGGTCTCAGACAATCTGTCTCAGAGAGGACTGGAAACCTGGGTCAGGTTTCTGCCAACCTTACCGAGAAACTGAACTAACTAGATGAAAAGAACCAGGTAGATAAGAGGGATTAGCTGATGGGCGGCACCACAGACACCACCGTGTGAGGGCCAAATCAGCTTTTTGGGGTGGGGGCCGGAATCTGAGAAACTTGGTGCCTGGTAAATAGTATATTCAACCGAGAAACAAGGACCTCACTCTAAGAACTGTGGGTGTCCCTATCCCCAGCGTCTCTTAGGAATCAATCCCATTCTATAGAAGTCCAAGGGGGAGTGTAAGATGACTGACTGAGGGTATCCCAGATACTGGCCTTATGGAAGAGAGGCCTTCTGAGGAGACGCGTGTGTATGTCAGCAGAATTCAGCCAGAGATGGGACAGTAATGGCTTCTTTATGCCAAACCTATTCTCTTGACAAAACTATTCTCACGACAGGAGCAACACCAGCACTAGTCAGCCCTGAAATGCAGAACTACTCAGACCCTAGAGTAAAATGGGTGACTTCTCCTTCTTGAGAGATATACAAACCCTCTCGGCCCTGGCAAGCTTCTCAGCTTGGACTGAGACACTCCATTGTGTATCTCTCTAGGCAACAGCCCCGCATTCCCATCCTTTGCCCAGGCCAGCCTAAGCAACCATCAGAGCCAGGCTGGGACTTGGAAGACCACAGAAAGAAGAGTTCACCTTTTCATGATAGTGAGCAGCTTCTGCAGTTTCTCAGCTTCTTCCTTGGACGTTCTCTTAGCTGAAGGAGGAGGACAGAGAGGGTTAGGCAGATTGGAAGGTTGAGGGGGCGATGTATAAGCTGAAGGCCACTGGGTGATGGCGCACGCCTTTAACCCCAGCACTCGGGAGGCAGAGGCAGGCAGATCTGTGAGTTCCAAGTCAGCCTGATCTACAGAGTGAGTTCCAGGACAGCCAGGCCTACACCAAGTCTTGAGAAACAACAACAACAAAAAGAAGCTGAAGGCTTTTGAAGGGCAGGTGACCCACAACCCAAAGAGTAAATGCTCTGCGTACCGCTAATTGTGGTACTGACCTATACCCAGTTTCATTTGATCTCTGTGTACCACTGACTGTGGTACTGTCCTATACCCAATTTCATTTGATCTCTATGTACCGCTGACTGTGGTACTGTCCTAGACCCAATTCTATTTCATCTTCACAACCACACAGTTAGTGCCCATTTTGTGGAAGACAAAGATGAAAGTAACGTGGCTTCCACGGGGCTTTAAAAACTCGCAAATGACAGAATTAAGGATATTGGCTTCCCGTCCTTGTACATTATCTCAGGAAGGTCAGACGGAAGATGGAGCATGCCTGGTCTCTTTCCCACCACAAACGTCTTTTTTGGTTGTCACTGGTTTATAGCACAGTCTCCGAGGGTTGGAAACACCTGACTTCTGGTGTCAGTCAGCGCAGGGGGCCAGAATCTGTGCCAACCTCACCCACAGAGGTAGGGAGTCAAAGAAACTGGGATTTACCTTTTGGTGTTCTATCTCTAGTCCCGTGCTTGATTCTTCGATAACACTTGAAAGACAAAAATATTAGAATATGAAGTAGAAACACCAACTTTTTTCATGTCTAAAGTGAAACAAAATCCAGAAATAATCCCTAATCTTTTTCTGTCTTCCAGCCTTGTGCTCCCCCCCTCTTTCCATCTCATCACCCCTGTTTCTCCCATTTCTGCCCCAATTCAAGACTCTTCCATACTCTACATCTTCCATCCCATTTCATAGACAAGCTCTGTGGTGGATTCAAGGGTCAAGCAGAAAGACGGGACAAGCTAAACGACAGGCAATGCTAGTACCCAAAGGGCTTCCGTTATCCAAGATCCTAAATGTCCACCAACCAGAGCTGATCTGGGCTCCAGTGAAGAAATCCTCATTAAAAAATAAAGATCAAGGGGTAAGATAACCAACAGACGGTGAGGGGGTAAACTTCTCCTTATAAACAACATATTCAGGCCTGGTTAGTATTTCCCTACCTTGTAACAGCTCTTGTCAGGTCCCAACCTTAATCCCTGGTAGCTCCTTTTCACATGCCAAATAATTAATGCAATAATGAAGATAGATCCATACTTATATAGCGGGTATCCCACATCCCACAGAATAAAATTAGGGTCCAACATCACTCGACTTCCCTACTCATCCCTCCCCCAGAATTCCATGGTGTTAGAATGCAAAGCCTCCGAATTCTAGAGTTTGGCTCTCTGCCTCACAGAAGACATACCCAGGCCATCAAACTACCTCACAAAGCCCTCCTGCTCCATCAAGCAAGCAGAGAATTAAAACATTTGTCTATCTTGGATAAAATTTTGGAGTAGGTGGGCCATCTGTCTATGTGTTACTTTCATTGGTTAATAAAGAAACTGCCTTGGCTTTTGATAGGACAGCAGCTTAGATAGGTGGAGAAGACAGAACAGGATGCTGGGAGAAAGAAGTAGAGTCAGGCAGATGCCATGGAGCCTGCTGCCAGGTCAGACATGCTGAATCTTTCCCCGGTAAGCCACTACTTTGTGGTGCTACACAGATTATTAGAAATGGGTTAATCAAGATGTGAGAGTTAGACAGTAAGAGGCTAGAACTAACAGGCCAGGCAGTGTTTAAATGAATACAATTTGTGTGTTGTTATTTCAGGTGTAAAGCTAGCTGTGCGGGAGCCGTGCAGGAGCCGAGCGGGATGAAAAGCAGGCCTGCTTGCCTCATCACTACAAAATTATGAGGTGGTTCAACATTCAGATGAGGGTGTCAGTTGTCTGTATAGGCCACAGAGCCTGTGACAAAAGATGTCGCAGTCGCTGGGTGGTGGTGGCACATGCCTTTAATCCCAGCACTCGGGAGGCAGAGGCAGGCAGATCTCTGTGAGTTTGAGACCAGCCTAATTTACAAGAGCTAGTTCCAGGACAGGCTTCAAAGCTACACAGAGAAACAATGTGGGGGGGGAGTAGTTTGGGAGGAAGATGTCACATTCGCAGGTGGCATATACCCCTTCCTGCTTCCCTCCCTACTCTACGTTATGACAGCTCCGTTCTGTGTTAATCCCGTGGTCTGGCAATTGTCTCCAGATAACCGAGTCTTTATGCACAATGCATCCACTAAGCAAGAAAGAGGCCAAGTCAGAGCAATAGCAGGAATTCCATGTACTGGGGAGACAGCTGAAACTCACACAACAGGCTTGGGCAGGGATTATAGTGCTACATCTTAAAAGCATAATTTAATGTCACAGGTAATGACTGATAGCCAGTATTGAAAGGGTTAGGAAGAGGATCATGTAAAACAGGTCAAGGGGGGAAACCAAAAAACCAAACCTATCTGGCTGCTGCACGTCTGAATATTTCTGAGAAAGGCTAGGCTAGGCTGTGCAACCTACCTGGAAAAGGGTAGGATGCTGGTGGGAACAGCCCCTTCCACGGGAGCATATGGCAAGACTCGCTTTGAAGGCTCCAGTCCAGGCTCATTCTTCACAATTGTCTCCACAGACACCTAGCCTATTCCTTTAGATAGGTTAGTGGCATGACTTTTGTCAAGGACCAACAACTAGTAAATCTTTGTTTGAAACCATCGTGGTTACACTATTTGACTGAAATGGTGTTGATGAACATGTGAATAGCTCCAGGCATAGCAAGATTTACTCCATTTGACCCCAATCCCTACCCTTCCTATGTTCACGGACTCACACGTTAATGTCAGCTTCATCGCCCCTAGGGACAGGACAGTATGTCTCCAACAATCTCCTTGAGAAATTCTTGTTCTGATCAAGAGCGATCTTGCCAGGCGGTGGTGGCACACGCCTTTAACCCCAGCTTCTGAACTATCCACCTAGAAATGATTAAGGGATGGACACAGAGCTCAGGGAGAAACCCTTTGCCCAGCAGGTATAAAGCTTTGGCTTGAGCCCCAGCACCAAAAGAATATAAATAAATAAATAAATGCCAAGAAAAGTTACTAAAATGATGAGTTTGTTTTATGCTAAATATATCATAGCATAATTTTTAGAATTGTGGTTATAGGACTTTTTAAACTAGTTGTAAGGAAGAATATTCTGGAAATTATTGGATAAATGGATCCGTGAGTGTTTTCCTTATGTGTCTCTTATCTACAACACAGAATCAATTTTTAGATTAAAGATGATTTAGGGAAGGTTTCCACGTGAATATGAGATAAATTTGAGCCATTTTAACATCTTTTATGAATTTGCAAGTGCCAAGATGAGAGAGGAATGAGAAGTTTCTGTAAGCAAAGAGTACGAAACGGCAGATTAGCAAAAGCCAAGTGAAAAGCAGCGTGAAGGTTTGAATCTGGAATAACCCCACAGGCTCCTATTTTGACTCTGGGAGGCTCTAGAAACCTCAAGAGGGGTCTAGCTGGCAGAGGCAGCTCACCAGGGCAGGCCTTTCCAGGTTAGAGATCTTGGTCTGTTCCCCTTTCTCTACTTCCTGGCCCACCACCATGGGAACAACCACCGCTTCATGTTCCCACTGCCACAGGCTGCGCCGCTCGGCCATGCTTCCCCTCTGTGAAAACTGAAACTGTAAATAAGCCAAGATAAATCTCAGCCTCCTGTCTGTCAGATGTTTTCATTCCAGTGACTCAGTTCTTACAATCAGCATGTCAACCCCTCAGCGGCAGGTCCACGCACCTAAAAGTAGCAGATTTCCTTAACTGATGAGAATCCCTATTCTGAAACTCAAAAGATCCCCAAATCTGACTTTCTGAAAATCCTAGCATGATTCCACACATGGAAAATTCCATGTCTAATCTCACATGACGGGTCATAGTCAAAGCATGGGTGCATTAAGCAACGTTGGGTCTACATCAGTGATGCCGTGGTGGGCTTTTGTGTGTGCAAACATGTCTGTAAATCTCAAGCCTTTCAGATAGTCAATCTGTATAACTCTTTTTTTTTTTTAATCCTTGAGCTCCTGGGTTCTAAAGATCCTCTCACCCCAAGCCCCTAAGTGTTAGGACTGCAGAGGCACACTGCCAGCGCGTCCCAACTGGGTTTTAGTCGGTTCAGTGGACAGGCTCTAACTTCCAGCGGGCGTCTGCTGCCCTCTAGGCTACAATGGCAGATCTTGGGCTTGACTTCCTGACTTCTCTTACCCAGGCAAAAATCAACAAATTCTGTAAACCTTGGACCAGCTCCTGCTAGTGCCCCATTTACTACACAGGTGACCCACAGCCGCTGTGACCTCACCACGCCACTAAGACTTTCTCTTGTGCCCTCCTCTCCATCGACACCCAGGACGGGCGCTGAGGTAGGTGGAACCCTGTGCTAGGAAAATGCATGTGAGTACCCGCCAGCATAGGTTTCTTTGCTGGTTTGGGATCTGTTGGCAGAAGGTGCCTGCACAAAGCGCACCACCGTGGGACCAGACTTCCTGAACAAAGGCACCAAGGAGCGGCGGACACACTCGGCGGTTTTTAGTCAGGAGCGTGTGGCTCTCACATCATCTCGTCTCTGAACAGGAAGCAAGGCCGGTGACGCCTATGACACGCCCCTGTGGACTCTGTGTGTCCACAGCACAGTGAGGGACCCTTACTCATTTCTTTCTTGGAAACAAGCTTAAGGCAGCTCCTGCTCCCATTGTCTTGCTGCAGTGCTATGGTCATCAGATCTCTCCAGGAAGCTGTTCACGGCTGTAAGTTCATAGGTGCTGTGGGTCACATGGCTTTGTAAAGAAAATCTGGAGAGATACACCATGGGTGTCAGTGTTGTCTCTTCAAGAAAGCCTTGGATCTGAAACAGTGGTGACACCCGAGATGTTCTAAGGCTCTGGGGACAGAGATCCACGACCATCTTTCACACACGAGCATCTTTGCTAATGCATTGCACACAATCCAGTACCCACGCCTTGAAACGAAAGAACCTCCACGGAGCCACTAGAGGGCAGCACAAGCCCACCTAATAATCCCACACCCCAGCAGTGTCAGCCCTGAAGAACCTTTTTACAAGGTCATTCGCTCCAGAGCCTCTCAGCAGGTCAAATCTCGGGGAAGCTGTAAAAATACCTTTATTCAGGCCTCACTTCAGACAAAATGAATCAGAATCTCTAGGGGGAGGATCTAGCAACTTATCATAATAAGTAAATATTGATTAAAATCTTATGCAAAAGAGCGCTAGGTTATTTAGATGTATTTGATATCAACTGACCTCCAAAAGGGCGAAATTTCTAGACTTGGATGAAATTATGTCTTATCTTTGTTTTTTCTTTCTTTCTCTATTTTGTTTGTTCTTTGTTGTTTTCTTTCTTTCTTTCTTTCTCTCTCTCTTTTGTTTGTTCGTTTTAAGACAAGGTCTCTCTTGGTGCCCCTGGTTATTCTGGAATTCACTATGTAGACCAGGCTGGTCTCAGACTTGTAGAGATCCGCCTGCCTCTGCCCTCCCAGTGCTGGGATTAGAGGAATGGACTATCACACCCAGCTTCTGTCCTTACCTTCACACTCAATTTTTTTATTTAATGTTGGGGCATGGACTTATTGTGGACACCTTAGGAAACCCAAGAAGCTTGGTAAAGAAACTTCAATATGATTCACACCAGGCCAAAGAGCACAGCAGGGCTATGGGACCCTCTTCAAGGCCAGTGTCCTTCGTAGTCTAGGAAGTTATAGGAAAATGGGGGGTGGGGGCTGTGGAGAAAGTGTACAAATTACCAAGGCCAAGAACGAGAAGAGGTGACCAACTCAAACTCCAAAGATACTAAAGGGATAATAAAGTTGTAATATGGACATTTTAATGTCTATAAATTGACATCTAAAATTAAAGGTTTGAATATATTCCCTCAAAATACACATATCAAAAAGATAACTGATAAGCGAACAGTCTTAGGAAGCAAACTCTCAAAGCAATTGTGGAAGCACATCCTCTCTTCAGCTCTCTGCCCACTGGGGACACAGTCTCTACTCCCTCGTCCTCCTGATTTCTGCCATGTGAGAACACAGCAGGAAAGTTCTCATCAGGACCCTCTGGTCTAGTGTTTTCAGCTTGAACCTCCCAGTTTACAGCTGAAGGACTAAATCTCTATTCTTTATAATTGTTCAGGTCGTATCAGAAAGGAAGAGACAAGACTACCCTAATTTGCAAATGGCATGTTTAGATAATGCATGGGTTTGTTTGGTTCTTTTGTTTTTGTTTTTGCTTTGAAACAGGCTCTCTCTGTGTAGCCCTGGCTGCCCTGGAGCTGACCTCAAACTCATAAAGATCTGCCTGCCTCTGCCTCCCAAGTGCTGGGATTAAAGGCATGTGACACCATGCCTGGAAGAAATTGAAAAAATAAATAAATATCATTTATATTTGTACCAAAATAAAGATAGAGTTAAAGCTAACAAAACTGTAACCGACTTTCACAATGAAAGCTACAAAATCATTCTAGAAGAGTGTAAAAGGCATCCACAAAAAGATAAACTCACATGGTTCATAGGTCATAAGCCCTAGCATTGTTCCTCAAATTATCTAGAGACTCAAGAAAATCCCCAACAAAATCTCAGCAGACCCTTTTGCATGAATTGACCACCTCACTCTAAAATTCAGGGTAATACCAAGACCCTAAACAGTAAAATTTGCTTTGAAAAAAGCCAGAAGTTTGAGTCTGGTTTCAAGATTGGAGCGTAGTGATCAAAACTCTGTGGTACTGACACGAAAACTGCCCACCGACCCGAGGAACTGAGGCAAATGGCCTAATTCCCTAACTGCAGGCAGGTCAAACTGTTGAACGCTGCTGTGAATGCTTGTTTTATGTAGAGGTTTCATAAGCAGTGTAAGCTCCCTATAATGTTGTCTCTGGCTTTTAATTGGCAGCAGATAGAATTTTCCCCAGCCTGGTGGCCTGGAATAGGAAACTGCCAGTAAGCTGCCCATTCTCTGGAGAGCAGCCACATGGCTGCCCAGCTGTTCTGGGCACTTTATGCACTCTGGCTGCAAAGACCACTGTGACCGAAGCTGCAAGGTCTGATGCAGAAGACCTGGCTTCACTTACAGCTGCCGTGGACGACTTGCATCAGACCTTGACATGAACATTCCAAACAAGACAAGACTTGATGAATCTCAGAGGCCCCTGGAACTAGTCTCACTCAAAATGGGAGAAAAGGTACATCCCCTGCAGCTCAGCAAGAAGCCAGCCATGCGTTTGTGTTGTGTAGTAATTTCTGTTGAGGTGAAAGAGGGAGGCGAAACAACAGTATGTCCTAAGGGGAGGAGAAATACTGCGGCGAAACTCTTGAAGACAGGAAAAGGGCAACTCAGAATAGCTTCAGGAAGTTCCTGAAACTGACCTGACTCACTAGCTTTGTCCTCTCCAAAAGTGTCTAAGCAGTAAAGGCTGAGACTCCCTCTCAGACAAGCCCAGCCATCTAGAAGAAGCAGAGACCAACTGGCTGCCTGGAAGAGGCTCTGACCGCCGGAGGCACTGGGAAAGATGCCCTCTAACCTCTTGAGTTGCCTGCAGACTGTCTATGTGTTCCAGTTTTCCTGGGTTTTGTGCGCTGCCCCCATGTTAGTGTTGGCTTTGGTGATGAAGCTGTCTTTGAGTCATTTCTACTCCTCTAAGCCTTCAACCTATGGTCCTATAAGTAACCCCAATAAAATTCATTGGTTCACCAAGTTGAACTTCGGTGGTATCAGTGCTTATGTCTGTCATAGGCTCCCCTATATGGGGTAAGGAGACATACGTGCATACGTGGTGTGTGTGTGTGTGTGTGTGTGTGTGTGTGTGTGTGTGTGTTGCATCTTCCCAGAAAAACCGGTCACACAACAGTGTGATTCAGGAAGTACAATTGATTCTTAGGCAGGGCCTGTGTGATCCCTACACAGGGTTTCTTGTTGGTAGAACTGGAGTCTGTGCTGTGATTCTCGCAAATACAATTCTTTGTCTATAGGTCATACCCACCTCATGCCCCTCCTGGATACGTAAGCAGGTGGTCCCACTCGGTCAGCTTGTAGACACTGACTTATGCTACCTATGGTGTTGCAACATGAGGCTCCCAAAGGGTTTCTCTGCGAAGTCTTTTCTGGCCCATTTTAATATTCATCATGGGTGGAGCAGGCTGAGCTGGTAACATAGAGATGGTGGCAGCAACAGCAGAAAGAGTGTGCAAGGAGTGTGGAGGATGAAAAACATAGCAATATCAAGACGAGCATATGTATGAAGCCAGAGAAAGGCCAGAAGCTCTTCCCCGGCTGGGTTCACCCAAAGCATGGAAGGTGTCAAGAAGAGTTTGCAGTACACACCCGCGGCAGGGATGGGTCGTGTGGAGATGACCCATAAAGGGTCATGCAATTCACGGCTTTGGGAAAGCATGCTTTCCTGCAGCTCACCAGCCAACCCCTATTCTAGTGCATTCTCTCCCTTTCTTAAGAAGCTGCTTCTATTTCTATTTCAGCCCATGTGCCCTAGGACACAAGAATCTACATACAGTCTCAGATTCATGCAGGTAATAGTAGTGACAAGAAGGTGCCTGGAGAGTTCCAGAGAGTGACTTGGGGCACAGATCACAAACAGCGGTGAGAGTATTGGAGAAAGGGTTGAATAGACGGAGAGGACTGTCCCGGAAAGAGTTCCAGGGAGCTACAAACCCTTGGAGTCAAAGGTCTAGTTCTAAGAAGTCCAACGCCAGTCATTATAAGTGCTAACCCTCAAGAAGTACGGAACTAACTTTCGCTAAGAGCACGCCAGTGTCGGTGCTAAGAGGATTATGTAGCTGCCAAGCGCCAAGCCGTGGGCAATCAAAGCCTGAGCACCTCTATCCGTCAGTCTTTGACATCCAGAGCCTAGATCTGTAATCCCCTAGTTCTTAGAGGTTGATACTGAAGTCTGAGCGAACCAGCCCAGCCCAGAAGCCTTTGGCACTCAAGGGCCTAAGCCAGACAACACTAGAAGAGCGAGTTCTTGCAGGCTCGCGATTTTTATCGGCCACATGCGGACAGAACAAAGCAGGGGATCATGAATGGAGCCACACATAACAGACACGTGATTTTTGACAATAATGCCAAAGCAATTCAGCAGCAAAGGAGAATCTTTTCAATAAACGACTGCGGAATGATTGATATCTCAATGTAAAAGCAATTTGTTTTAATCGATTCCTCTCACTATATAAAAATATGGCAAAAAAATGAACCAGGAATACAATGCTATAAAAGTACTTAATGCTACTGAGCTGTACAGTTAAAATGATTAAAATCATAAATTTTATATAATACCTATTTTATCACACTGAAAAATTTGGTAGACATTTGATGTGGGATGAACATATTTGTGGCTGTTCTTATGATTATTACATAATGTAGCAGAAAAGGTCAGTATTTACAGTTCATCCACAAATAGTCTTGTTTTGATTTGTGTCTACACAGCTTGTTCTTAGGAAATATCGGATATTTCCTTTTTTAAAACCAGCATTAAATATTTAAATAGAGAAGTCTGTATAAATTCCACTTAAGAGTAAAACATGTAGTCTCGTCCTTTTGCGGAATTATGCATCTAATGTCACCCATTTTGTAATCAAGATTTTATATTACTAATAGACTAGAAAAAAATCAACATCTGTCAGGGTAAAAGGATTTTATTAGGATCCGTGCTCCTAGTAAAGGGACAAAATTTTTTAAGAATTAGGGAACTGAATATATAACCTAAAATGAATTTTTTCTGGAGAAAACCTTTGTGATCTTGGATTATGCAAAAAAATTTAGATTTTCCATCAAAAGTATGACCCATAGAATGACAAATTAGCAAGCTTTGTTCCTTCGGACCTAAAATCTGATCAGGTGTGGTGGTGGCATCTGTACAGCCAGGTTGAGGAATTACATCATGAGTTCAAGACCAGCTTGGGATACACAGAGACATCTAAGCCCACCTGAAAGTCCTGGTTAGGGTTTCTACCGCTATGAGAAAACACCAACACCAAAAGCAAGCTAGGGAGCAAAGCGTTTGCCTGACTTTACGCTTCGACATCATACATAATCCTTCACTGAAGGAAGTCAGGACACCAAGTCAAACAGGGCGGGAACCTGGAGGCAGGAGCTGATGCAGAGGCCGTGGAGGGGAGCTGCTTACAGACTTACTCACCGTGACCTGTTCTGCCTGCTTTCTCTTAGAACCCAGGACCACCAGCCCAGGGATGGCTCCACCCGCCATAGTCTGGGCCCTCCCACATCCGTCACCGATTCGGAAAATGCCCTACATCTGGATCTTATGGAGGCGTCTTCTCAGTTGGGGTCCCCTCCTTTCCAACAACTCTAGCTTGTGTCAGGTTGACATAAAACGAGCTACTGAGCTAAAGAGAAGAAAAACACTAAAAACCTTCAACATCAGACTTTGGACATTATAACGAATTTATGGATATAGCCATTAATAATCAAACATCACTAATGTAATATATTAACTAATAATAAATATCCAGGTATTTTGCTTATTCTGAAGAAAGTATTTAATACCACTTATAAGGCATCGTTGCTAAAAAGAATCCAACTTAAATTTCTTTAAGTCTTTGACTCTAACTACCATTTGGGGGGAGGAAAAGGTAGAGGGAAAATGGGCATGCCCAAACCACAGGCATGTAATTAGTAAAACCAAGACCATAGTCAAATGACCTAGTTTACTTAAAACAAGATTAGGGGGGAAATGAGATCAATTGAGCAGAACCTATGTATTAATAGGTATTTACAGGGGGCGGGTGGAGGATTAACCGAAAGGAAGAATGTAAGAGCCATATGGAAGCCTATTTTGCAAGCTAATTTTAAAGTATACTTTTTCAGAGAAAAAAAAAGAGTTTGAAGGGAGGGGCCTTGCATGGGTGGATAACAGCTCCCAGAAGCCATAGGTTATTAAGCAAAAACCCCAGTGTTGGGTGTGTGCATCCCCTTTTGAGTCGCTGGTCAAAGAAAGCTCAGAAGCGCCACAAAACAATACAGGGTATTATTATTGCTCTTGGGTGTCTGCCAGAACTAGATGATAGAACCTGGTTACTGAAGACACTCAAAGGACTCGAACTGAAGCTGAACCCGAAGCTTCCTTCAGGCTTTCAGGAGGCTGGGAAGCTTCCTTCAGGCTTTCAGGAGGCTGGGAAGCTTCCTTCAGGCTTTCAGGAGGCTGGGAAGAGCTACGAAGGTTACTGAGGAAGAAAATCATCAGTAGTAGTTGGCTGTGAACCCTGTGAGCTGACACCTCAGATTGCAGGCGAGCTGTGCCCACTACTGCAACCATTATGGAGGTAGACAATCACTTTCTGACTGAATTCTGGCCAGCTCCACTGGAGAAATTCATACTACACAACGGGTTAGAAGCCTTGTCTGGGGAGGTCATAGCCCTGTGGGGGAAGCTACTATTGTTTTGCTAAATGGACAAGGATTTCAAACCGCCTTCTAAATATTTATGTTTATATCCATATATTAGTACCGCTCTGATGCCTTCTTCCGAGAAGCTCCTGTTCACCGTGTGCAACCGTTGATGCAGAGGCTTACAACTGGCCAAAATGCTGGAAAAACGTGGCTGTTACGGGGCATCTTTATAACCTCCGAGGCACAGAGGACACTCAGAAGAGGAAGCAAAAAGAAAGTTAAAGCCAGCTTTGGAAGCAGTGATGTGAAACACTGTCTCATGGCCGGGCATGTAGGACCCTCCCCCGCCCTGAGGAGCCAAGGCAGTTGACGGTTATAAGAACAGAAGAGCTGATTCCTCGATGGTATAACCATTAGTAACTTGCCCTTGCCCGAGGAAAGCATCGGCCACCCTTGCTCATACAGACAACCCTAGTGAAATGCCACACACACACACCCCAAAGCATGAGAGTTGGAGAAGGAGGACACATTGGTAGAAAGAAAGGGTTTGATGGAAGAGGGACAGAAATAAGAGAGGATAATTAGGGGGGTTGGAATATGATCAAAGTATATTAAATGTATATATATATATGAATTATGAAAGAATAAATAAGCCAACTAAGATTTTAGACACATTGGATATTTAATATTAAAAAATTATTATAAGCCAAGCATGGTGCCGTACACCTGTAATCCTAGTATTTAGGAGATGGAAATTGAAAAATCAGATATTCAAGGGTGTCCTCAGCTCCATAGCAAATCCAAAGCCACCCAGGGCTACATGAGAGCCTGTCTCAAAAAAGAAAGAGAATGAGACCTCCCAGGTTAATCATGGCAGCTTAGTCACTTTAAGGTTTTGTGTTTCCCAGCCAGGCACAGCGGTAAATGCTTTTAATCCCAGTACTTGGGAGGCACAGGCAGACAGATATCTATGAGTGCAAGGCCAGGCTGTGCTAGATAGTGAGTTCCAGGCCATGCGAGGCTATATAGTAAGACCTCATTTCAAAAAAAAAAATTGTCTATTTTCTGATAAACACTGAAATATTTCATGTTATAGCTGATATTTAGATCTTACCTTAAATTGCTTGAGTAGAAATGCTGTGGGAATATAGACGGAAGGATTTTGTTTTATTTATTTACTTATTTTTTTATTCATTTTGGTTTTTCAAGACAAGGTTTCTCTGTGTAGCCCTGGATGTCCTGGAACTTACTCTGTAGACCAGGCTGAACTTGAACTACGAGATTTGCCTGCCTCTGCCTCCCTCCCGAGTGCTGGGACTGAAGGTGTGTGCCCCCACACCCAGCAAGGGAAGGGTTTTTAAAGAAGAAATCCACAAGAAGACCTTGATTATCTGCACAAACAAGCCAAGAATTGGTTTGCTCTGCTAAGATTAGGTAGTCAAGGCAACCTGAATGTCTGCATAAGCAGGTTACAGAAACCAAAAGCAGTTTATCATAACATAACAGGTAGGTGATCATAACTGTACATTTCTGGGTAGGGTTAACTAAGTCAGGTTACTGGGATCTTTCATCCCCTAGCATCTGACTCTGGGTTTTTATTATTAAAACCAATTAGAATTCGCACTACAGACAAGAGTCAGAGGCAAACGGCTAGAGGTACCAAGATGGATGCCTAGCATAAAATGGAGGTTTGTTTGTTGGTTTGTCTGTGTTTTAGCCATCCCGCTGGTTTAGTAAAGTGGTGATTGTAGGTTCAAGGACTTCACTAGCCCCGGGTAGTGGCTAAGTTTCCAGACCAGGCATCTCTCTTGTTCAGATGGTTAGAAGTTCAACTAGAGCAGTTAGAGACCTGCTGGTTACCGCAAAGCGCAAAGGTATGCACGCCACTACTGCACCCTGCACCCTCGGGGATATTAGATTTTCTTTTCTTTTTTGAGAGAGAGAGAGAGAGAGAGAGAGAGAGAACCATTTTTAATAGATTCTGAAAATAGGAAACCAAAGAGAAAGTCTGGTCTAAAATCCTACACTGTCCTATAGGTGCACACCTGGCCCTTCAGACTAAGTGTTCACCTCAGGTATTAACAAAGAAGCCCAGCCCGGAGATAGAAGCACTAACAACATTCATGCTTCTGACTTGATCGCAAGTTCATCAATCACTTTCTGTAACTAGAGCTACAAGAAGAGAGTGTCCTGCCCAGCAGGGTGGCAGCGTGCCAGGTCCCTGAAGGTGGGGACGTGTCCCACTGTAAACTGGGATATTAGCATTCTGATGTATCCTTCCATCTCGTTCCAGTTTAATTTCAATGGCTCTGTCCCAAAGAAACCACTTGGCTTAAAGCTCATGAACAAAATCAGCCACGTGGCTGCAAAGCCGAGGAATGCTGACACCTGGTTCTCCCCACTGACTGTGTCTCCCAGTTCTCACCCTGCTGGCCCAGGGCAGAGGCAGGGAGACAGTTCTGAGCATCAGGGCGGAAGTGACCACAACCCCCAACCTTCTAACCAAAGAACGTGATTGCCACCGTTTCTCCTCTGAGCTGATCTCTTCAGAGTCTTCTCCTTCTGAGATGAAAGCATTGCCCACTAAAGCTTTTTGACTACAGTATTGTGGGGTATATAAATTAAATCTGTCTTGCTAATGTAAATCTTACACATGAACCATAGTGTCACACATCTTTGATCCCAGGACTTGGGCGTTCAAGGTCACCCTGATCTACAAGGCAAGTTCCGGTCCAACCCACGATACAGAGTGAGACCCTGTCTCAAAAATATAAAACAAAAATTCATGTTTTGAAGCTGTGGAGACAGCTCAATCAGTACCTATAGCTCTTCAGAAACCAGGTTTTAAAAAAAAAGAATCAGATGTAGTGGTATACTCCTAAAGTCCCGGTGCTGGGAAGACAGAGACAGAGGGACCCTGGGACTCACTAGCCAACTAGCCCGGCCCCCTTGGCAAGCTCCAGGTGACTTTTTTTAAAATGAATGATGCCTTAGGAATGACACTTGAAGATTTTCTCTAACCCGCATGTGTGTGAACACACATGTGCAGGTGTGCCAGGACCGGTACCCACACAGAGTTACATGCTTTCTAAATAGTAGGAATTATGAGGTATCCGCCCACACAATAGTAATCAAAGTATCTGGGGTGTGCCTGGTAGAAGAGCCGCTGTAGATCTAAAAAGAGAGAGGTTGTTTGGACTGAAGCAGTCTTGGAAAGCTTCCTGTAGACACGAGTATTTAAACTAGTGCTTGGGGAAGAGAGGTTTTTTTCCCTACGGGTGATTTGAATGTAGCCATCAGCACATGTAACCTGCTGAAATCTCTGTGATGCTGTGTGGGGCTCACAGGATTCCATTGCTCTGAGAGCATTTTATTTTGTATATAACTCATCTGGATTCGGTGAATCTGGGGCTTCATCTTGTCTCTGTGAGGAAACTAGGGTTGTGGATGTCTCCCTGCGGGCATATTTTTTCTGCCTCACATGAACAGAAACTGTGGAGATGGGTCTTCCGAAGCTGACCATATGTGTTTCTAGGTATAGACATCTGTGTGGGTGCATTTCTCCACGGAATTTTTGGTCTTTGTGGGTGTGTGCACACGCGGTCCTCCGGGGATGAGAAGAACAGAGAAAAGGTCTGGAGGGACTGAGAGTCTGTGGAGGGGAGCCCCTGCTCAGAAGCCTGTGGGCTTTCACACATCACACTTTCCTGGGGTTCTTGAGTACCAGCCTCAGTACCCCCTCAGGGCTCAGAACTGTATGTTTTTTGGCAGGCGAGGATCTGAAGGTAAAAAGATTAACACAAGTACATTACCTCTGCATCGTCTTTATTTTTCGGGGGAGGGGAGGAAGTGAAGTGAAGGGGCGCAAGGATGGAGAGTAAGGGGAGGAACAAGGAGCATAAGGGGTGATCTCCGCCAGGATTCTAGTTTTCACAGACATAGCTGGAAAATTCCATAGGCAAGGACAATGACAATATGCATATCAAAATCACAAAATGGGCAGGTAGAACCTGACAAAGCAGTACTCCGGAGCAGGTGACCTGACCCAGGAATGAGCCTGACATTCTAAACCATTAGATAAGGTTACTAAACGTCCCTGAATCCTGGATTTCCCATTCCCCTCATCCAATCTCTTTGGTGATAACCAGCTTTGGGGACACCCAGATTTGTTTGCTAGCAAAGGTGGGACTTACTGTCTTCCTGCTCAGTGCCTGTCTTTAGACATTTCTATGTGGTCTGTTAGCGGGTAAGTTAGTGGGACTGACTCTATGTAAATCTGACTGTTAGAACAAAGGGTGAATGTTGTCACTGTAAGGCCTCACAGTGTGGGGGAATGGAGCAAGGTCACCCCGTTGCTTCGCTGGAGAAGTTACACTGCTGAGGTGTTTTGGGAATGAATCCCATTTTGAAGGGAGAATCATGACCTCATGAGGTGTCCACAGTGACTTTTCCAAAAGACAAGACTTCCTGCAGCTCCGCAAAACATGTTATTCCATGTGAACGTGCATGTATATACTTCCCGTGAATCCCTATTGGTCTATCGCTGTTCATTTATTGTACAGTCTTGTGGGCTCCAGCAACACCTCATGTAATCAATACCTGAAAAGGAGTCTGCTGTTGTGGCGGGAGCTTAAAACCCCAGAGCTGGGGAGGTGGAAATCAGCATATTCTTGGACTCGCTGGCCTGTCAGCCTAACCCACTTGGCAAGTTCCAGGCCAGTGAGAGACCCAGTCTCAAGTTAAAAATAAAACATAAAGGGGCTGGAGAGATGGCTCAGCGGTTAAGAGCATTGCCTGTTCTTCCAAAGGTCCTGAGTTCAATTCCCAGCAACCACATGGTGGCTCACAACCATCTGTAAGGAGGTCTGGTGCCCTCTTCTGGCCTGCAGGCATACACACAGACAGAATATTGTATACATAATAAATAAATAAATATATAAATAAATAAATAGTTATAAAAAAATAATAAAAACAAAAATTTTAAAAAGGTAGAGAGCATCTGAGTGAGGAACCTAATTGTCCTCTGTCTGTCACACACATGAACATACATGTGTACCCACACCATGAACAGAAGCCCTCAGTGTTCCCAGCAAATAAACATATAATTAGCGTTCATTAGCTAGTCTTCATTTTTTACTTGTTTTAAAACATGTTTACATGGTCAATCCACGTAACAAACATGTTTGGCGTCCAAAGGAAAAGAATTAGTGACCAGACAGCTCGTGTTTCTTCTCTTGAACTCTAAGCATACAGTTGCATGGTGGTCTCTATACTACAGCTGTGTGCTGACAAGAGACAGAATTAGTTCAAAGCCAGTGTAGGAAGTTTTGGGTACAATTCTGGGTCTCTAAAATCTAGCTTACCTTACAAAACCACCAACACACAAGATTTTGGTTTTTTTATAAAGGAAGTGAATAATTTCCTGTGACCCAAATTCCCTAATTTTTCTACCTTAGCTTTCTGGGTTAAGAAAATTATCTCTCTTCTACCAAAACTTCCTCTAAATTTAAAAATGCAAGCATATGTATGTCTAGATGCATTGACAGTCATAGGTATATTTTGAAGGGGTCTAATTTTATGCAATTGTTGTAACTGTGGAAATCATAAGCGTGTTAAAATAATTGTGACTTTCATACTGGGCTGTAGCTCACTGGTGGAATGTGAGCCTAGCATGTACAAGACTCTGGGTTCTCTCCATAGCAGGGTGAGAAAATTAAACCAAAACCTGTCATTTTCAGATCCTCAACTAACCGTAAGAGTTTAAGTAAATTATAGATAAGTTTTGGATGCATGAAATCTTTCCAAGAAACACACAAAACACTGCTCACTAAATATAATTTTGATTTACACCTTTCTTTCCTAGAATAGCAATACATGCAGAAATGTATTAGAGGTAATCCCAGCACTCGGGGGGCAGAGGCAGGCGGATCTCTGTGAGTTCAAGGCCAGCCTGGTCTAGAAGAGCTAGTTCCAGGACAGGAACCAAAAACCAAAAAAGCTACGGAGAAACCCTGTCTCGAAAAATTAAAAAAAGAAAGAAATGTATCAGAGGGTCCTCTGCTATCTTAGATTTGCTGGTGTGGTCTGCAGGGGATGCTCACGAAACAAACCAGCCTAATAGCGTGTGGTTTTGCGTCTTCTCGTTTCTCTTCGTCCTCAGTTTCTTATTTTAGTTAAAGATGATAATATAATTGATTGAATATATAAGATGATATATATGATACGTCATAGAGAAAATGGAATGCAAGTGACAGTTACTATGATTTACCGCCTTCTCCCATGCGGAAATATCCTTCCAAGCTGGAGTTCAATCCACTTTGTGAGACATTAAGAGCAAAGAACCAATGGACTTGAAGTTAAGAATAATAGAAATTTTCCATGTGAAAAGCAGGAGCTCCTGGGTAAAACGATGGGCTGGAGGGTGTCTCTAACGCTGTCTCTGTGGGATTACGTGAAGGCAAGCACAATCCTGGGTAAAATGATGGGCTGGAGGGTGTCTCTAGCGCTGTCTCTGTGTGGTTACGTGAAGGCGTGAAGGCAAGCACAGTGGAACATTAGCAGGGCCGCCGCACCTGGCATTTACTCTGGAGTGGCGGTCACTTAGGCCTTGGAATTATCTCCGCACGTATCAGTGGTTGTTATCTGAGATTTATGCAGTTGCTCTTTCTTGGGAATTTCAGAGTCTTAGCATAACCTCAGTCATTAGACCTGGAATTCTTATAATGACTGTGATTGCTTAGGTAATGGTTCCTTAAGACAACTCCTCGGGAAATGACTTGCTAAATGGATTCTTGTGTATCAATAAACAAAGCTTCTGCAGAGCTCTGGTCAGTAGGTCCTTGAGACTGATTCCTCCTGCTGCTTTTGCCGAGCCTAAATTCACTCTGCAGTATCTCTCTTTCTTTGACTGACCCGCATAGCTCAGAGCACCGACGGGAAAGAGTCAGATTAAGAAAAAGTAGACTTTGCCACAATAGTGAAATAGAAGAACATGGAAACCCACAAAAATGAAAAGATCCTGGAAGAGAGCATGCGAGGGAGGAGAGATGGTGCCACTCAGAAATCAGGCGTAACACAGCCTCGAACGGTTCAGTCCTCTGGCAAGGGGGTGGGACAGAGACCACTTTACAGTGTAACAGAAAAGTCAGGCAGTCCCACCCCCAGGACAAGCTCACAGCCTTCCAAACTGCAAATGAGACAGGGTTTGGTGCCACAGTGACTCCTCTCCTCCCATGGCAACAACAGCAGTAGACAAATACCAATGTGCCACACTGTGCGACTTAGAAGTGGCTGCCACACTGTGCGACTTAGAAGTGGCTGTCACACTGTGTGACTTAGAAGGAAGTGGCTGCCACACT